>NC_081846.1:7612664-7978498 GCF_963259705.1 Myotis daubentonii | reverse complement strand
TCACCCACTTAGAAAATTTAAATAGTTGAAAAACTTTGATCAGAAGAGAGTAAGGTGATCACTGAACGAAAATCAAGAGTTTTCTTGCATTCTAAGAAAAAGCAATCATAGAACACAATGCAAAAATATTCTGTTTAAAATGCAACATAAAAAATGAAATAGGAGTCAAGCCGACCAGGACCATAAATGATGGTGTAGCTGGACTTCAGAGCTTTGTATCTGGCTCTGAAGTGAAGCTCTTGACTGATAAGCAGAAGAGGGGCCTTCGAACTCGAAGTTCTGCTGACTTAAAAATTCTACCAGGGAGTGCAAATGTCACCGAAAAGCTTTTTTATAACAATGTCAACTGAAGCTAGCGTCACAGAAAGTTATTTTTTAAATTTGTAAATACTAAGTGTGGATTTTTACAGCGTTTATAATAATTCTGGAATGGCCCCATTATACATAAAAGAAACTTGGAGAAGAGCTGTGTAGTTTCTCTGGATTGCCTTGTTTTCTGGTTTGCCAATGGTACCAAGTTATTAGCCTCCTCTTTTGCCTAATCCGACCCCTATTTACCTATTTCTTCTTTAACTTCCATCACCATATTAAACCAAACTGACACAAATAATAGAAAAAGGGAAATTATTGGAGCATTGGCTTCAGAAGCCTCATGGAAGGTATAGTGGTCTATTTTTGTTAGGATGTTAGGACACTTTGCATCATGGAACCTCTGCTTGAATCATCTCTCTGGTAATCGCAGACAGCCTTAGTTGTGGAAAAACAAACAAACACACAAAAAAACAAAGAAAGACCCACATCCAGGCCTCCCTGCATGGGCAGAAGCTGTGTCCTCATCAGGAAGGCCGAACAGTCTTACCACCTCGCTTTTTTCTATTTGGACCACTGCAATGTGACGGGTACAAGGGGTGCATGTTGGTAAAGGATGTTAGCAATTCCAGAATTTTACTCAGGTCCCTTCTATGATTGGAGGCCTTTATTTCGAAGTTTCCAGGACACTCAGTGAAGTGAATGCCAGGATCTGTAGGAGAGGTAAGGTCTGCCACAGGTGAGGCCATGGGGATGCTCTTGCATTTATTATGAGATGAGCCACCAGTGCTCTATTCTTGCTAAAAAGTCTGCTTATAAACTTGAAACATCCATCTACCCATCCACCCACCCATCTATTTATATAAATAAAGAAATCATAGCTACTATGCTTAGAACTCCATGCTAAGAATTTGGGAGGGGTAGAGGAATAAAGGGGAATGACGTACCAATTCAGGTTTAAATTTGGTAAGAATAGCCCATGGTCTTCTATCTTGCCACTTATAGAGAGCCACTTTTATTTGGTTACACGTTTTGCTGGGTAATATCTAGACTATCATTTATTGTCCTAAATAAGTGCTCACAGGATTGTAGAACTTTCCATGCCCTTAGAAAATATTCCCAAGAGACTTAAACTTGGTCTGTATATGTTTTAGCCTCAATTTCCTCATTTTCCCCACAACTCTCCCATTACCCACTTTTCTTTGTTCCATTCACAAAGACATCATTCTCAAAGCATATGGCACTTTTGTGATGGACGTGCATTTCACAAAAATTGGGATCCAAGATTATTAGTTAATTTGCTCCCGGATTGGTACCATTACCATGGGGTTGGTCGTTAATGCCCCCTGGCTTAGTGCCAGGGAATTAGGCGCTATCAGAATTGTGGGTCCAGCGACGAATAGAAGAAACTTGATGGAAGATGAACTTTGAAAACAGCCTACCAACAAGGCCATGTGGCAGCCACTTCAGCTCATCAAAGGTCTTTTGGAACATGTTCAGGACGAACTTGATTGCAAGCTATGCCTGGCTGCCACCACTTCTCATTTCAACAACACTGGGCATATTTTTTAAACTCTTCTGAGCATAATAACAGACAAGCAACTCAGTAATGCAAGGCTATAATTCCACTGAGGGGTGCTGGCGGTGACATGTACCATGAAGTCAGAATCTGAGTGGTTTGTCACCAGAACCCCCAGCGTGGAATTATAGCCTCACTACACTTCTTGCTTATTTTCTTTAATATGTAGATGTCACTTTGCCTCTCCCACCATCTCCCCTGTAGTTCTTACCCCTGATTTCCTGGCCACCAAAGAACACTTTATCTTCTACCGTTGTGACAATTTCCTCTCCCTTGAGCACTTTACAACTCTGTGATGTGGACACAGTTCTGGGTTCTGTTTTCTTCTCTTCGTCTTGTCAGAGGTCTGCTGCTGCATGGTCAGCGTATTCTAAAGAGCCCCTAGATTTGTGTCCTGGAGTAGAGACATCAGGGTCCTGCGCAGCCTTTCTTATGAAGGAGGTTAACTTTAGATGCGAACAGAGCAGAACTAGAGAAGGCTGAGGCTTGGGGAAGGCTGTAAGAAAAACTGGTAGAGCAAAGAAAGACAAGATCCAAACAAGGAAGAAACATCTTCCTAATAGAGTTTGGTGACTCTGTAAGTTTAAATAAGCACATATCCGTATATGTAAATAGTTTCAGGAATATACACATACGTCTGTGTATTCATGACCTTGGCATAAAATAAGAACAATAGCTTTAAACGATGAGAGCTTACTTAACACCCCCAGGTCCCACGTGGTTCTGCCTTGTGAATTGTGTCTGGTTGCAAATGAATTGCAGTTGAACTCCAGAAGCCTTGAGGAGAAACATGTATCTTTACTGTGCATTTCCCTGAATGGAGGATTCAGGGGTTTCATATAAGTCTCTCTCAACTCAGAGTCTCCAGTTGATCGCTGCTTCCAAAAGCCTTTCTCATACAAAGAGTCCCTTAACTATTTACTCTCTCTCTTCCCTTGTTTTTACATTATTTGAATCCAGAGCTCCTACTAGGATACCTGGAAATTTTAGTTTCTATTTTTCACTCAGATGGCCTTTCCTGTAAAGAATTAGCATCCCAGTCTTGGAAATCTGGTAAATGGTGTTTTCTATAGTGAGCATTTTTTACTAAGTACCAACCAAGCACCTAGTTAGTTCATTTATGTTTTATAACAGCCCGTAAGAGTCAAGTATGGTTGCTATCCCTTCTTACGCCTGCAGACACTGAATCTTTGGTTCCGTTAAGTAATTTTCCCAAGGCCACAGCACTAGTAAATTGTAGTCATGATTTGAGCTTAGCCTTCTGCCTTGAAAACTGGTGATTCTCCTGGATAAGCTGAAAGGTAGGCCAAGAGAAGGCAGGATTCACGTGGGTGTTAGCAGTTGGAGATAAATTCAGGGGTTAGGTGAGGGCATAGAATGGAGCCTACAAGGCCTTTACCCCAAGTTTTCTACTTGCACTTCTCCCTGGCTCAACAGAAAGGTGCTATCTCACCAGCAAACAAACTAGCCCCTCCATTTGACACAGGCCCATGCCCATAACATTTTTTCAATTCTGATCTTCAGATTTGCCTTACTTCAATATCCACCTTTTCTGTTTAGTGAGAAAATATATTCTCTATTGTTTAAGCCTGTTTAAGTGTGTTTTCTCTACTGATTTAAAAAACAAACAACAAACAAACAAACAAAAAAAGTGGTGGCAGATTAAGTGGATGCTGCACAGACATGCTCCTAGGAGCAAACTGGTATTACAACTAAAATACAGAAAAACTTCCTGAATAATCAATGAAAAACTGGCAGGAGAGAACTCTGACACCTGAGGACCAAAAGTGGAGATGGCATAGAGACTGGTAGGAGGGGCAGAGGAGGGAAAGGGCTGGCTGGGTGCCCACAGACAGCAACTGAAGTCCCAGAGAGATATCTCAGCTGTGTGGGGTTGCCACTGAGAACCCTGAGATCTAATCCCCAGGCTGGGCCCCCCAGCAGAGAGCACCAAAACTGAGGAGGGTATACATAACATCTGGCTGTGAAAAGCAGCGGTGTGCTGTCTACCAGAGAGTAACAGCTAAAAATTCAGGCACTCTCTTAAAGGGCCAACACAAAAAATTCCCCATGGAGCCACCCACCTTGTGCTCTGGCAGAGGGAGGGTGAAGTGCACTGGAGCTGCGAGAACAGAAGCCAGGACTGGGGACTCAGGGGATAGAGCTCAGAAGGCAGACACCCAGTTTCCTGGACCCAGTCAATCCCTCACACAGCAGAGGACATCTTTCTCACACAGACATTTGCCATGCCTGGGGGGGAAGACAGTTGACACATCCTATTGGAAAACACCTTGCCCTGAGGCCACTTAAGAGATTAAAAATAACAACCTCCAGGCAGAAGCCACTGCCCCACCCTATTGAAAAATCACTCACTACACCTGAGGACAATTGCCTGGTGGGGCAGGGAGGGGGGGGAGGGGCAATTCAAGTCAGAGTCCTATAAGTATGTAGGCAGAGGCACTTTCTGGAGGCTTTGAGTCTTTGCCTGATCTAATTAGTTAGAAACAGCCTTTAACAGTGTCTTGCATTAGAGATTGAGAGGTGTATAGGATCTACCTAATACATACTCACAAACCCAAACAGAAAGCCAAAATAAGGAGACAAAGAAACAACCCCCAAATGAAAGAACTAGAGAATTCTCCAGAAGAAGATATAAATGAAACAGAGATAAGAAACTTATCTGAAGCAGAGTTCAGAGTAATGATGGTAAAGATGTTCAACAGCATGAAAAAAGAACAATCTGAGATAAAGAATGACATAACAAAAATAAAGAAGACATTGGAAGGAATACACAGCAGATTAGGGGAAGCTGAGGATCAAATCATGAATTAGAAGACAGAGTTGAAAATATCACTCAATCAGAAAACCAAAAAGAAAAACAATTAAAAAGCCAGATGTCAGCTGTGGGACAATGTGGAATGTAACAATATTAGAATAGCAGGTGTGCCAGAAGAGGCAGAAAGGGAGAAAGGCATAGAGAAGGTGTTTGAAGAAAGAATGGCAGAAAGCTTCCCTAACCTGGTAAAGGAAAAAGTATCACAAGTTCAGGAGGCACAGAGAACCCCAAAGAAGTATAACCCAAATAGGCCCATGCCCACCCAGACACATCATAATTAAAATGCCAAAAATTAAAGACAAAGAGAGAATCTTAAAGGCAGCAAGAGAAAAGAAAATTGTTACCTACAAAGGAGTTCCCATAAGGCTGACACCTGATTTCTCATCATAAACTCTACAGGCCAAAAGGAAATGGCATGAAGTACTCAAGGTAATGGAAAGCAAGGATCTGAGAACAAAATTACTATATCCAGCAAGGCTATCATTCAAAATAGGCAGTCAAGTAAAGAGCTTCCCAGACAAAAAAAAGGTGAAAGGAGTACATCACCACCAAGCTAGCATTACAAGAAATGCTAAAGGGATTGCTGTAATGAGAAGAAGAAACAGAGAGAGAAACCTTGCCATTCAGAATTAAAATGGCAATAAATAAGAACCTATCAATAATAACTCTAAATGTAAATGGACTAAATACTCCAATCAAAAGTGGTAGAGTAGCTGAATGGATACAAAAACATGACCCAACTATATGCTGTCTACATGAGACCCACGTAAAAACAAAAGACACACACAGGATGAGAGTGAAGGGCTGGAAAAAAAATCTTCCATGCAAATGGAAAAGAAAAAAAGCTGGAGTAGCTATACTCATATCCGAGAAAATAGACTTTAAAATGAAGGCCATCACAAGAGACAACAAAGGTCACTACATAATACTAAAGGGATCGATCGCAAGAGGATATAACCCTGGTAAACATATATGCACCCAACCTAGGAGCACCTATATATATATACTTCTAGAGGACTTTAATGGAGAGATTGACAACAGTACAGTCATAGTAAGGGACTTAAACACCCCCCTGATTTCACTGGACAGATCTTCCAGACAAAACCTTAACAAAGAAACAGAGACTCTAAAGGACACACTGAG
Organism: Myotis daubentonii; assembly: GCF_963259705.1. Taxonomy (NCBI): domain Eukaryota; kingdom Metazoa; phylum Chordata; class Mammalia; order Chiroptera; family Vespertilionidae; genus Myotis; species Myotis daubentonii. The sequence continues at coordinate 7,972,631 of NC_081846.1, read as the reverse complement.
TGCCTGGCATCAGCAAATGACTCTAGACTCTAGAAATACATGCATTTATTTTAAAGTTCTAGATTAAGTTACTGTTGAGATTTTTAAAAACATAAAAACTAGACTTGTATTTCCTGTATTTGCATAAAGTCAAATGGATGTTTAGGCATGATACCTCAGATGTTTTGGGAATTTTAAGTTTATAAAAAGTCTTTTACAAGGAAAAAACACACACCCCGTTTCAAGTGATATTCTTTCCAGCAATGTATACCACATTTAATTTTACTTTTTTTAAAAACAATAGTACAACATTAAACACATCTTTTTAATTTTTCCTTTTTCTAATGGGGTACCTCTAATTTTTATGATTTAATATGAATTTTACTTTTGATTTCTTTTTTTAAATATAGTTAAAGCAGTATCATTCTATTTTTATCTTACCTTTTTTTTTTCTTTTAGAATTTCCATGTTTTGGCATCAAAAACTTTTGGGCATTTATTAATATAATGAATGCTTTTTCTGCTTTAACCTTTTAATATAATGCACAGCATTAATAGAATGTCTAATGTTCAGCCATTTTTGTATTCTGGAATAAATTACTTAGTCATGGTATATTCTTTTTTTTAATACACTGCTGGATTCAATTTGCAAATATAGTATTTAGAACTTATGCATTCATATTCATGAGTATAGTCTTCTATTTTGTAATAGTGTGCAGTATTTTTGTGCCAGTTATGTAATACTATAAAATAAATTGGGAAGCTTTCTATTTCTTCTAAGTTTTGGAATAGCTTAAACAGATATATTTTCGTTTCTTTTGATGTTTTAATGGAACTTGTCCATGTAACTATCAGGGCCTGATATCTTTTTTGAAAGGTAGTTTTTAAAAACAATTTAAAACATCCCTTTAAAAGAAAACAATCCCATTTACAATAACATAAAAACTACCTAGAAATAAATTTAACCTAGGAAGTAAAAGATGTGTATTTGGAAAATTGTAAAATGTTAAAGAAAGAAAATTAAGAAGATACAAACAAATGGAAGCATATGCCATGCTCAAGGATAGGAAGAATTAACATAATTAAAATGTCCATACTTCCTGAAGCAATCTATACATTTAATGCAATCCCTATCAAAATACCAGTGGCATTTTTCACAGAACTAGAACAAATAATTTTAAAATTTAAATGGAACCACAAAAGACCCTGAATAGACACAACGATGTTAAGAAAGAAGAACAAAATTGGAGATATTATGCTACCTGATATCAAAAACTATACTACAAGGCTATAGTAATCAAAACGGTATGGTACTGGCATAAAAACAGACAGATAGACTGATGGAACAGAACAGAGATGCCAGAAGTAAACTCAAGCCATATGATCAATTCATCTCTGACAAAAGAGCAAGAACATATAATGTGGTAAAGACAGTCTATTCAATAAATAGTGTTGGGAAAACTGGACAGATACATGAAAAAGAAATGAAACTAGACCACCTTCTTACACCATGCACAAGAATAAATTCAAAATCGATCAAAGACTCAAAATGTAAGAGCCGAAATTATAAAACTCCTAGAAGAAAACATAGGTAATAAAGTCTCTGACATTGCTCTTAGTAATATCTGTTTGGATATATCTCCTTGTGCAAGGGAAACAAACAAAAAAAAATAAACAAATGAGGCTACATCAAACTAAAAAGTTTTTACACAACAAAGGAAATTATCAACAAAATGAAAATATAACCTATCGATTGGAAGAAGACAATCGCCTATGATATACCTAATAAGGGGTAACTATCCAAAAGTTATAAAGAACACATACAACTTAACATCAAAATACCAGACAATCCTATTACAAAAATGAGCAGAGGATCTGACTAGACATTTCTCCAAAGAGGACATACAGATGGCCAATAGACACATGAAAAGATGCTCAAGGTCACTAATCATCAGATAAATGCAAATTTATCACCTCATTCCTGTCACAGTGGCTATCATCAATAATCAACAAAGAGCGAATGGAGGCGAGGATGTGGAAAAGGGAAACCTTTATGCACTGTTGGTGGGAATGCATATTGGTGCAGCCACTATGGAAAACAGTTATGGAGGTTCCTCAAAAAATTAAAAATAGAACTGTCATATGACCCAGATGACTTCTGGATATTTATCCAAAGAAATGCAAAACACCAATTTTTAAAATTCATTGTAGCATTATTCACAATAGCCAAGATATGAATGCAATCTAAATGCCCATCAATATGGATGGACCTAGATGGTATCATGCTAAGTGAAATAAGTCACTCAAGAGAAAGACAAATAGCATCTGAATATACTTCTACATGGTATCTGAAGAACAAAATAAATGAACAAACTAAACAAAAGGAAACTCGTAATACATAGAACAAATTGATGATTGTCAGAGAGGAGGCTGGGTGAGAAAGGTGAAGGGATTAAGAAGTACAAATTAGTAGTGACCAAATAGTCACAGAGAAGTGAAGTGCAGCAGAGGAAATATAGTCAATAATATTGTAATAACTGTGTTTGGTGCTGGATGGGTACTTGAATTTATCAGGGGGATCATGTTGTAAATTGTATAAATGTCTAACCACCCTTCTGTACTCTTGAACCTAATAAAAAAATAATACTGCAGGCCAACAATAATTGACAGATTAAGAAAAATAAAGGTTTTTGTCTGTTTCCAGATGTAAAAAATAAAATTCTTTCTGTCTTTGTTTTTCTGATTTTCCTTCCCTTGCTAAGTGGATTGTGGTAGTTTTTATGTTCATTCTGTTCAGTCCTTTGAAGTTATCTGCTTGATTTTTGTGCTTAGTATGTCCTAAACCATCTCCAAATAAGAACTTAGTGCTGTCCCTGGATGATAATGAGCGCTGACTGTGTGACAGGCACTGTTCTAGGCATCGGCACACAACTGCCATGAGCTCATCAGGAACATCTGTGTTCTCTCTCCAATGTCTGGGCTTCCTTTACTGCTTCTTTAAAATCCCCCCCTTTTTTGTCTTCTAATGAATTGAACTTTGTTCTCATACTAATTCCTTCTTTCCACTTTTTTTTGTTGGTTATTGTTCACTTTCTTGCCTGCTTTATAATGACAAATGCTTTAAGTTCTACTTGGTATTAATAGTTTTCTTTTTAATTAAATTTTTCTAACACAGTTTTGCCTATTTATTTTCAACAATTTTGCTTGTTTTATTATGTTGTCTTTCATAAATAGCACAGTATTGAATTTTTCTTTCATCTCATGTAATAGTCTTTTTAAAATGTGAAAATAGCTTTATTTATAAGACATATTAACAGAAAATCAACAATACACATGAAGTAGAACACAGAATTCAAAAATTCCATTCTTAGGAATAAAAATAATAATACATATTGTTCTGACAAATTTCTTTTTATGTGTAGACACACCAATGGAAGTGGTATTATAGTCTACCTGCTTTTTTTTTCCACCCCAAAATATGTCAGTCTAGCCCTAGCCAGTTTTTCTCAGTGGATAGAGCATCAGCCTATGGACTGAAGGGTCCAGATTTGATTCGAGTCCAGGGCATGTACCTCAGTTGCAGGCTAGATTCCTGACCCTGGTTAGGGCTTGAGCAGGAGACAACCAATCAATGTATCTCTCTCACATTGATATTTCTCTCTGTGTGTCTCTTCTCCTTCCTTCCATTCTTTCTAAAAACTAATGGAAAAATATCCACAGGTGAGAATTAACAACAACAACAACAAAATGTCAGGCCAACTTTTCTATATTATTAAATACTAAAGGCCCAGTGCATGACATTCATGCACTGGGGAGGAGACGGGGTGTCCCTCAGCTTGGCCTGCACCCTCTGACAGTCCAGGACCCCTTGGGGGATGTCCGGCTTCTGGCTTAGGCCCACTCCTGCCTGGGGTCCTTAGTGCTATCTAGGAGGTGGGAGAGTCTCCTGCTAATGCCACTTCGCTCGCCAGCCATGAGCCCGGCTTCTGGCTGAGCAGCGCTCCCCCTGTGGGAGCGCACTGATCACTAGGGGGCAGCTCCTGCATTGAGCATCTGCCCCCTGGTGGTCAGTGCACGTCATATCAACTGGTTGTTTCGCTGTTTGGTCGATTTGCACATTAGCCTTTTATTATATAAAATAGGACTCTAGTATCTATTTTAATGGTTTAAATAAAATATAATTATTTGAATAGTTATATACTACTCCATCTATCTTTTAATAGAAAAATTAACTTGTTGATATTTGGCTTTAGGTTTTTTAAAAAATATATTTTATTAATTTTTCACAGAAAGGAAGGGAGAGGGATAGAGAGTTAGAAACATCGATGAGAGAGAAAAATCGATCAGCTGCCTCCTGCACGCCCCCCACTGGGTATGTGCCCACAGCCAAGGTACATGCCCTTGATCGGAATCAAACCTGGGACCCTTGAGTCCACAGGCCGACGCTCTATCCACTGAGCCAAACTGGTCAGGGCTTTGGCTTTAGTTTTTTAAAAATTATTTTATTTTTATATTTTCTTCTGTTTTCCTATATTTTTCCTGTACTGATTGATTATTCATTATCCTTTCATTTCTTTGAATGTCTTAAAATGTACAGATCCTGTTGCATTCTTATGGTGTACTTTGGATGTCCTAAAATTTAAAATGTTTTATCTTTCTAAGTATTAAGCATGAAACTGTATGTATACATTTTATGTTAAACAAAATAAGAACTTTAGCCTGGTTTAAGTATTGCCCTCCCTCAGCTTCTATAACAGAGACCGCAGACTGGGTGGCTTAACAGACATTTATTTTATGACAGTTCTGAAGGCTGGAAGCCCACAATCAAGGTGTTTGCAGAGCCATGTCTGGTGAGGGCACTCTTCCTGTATGTCATGGTTATCTTCTTGTTCTGTCCTCAGATGGCAAAGAGAGCGAGCGAGCTTATAAAGACACTAATCCCATTCATAAAGACAACCCTTATAAATTCAATAAGCTGGAAGTAGAAACTATCAGTTCTCTTAAAGGTTAGCCCAGAATTAGCACAGAATTCATTCTACCATGTTCTACTGGCCAAAGCAGACAGCCCACCAGATTCCAGAAGGTAGAAAAATGCATTGCTCCTCTTTTTTTTCTTTTTTTTTAATCCTCACCCGAGGATATTTTCCCATTGATTTTTAGAGAGAGTGGAAGAGAGAGGGAAAGACAGAGATAAATAATGAACCGAGAGAAACACATTGATTGGTTGCCTCCTGCAGGAATCCAAACCAGGGCCCAGGCCAGGGAGGAGCCTGCAACTGAGGTACATGCCCTTGACAGGAATCCAACCAGGGACCCTTCAATCAGCAGGCCAGTACTCTATCCACTGAGCCAAAGCAACTAGGGCTGCATTGCACCTCTTGATGGAGGGTGGCACACCTGTGCAGGAAGGAAGAAAATTGACGGTGGCCATCTTTGGGAACCTGCTGTCGCAGTGATAATAATGATTGAAGCACATGCTAACAAAACTCGATCATTTCAGCAGGCAAATCAATAAATAAGAGAAAGGAATTCATTTAACTCACTCTTCCCTCTGCTCCTCATCTTTAGTTTCAGTTCCCAGAGAAAGGTGTTCTTAACAGTTTTTAACCTGCATGCATCTCCATCTTCATTCATCAAATGCAAGTTTCATTTATTAATAACTTGCATTGTTTCTGTTTTGCTTATTTGTATTTTTAGAATTCACATATAAGTGAAATCATATGCTATTTGCCTTTTTTTTTTGTCTGAGTGTTTTCATTTAGCATAATACCCTCTAGGTCCATCCATGTTGTTGCAAATGGCAAGATTCCATTCTTTGTTATGGCTGAGTCATAGTCCATTATATATATGTATCATATCTTCTTTATCTACTCAGAGCAAAAATTGATGGTTGCCAGATGGAAGGGGGGTTGGGGGTGAAGGGAAAGGGATTAAGAAGTACAAATTGGCAGTTATAAAAATAGTCATGGGATTTTAAAGTACAGCATGGGAAATATAATCAATTATATTGTAATAACCATATATGGTGTCAGATGGGTACCCGATCACACCATATTGGGGTGGTCACTTCTTAACTTATATAAGTGTCTAATCACTCTGTTGTATACCTGAAACTAATATAATATCGTATGTCAACTATAATTGAAAAATAAAAAAGCCAACTTGCATTGGACATGCTAAATTCAAGTTAACTTGCCCTCTGCCTGCTCTCCTTAAATTTTTTTCTGCAGACATTTTTTTCAAGTTCTTATGTCAGCTATCTTTATAGCTTTAAATAATACCTAAAGTCCCATAACTTGGCCCATCAACTTTAGATTGTATCTCTTGACTTTCTCTTATGTAAATCATTCATTGGTTGTTTAGTTTGCTATGGAATTGCAGCTACAATATTATTTTCCTCTGACCTTTCAAGATATTGCTCTGTTGCCTTCTAGCATCAACTAATAATCTCTGCTTAATTCTTTCTCTCTAGAAGCTCTCTGAAACTTCTCTTCAGTTGGGTATTTTGAAATTACACATGTCACTATTTTTCAGTCATCTGGTTTAGTACTTAGTTGATTCTTGAAATTTCCTGATTTTTATCTCTTTTCAGCTCTGGGGTATTGCCTTGTATTATTTCCTCAAGATTTCTTTGTCCTCTCTTTTCAGAACTTCTTTTAGTTGAATATGAACTCCTTCATGTATTCTCTCTGTCTTTTATTCTCAACTATTTGTAAATGTGATATACTCTTTAGGATAATTGCACCTTTATCTTCCAATCTTTCCATTAAGTTATTGTTGTCTGTTGAGTTATTTAATGTTTAGAATTTAACCTCCTTTTTAAACTTTTAGTTCTTAAGAGCTCTATCTTGTTCTGTGGGAATTATTATAGCATTATGTTTTTGCTTTATGAATAGAATACATAAAATCTCTCCAACGATATTATACAGTCTTTCAAAATTCTCTTTTATTCTTTACTTTCCCTAGGGTGAGTTTTGTTTGTTCCTCTTGGTCTTTCTGGTTTTTTTCCTCATTGTTGCTTTATCCTTAAATATACAGTGATTCTTGATTGTACACGATTAAGTATGAATAGAGAAATAAGCTGCTACATATAGTGAGCTAGCTGAGGTTTTTATCTTAAGTTATTTCCTAACAGGCCTCTTTCCTAGATGCACAGGCTGATTGTGAGCTTTGAGCAGTTTGCATGGTCAAGGGGTTGGCACGAATCAAGCAGGAAGCTTATTGGATGCACCCCAACCAGCTGAAGCGCAAATAGGGAGGGCTCCATTGTAGAATGCCACCAGCTCGAAAGGACCCCATATCCTTTCCCAGGCACCACCTCCCCCATCGCCTCTTCATGAGAATCTATTCTATGGCTTTTAGCCTTGGCTTCCTAGGGATACTTTCCAAACTGTTTTGTAAAACCCTACAAATAATCCCATTTTGCTCTATTTCCTAAACTGTTCCTTGTTGATTCTAATGTGGCTCTATAGGCGGGGAGAAAAAGTATCTTACCTGTGTTCTGGGAAGGTATAGTTTCAGTCGGAGAAAATAGCCAACTAGCCACAGAAAGCATAATTGAGTTCAGAACTTAAAAATATGCATTGGGCTTGGTAATGTAGAGACCAGTGATGATGCCTCATAGAAAACACTCCAGTTTGAATTCAGATTGGAGAGAGACTGGAGATGGATAAAAAAGGTTTGTATTATGAGAAATGTGTATGATAAATGAAGGAAAGTGAGAGGGGCATAGGAGGAGGAGGATATCAGATCATGAGAGGGATTTTACTGTTAGAACAGGAGAGATTGGGAATGAAGGTGCCTCCACAGAGGAACAAGCTGAAGAAAGACAGAGAATTCAGGGCCCAGAGGGACAGACCGAGCCATAAAGAAGAATACAGGTGGTGAGTAGTCATCAGACATCACGCTCTTGAATTTAGAGATTCTCTTCTCAAATGTCAAAATAATAGAAGATGGCAAGAATGTAGTTAGGGTGTGTGTGTGTGTGTGTGTGTGTGTGTGTGTGTGTGTGCGCACATAGCAGCTAATGATCAACAGTAGGCTAATGTACAGCATAAGCCTGGGGTTAGCTCACATGCAGTATTGTGCAATACACAGCAGTGTATTGCTCCAATCTAAGTAATGGTCAATTTGAAATTGAAATGGAAAATTAGTTTGTTAGTCTAGTGGGTGTGTTGTCTTTTTGGAATTTATATAGAATGACATGCACCTGTTCCTGGAATAATTATGGACTTTGCTCTTTTATAGAGCATGAGGTGCCAGGCAAGTGAATGTCTGTAAATAGCTAGACAAATCTGTAGATTAATTTTTTAAGAGAGCACAATTTATTTAGGACAAAAATCATCAGCTGTAATGCAAAGTCAGAAGTTGTTAAATTTACTTTATTTAAATGCGGTGACATTTTTGTCTTACCCATCTCACTGTGAGATGTCAAGTTCAGAGATCTTAGTATTTAAAGTAGATAAAAACAATATGTGTTTAATCCTCTAAACAACTTCCTCTATAATGCCAGTATTCCCACATTTAAGAGTTGCATCAAAATACATAAAGAACTCATACAACTCAGCACAAAACAAAACAAAAAAAATGAGCAAAGGCTTTTGATACACATTCCTCCGAAGATTTATTATGAGTGGCCAACAAGCATGTAAACAAATATTGAACATCACTAATTATTGGGGAAATAAAAAGTTAAAACTACAAGGAGATGCCATCTCACACCTGTAAGGCTGGCATTTATAAAAAATAAAACAAAAAGCAGAAAATAGCAAGTGTTGATGGGGTCATGGAGAAATGGGAACCCCTTTGCACTGTTGGTGGGCATATTAAATAGTACAGCCACTATAGAAAACCATATGACAGTTCTTCAAAAATTTCAAAATAGAATTGCCATCTGATGCAGCAATTTCACTTCTGAAATTGGAAGCATCGGAAGTAGAATCTCAAAGAGATATTTGTATGCCCATGTTCATAGGAATAGCCAAAATGTTGAAGCAACCAAATGCCCACCAGTGGACAAATGCACCAACAAAATGTGTGTATACAGACAGTAGAATAGTATTTAACCTTAAAAAGGGAGTAAATTCTGACAGATGCTACAACATGGATGAACCTGAGTGAATGAAGCCAGTTACAAAAGGATGAGTGTTGTGTGATTCCACTTACATGCGGTACCTACAGTAGTCAAAGTCCTAGAGACAAAAGTAGCATGGTGGTTGCAAAGGGCTGAGGGGCTGAAGGGAATTGGGAATTGTTTAGTGAGTACTGGCTTTTATCTTTGTAAGATAAAAGAGTTTTGTGGATGGAGAGTGATGATGATCGTACAAGATGTGAATGCACTTAACGCCATTGAACTGCACACTGAACAATAGTTAAGATGGCGAATTTTGTGTTATGTATATTTTACCACAATTTACAAAGAGATGTCGGAGGCTGTTATAGGGATGCAAACTTCAGAGTCAGGCTTTCAAGTAGGTGAGTCAGCTTAGGGTATCTGCTACTTAAATTAGACGTCTGTTACTTGCTAGCTGAGTCATGTTAGGTATGTTATTTCAATGCTACATGTTTTAATTTTATTATCTATAAAATGGGGTAGTTACATGTAATTTGCCGGGAGCCGGTCCATCCTTGCTGTTTCAAGGGACCTGGCGTATATAGCATACTGTTCTTAATATGTTTGCTCCCCTTAGCGCTGTGTGTTTTAACCAAGGTCACCTCTCCGAGAAAGGTTGAATCCCCAGGTAGGGATTTTCCCCTGAAGTTAGGGAGGGAATAAAACCCCTCAACTAAGTGCCAGGTGGGTAATTAATCCCTTTAACTACGAACAATCATGCTTAAACTACATAATCTTTTCTCCCTGGAATGGAGATAAGAAACGCCCTAACCTTTGTAATAGAGATTGATAGGATTGAATCAACTGGTATAAATACAGTTGTAACAAGACAGAAACACACAGAACTCAGAACACAGAATTTAGAAGTCAGAACTCAGAAGACAGGACCAAGAGAGACAGAACCTACAGGGAACCAGGAGATGGAGGAGCTTCGCTGGAGAGAACATGGCAAGGGATCCTGGACTGAACTTGACTACAGAAATTGACAAGAGAACCTGACTAGAACCTGGCTACTGAACCTGGCTAGAGGAACCTGGCTATGATGATCACCCGAAGGCTGCCTCTGTGTCATTCCTTCTTTGCCGACTCTGTCCACACCTTTGGGGACCCCTGGACCTGCTGGGGCTGGACCCCGGCATCTGGCGCCCGAACAGGGACCCCTAGGTAAGCGCCCCACACTCAGGACGGATCAGACTCCACCGTAGGAAGAGGGTGGATAGTCTTCGCCAACTCCGTCCACACCTTTGGGAACCCCTGGAACAGGATTCCCTTAGGTAAGCCGCCCCATTGAGAACCTCCACACTCGGGACGGATCGGACTCCACCGTAGGAAGAGGGTAGATAGTCTTCGCCGACTCCGTCCACACCTTTGGGAACCCCTGGAACAGGATTCCCTTAGGTAAGCCCCCCCATTGAGAACCCCCACACTCGGGACGGATAGGACTCCACCAGGGTGCTACAGACCCCCCTATAGAGGATAAGTAGGGTAAGAAGGTGGATAGTACAGAACTCAGATTGAGAAGATGTGCCATACTGAGTCCAAAGAAAGAAGACTCTGTATTGATTCTTAGATTGAGAAGATGTGCCATACTGAGTCCAAAGAAAGAAGACTCTGTATTGATTCTTAGATTGAGAAGATGTGCCATACTGAGTCCAAAGAAAGAAGACTCTGTATTGATCTTTAGATTAAGAAGATGTGCCATACTGAGTCTAAAGAAAAAAGACTCCGTATTGATCTTTTAACACATATGCTTGCTAGCAGAGGAATTAAGGTTACTCCCAGTCAGACAGAACATTTTATACAAGAAGTATGTCCATGCTTTTCTGAGGAAGGAAAGGTAAATGTAATGGCATGGGAGAAGGTAGGCCCAAGGAGCCTTATCCTTAACCCCACTGCAGCCTTTCCACCCCGGGAAAGTGCAGGATTGGCAAGCTCTCCCTGGGGTGATAGATCAGGACTCAGGTAATAGCGGAAAGCTCCAATCCTACTCTTAAAATGGATACAAGAGAGCATTTCAGGTTTTTCTTTTTAATGCCTGCTTTTAAAAAATAAAAAAGGGGGAATTTGCCGGGAGCCGATCCATGCTTGCTGTTTCAAGGGACCTGGCATATATGGCATACTTTTCTTAATATGTTTGCTCACCTTCTTGGCACTATGTGTTTTAACCAAGGTCACCTCTGAGAAAGGTTGTTTCCCCAGGTAGGGATTTTCCCCTGAAGTTAGGGAGGGAATAAAACCCCTTAACTAAGTGCCAGGCAGGTAATTAATCACTTTAACTATGAACAATCATGCTTAAGCTACATAATCTTTACTCCCTGGAATGGAGATAAGAAACGCCCTAACCTTTGGAATAGAGATTGATGGGATTGAATCAACTGGTATAAATACAGATGTAACAAGACAGCAAGACACAGAACTCAGAACACAGAACTAAGGACACAGGGCTTGGAAGACAGGACCAAGAGAGACAGAGCCTAGGCACAGAACCTACACAGAACGTTCTCTAGAGACAGAAGAACTTCGCTGGCGAGAGCATGCCGAAGGATCCTGGACAAGGACTGGCCTCGGAGCCTGGAGGCGGAGCCTGGCGAGAGAGCATGGCAGGGGATCCTGGACTGAACCTGACTGCGGAGATTGGCAGGAGAGCCTGACTAGAACCTGGTGACTGGACCTGCCTGGAGAACCTGGACAGAACCTGGCTGGAGATCCTAAGCTGGACCTCTCTGGAGATCGAGACCAGAACTTGGCTAGAGATCCTGGCTAGGCTGCTGTTTCAACTGAACGCTGTCTCCGTATCATTCCTTCTTCGCCGACTCCGTCTACACCTTTGGGGACCCCTGGACCTGCTGGGGCTGGACCCCGGCACATGTAGTAGATCAGTTAGGATATGTAAAACATTTAAATAGTGCCTAGCATTGAGTACGCTCTCTATAAATTGTGGCTACTAAAAGCTGTGCTCTAATTTTCATCTTTTTTCCTAAACTCTCTTCCCCATCATATTATTAGCCTCCTCTTAGGTTTGTGCATTCTAGTTGCTCTGATCACCGATGCTACTGCAACAGCCTCTTGTCTTTTCTCTATTTTGTCTTTTGTACTTTTTATATACCCTCAACTCTCTTGAAAAATGGTTAATTCATTTTCTTTCTTTCTTTCTTTTTTTTTTTTTAATATGGAACGCTTCACGAATTTGCGTGGCATCCTTGCACAGGGGCCCTGCTAATCTTCTCTGTATCCTCCCGATTTTAGTATATGTGCTGCCAAAGCGAGCATTGGTTAATTCCTTTTCATTGTTCACATTGGATTGGATTCTTCTCATCTACAAGTGAATACTTTTGATCAGCTTATTGAAGAGAATTGAAAAGAATGTATTAAGCAGAGTTTAGTAGCTGCATACCAACTGCCAGAGGTGGTGTTGATCTATTTCAGTAAAAATGCCATAGTCTTGCCGAAACCGGTTTGGCTCAGTGGATAGAGCATTGGCCTGCGGACTGAAGGGTCCCAGGTTCGATTCCGGTCGGGGGCATGTACCTGGGTTGCGGGCACATCCCCAGTAGGAGGTGTGCAGGAGGCAGCTGATCGATGATTCTCTCTCATCGATGTTTCTAACTCTCTATCTCTCTCCCTTCCTCTCTGTAAAAAATCAATAAAATATATTTTTAAAAAATGCCATATTCTTCACAGTAGCTGCTTTTGGATCTACCACTTGGTTACACTTTGCTGCAGCCCGCTATCATTCTCTCATGATCTGCCTAGTTTTTATAGTGACCGGCCAGGCGAACTGCATGGGGATATGATGAGGAACAGTATCCTTCGTCTTTTGATTATGGTACTAATCTCTGCAAATCCTCCCAGAACCCAGTCTTGCTTATAATGTATCATTTTGCTTAAGCAAGAGCAATTGCAATGGTTTAATTCAACCCTTATACCACAACGTAATTTACTGCACAGATCAGGGAACCAATGTGAACCTGCTATAAGTTACTAGATATATCTTTCACAATTTTATAGTTAGTCCAATAAAACACCACGACACAGTTACAAAAACCCAGTGAACCTGCTATGAGATGGACGTGAACAAAACTCTGTATTAGGTCTGGCAAAGGTATCTTTGTAGGCTGTTGTACTCTGAATCCTGGATGAGTGCTCCCATATTAATAAGTCCTCCTTGCCTAGTCTTACATTCCAGCCTCACAGTCCAACACCTGTAAGGTATGCTTTCACACATTGAGATTCCTGACACAGACATCGAGTCATGCAATTCCTTGGGTCTGTAAACTGGAGAGATAATATATTTTCTTGCTCAAGCTGTGTTGATGTTTTATCCTGGCCACTGTCTCGGCAGCAGTAAGGAGATGCAGGAGCAGATATTATTATCTTGTGAGGTTGCTGTTTCAGATATGGTCATTATAGGTTCTTCAGTCAATGGAAGACTACTCTCCTCAAGCAAAAAAAGAAAAAAAAAGAGATAGCTTTTGTCAGCATTGAAATTCAATAGTATTTAGTTCAAGATACATGCTGATCTATCCAAATGCCCCTATCCCAGGCCTCAAGCCTCCTCTCTTTCCTTATTCTTAGCATGAGAGACCTGTTGATGTTATACATTTAGTGGTACTTTTATTCCTGATATCCTTGCACCTCTGGCCCTGATATTCATTACAATCTTTTCCACAAATTCAGGAGATAAGGGATGCTCTCTGGTTCTCACATTTTCTTTCTTAAGGCTTCCAAAGCAGTTAACAAAAGACAGGCAGAGTCTGACTCCAATTGATGGAGAAGTTTCTTGATTTAGTAAAACTCAATGAAAGCAAATGGCATAACTGAGAGGATGGATTTGAAAATATCCAATACAACACATTTCTCACATCTTGTAGGATAAGCCTCCTAATTTTATAAAGTGCTATTTTCCCCAAACACTTTAGTCTCCAATAGGCCCTTTGACTGTACACAAGTCCAGCTTCTTCCCGGTGACGATTTGGGTAATGAAATCAGTGAAATCCCTTAATGCCGGCTCATTGTCTGACTTATTTCACTGGACACCACCACTGGATACTACTGCTGCTGTCATCACCTCTAATCACTATTGCTGGGCTGCCATATTTAATAAATCTTAAAATTTCCCTAGATTTCCAGGCTATTTTAGGATCTCAGCCCAAACTGAGGAATTTATTATCTACAAATAGGACTATAACTCATGAACAGAGTCAACTTTAGAAACTGGCTGCTCTTGATCTTCTGGGATTGTTCCTCCCGGGGCCCCTCACCACACACCTGTGCTCTTCTCTACCTGACAGATTTGCTTGTGCATGGACTTTTCCTCCTCATAACTTCAGCTTCCCATGAGCTTGGATGGTCCTGATGCGGATGGTTTCTCCGGATGGACTATCTAGCTTCAGTCCCTAATCTTTAACTATCTCAACCTCCCACCAATATCTCAAAGTTTAAATTCTACAAAAATAACTTATTCTGGGCCATAGCATACCTATCTGGATAGCCATGGTTTGATTGGCTGCATTCACTCTGGCACTTACCAGCTTTTCAGTGAGCTGGAATGGTGGGGGGGAACAGACTATGCGGGAACAAACCTGCGGACTTGCATTTTGGCTCAGTGAGGTCAATGGGTGGGGCATCTCTCCTTAGAGGGGACTGTGGGTGCAGCTTGTGCTAGTGCTAGCACGTAAACTTTCACATGCCAGCTGTTCTAATCAGGATGGGAGTCCCGTGCTCTGTCTTGGGAAAGAAAGGAGATAGAGAAACACATTTTTTGAATTTGGTAATTGTCTTTTCCTCTTCATTGAGCTGGCCATTTGTTTATCTCAAACATGACAACAAAGAATGAATGGATGAGAATTAAATAACCTTCATTCTTTCTTTTAATTCACAAGGAACTAAGCATTTCATTTTGTTAATCCAGTGAATTCTCCACAACTAAATTAATTATTTTCTTTATATCTTGATTTTCTACATGACATACTATCACGTTATATTTTATTATGCTTTAAACTTTACAAAGCACTTTTGTGCTCATTACTATATTCAGTCCTCACAACAATTTAGAGATTTAGGTGATAGAGACAGAATTAAACTTATAATATAAAGAAACTGCTTAATATCTTGCTCATATTATCCCTGAAAATTAGCAGGGTACAAATAGAAACCTTCCCAGATTTTCAGTCAAGTGCAGCCTTTTTTTTATACCATACCATACCATACCATACCATACCATACCATACCATACCATACCATACCTGCTTATATACGAACACGTAGATTACATCAGTGAGGTCCTGCTTTGTACAGTATCTCTTTATTTTTACAGGACCCTGGAAACACACACACACACACACACACACTGTGATAATTAGTTTCTTACATGTGAAACAAAGGGGTTAGATTAGATGACTTCTAACATCTCTTACATTCAGATTTTTTTTTAACTTAAATACCATAGCACCCTGAGGAAGCCCACTTTTATCATACTGTGAACCATTAGTAGGATATTTTTCTCTCACGTTCACTAGGAAATCAGCTCCTGTTGGCTATTGTATCCCTAATGCCAAGGATGGTGCTTTTCACATAGTAGGCATTCAACACATTCATCAGTTGAATGAAGCAACAATTGGGAATCAAATTTTAGCTCATAATTCTGAAGACACCACATCTTATTATTTATGGTTATATTGAATTAGAGGTCTTGAACAATTGAAAATCAAATTTCAGTTTTCAGTTTAGGGCACTTATATTATTAGAGCTAACCTAAAGCAAAATGATGAAGTGGGCCAAGTAAATCTTCAGTGACTGTAGGTCGCTCCTCTTTCCAAAGCTGTTTGGTGGTGAGTATGTAATTCATTCACCTAAATGTTCAGAATTGATGGAAATAGAAAGATAGACATTGAAAAAGGCAGAATTGGATAGTAGGGATTTAATGAAGTAGAGTTACCATAATAGATTCAATGAAATCTAAGATACTCTTCTGTCAGCAAATAAATGCCTTTGAAAAGAAAACATGACTTGGTTTTAGTTTAGATGACTCAAGCACAATTGTATAAGAATAAAATAATTGAATTATGTTTGTAGTTCTATAGATGTCACAGACTCACTTAATTTATTGCAATTTGTTCCAATGTCAGTGACTTATTTTAAAAATATCAAATTTAATGTAACACTTAGGATTTGCTGCAATAATTTTTTTCAAATATATATATTTTTTATTGATTTCAGAGTGAAAGAGAGTTGGAGAGAGAGATAGAAGCATTCATCATAAGAGAGAATCATTGATTGGCTGCCTCCTGCACACCTCTCACTGGGGATCGAGTCTGCAACTCGGAGCATGTACCCTGACCAGGAATCAAACCATGAGCTCCTGGGTCATAGGTCAACACTCAACTACTCACTCAGTCACACTGGTCGGGCAATAAAAATATTTTTTAAAATGCATTTCTGCATATGAAATTTACATTGTGTTTCTATTTCTAGATCAGAAAATAATTTATGCAATAATATCAATATGCACAATTTGAACTAGTATAAAGCACACAGTAGATATGAGGTATTATTGCAGTAAATCTAATGACTGCATCTCAATATTTATTCTTTTAATTCATTAATGATGTAACAATCACATGGAAGTTGAGCCTCCACACTGGAAGGATGATTATGTTGATGTGTATATGAGCTCCCAACTTGGTGACATCAGAGGTACTAGGATCCTTTTGCTCCTGAGTTTAGGATGACCACATTTCCTGTAACTTGAAGTTCCATGCCTGATTTATGCTTGCTTTCATTTTTAAAAGGCAATTCATTTTTAATAACTGTACCCCATATTTTGTTTATGCCACATATGTTCAATCTAATAATTTATTTTGTTCATTTTGTGCAATTTTCTTAAGACTCCTTCTGTGTTCTTTTTTTCCTTTTCAAGCATTAAAGTTACCATGGAAATCTTGCCATTGGCATCACGGGAGGGGCTTTTACACAAGTATATCTAGTTGCACTTTGTGAGGTTTTAAAATTCAGACCATGTCATAAAGTGAGAAAAATCAAGGTTGACATGCCTTTTACCTTCAATATATGTTTTAGCACATTAGTCACAGAAAGCAATGTTTTAGCAATGCTTTGATTGAAAATTAAATGACAAAGGGATGAAAGTTAAACCTTAAATCTTTCTTGGTAATGCCAGTTGGTTCATGTTATATTTTACTCAGATATTGTTAACAATCTAACTATTAATGGTGCATAATAAAAAAGTATCTATGTTATAATGCATTATTATGTGCTTCCATTTGCTAAATTTAAATTAAGAAAATTTAACATCTGTATTTTTTTATATTGGTACTATGACATGCCTGTATAGATCATGTGGCTAGGGGATATTATACCATTTACTTATATTTACAATATAAGTCTTGATATGGAGATGATTCCATATAATGGAAAGAGCTTATCATTTTAATATGTTATATGTAGTTTTGGAATATAAAAATGCCAAAAGTGCTTTTAATTTTCAGTTTTAATAAATTCCCATTCTCATTTTTAAAGCTCATATCTAGAGAAATGTTGCTTTTCACAAATGGTGTCCAAAATATATTAAAAACATTTTTGTCTAATATTTGCTGAAATTTTATACAGTATTGCTTAGAAAAATGTTATAGACTTGGAAAAATTTAAAAAAATTAGGAAGTCCTTGATCTATCATTAAAATATTGCCAGGCCTGCATGGCTCAGTGATTGAACATTGGCCTATGAACCAGGAGGTCACAGTTCAATTCCTGGTCATGAAACATGCCCAGGTTGCAGGCTCCATCCCCAGTGTGGGTGTGCAGGAGGCAGCCAATCAATGATTCTCCCTCATCATTGCTGTTTCTAACTCCCTCTCCCCTCGTCTCTGAAATCAATAAAAAATATATTTTAAAAATATTGCTTAGTTAGTAATTAAATGTCATATCCAAATTTCATATATAATACAGGAGAGGGCACTCTATGGCTGAGGGGCCAGACCCAGGTCACTGCCTGTTTTTGTAAATTATGTTGTATTAGAACACTAGCCATACTCACTTATTTATAGGTGTTTTCTATGGCTGCTCTCATGCAGAGTTGAATAGTTGCAACAAAGATCACATTGTAGCCCATCAAACCTAAATTATTTACTACGGAGTATCTGTCCCTCTGCAGAAAGTTTGCTTACCTTTGGCATAATACATCCCTTATTATCATACTTGGGAACAGCAAAATAATGGGAAAATGCAATAAAACGACAGATCATTCCTAACAACCGAAGACTTCTATGCATTGTTTGGGGGCCAATTCTTCTCTCCCCACCCAGTGTTTTCTTTCCTGTGGCCTGTGCCCTGTGAATGGAATGATGCAGCATCTCCCCATCACCTCAATTATGCTATACCAAGAGAAATAGGCAAGCTACCTGACTGGCAAGTTTGGGAGAGGAACTGGGTACATA
Organism: Myotis daubentonii; assembly: GCF_963259705.1. Taxonomy (NCBI): domain Eukaryota; kingdom Metazoa; phylum Chordata; class Mammalia; order Chiroptera; family Vespertilionidae; genus Myotis; species Myotis daubentonii. Next base: position 7,954,090 of record NC_081846.1, on the reverse strand, counting down.
TCTGCCAGCCTCATCCTTTCCCCTTTTGCTGGGGAGCTAGTGATGGGCCATGCTGAACCTAGCCATGCAGTGGCGGTAAGGGCAGCCCTGCCTTGAGACATCGCTATTAGGGACTGGACTTTGGATAAAGGGAAATCATCCACTAGAATCTGGAAAACCAGGACAATTTTCCTCAACAAACAACAGCTCCTAGATATAGTCAGTATGCAATGTTTTCTGCATATGTAAGCGTTTTACAGGGGACATTTCTCTCCTGTATTCTCCGAGTCCTGTGAGTGCACATTAGCAGTGGAGCAGTACAAGTCCCTTCGGATATGCACCCAGTGAAGGCACACGAGCCGTTAGTTTGTGACAGGGTTAGGGCTGTACAAGCCGTTTCAAGGGACAGAGGCCGCTGAGTGGGGCTGAGACCTGGTGTCTCCTGGCGGCTGATTTCCCAGCGATGAGATGTCAGCCTGTGGGCACACGGAGGGAAGAGCAGGTGTTGACCTCTGATCCACAGCCTTCTGTCACATTTCCTTTTCTCCCTTCCACTGAAAATCATTTATAGTAAATTGTTAACGTTCTCTTCGCTCCATCTTGTCCTGAACGCCACCTGCCATTAGCAAGTGCTTCGCAGGGCACAGCAGACAGCGCTCTCCCGAGGGAAAGTGAAAATGTTACCTGAAGGTTCCCCGTATTTCCTCCGGACTCTCGGGCCTGTGGAGGCAGAACTGCGTTTCAGGTTAGTTAGGGCACGGAAACTCCCAGCAACTGTTTTATTGGTGGTGGGGGTGCATTTATCTTTTTTTAAAAATATATTTTATTGATTTTCACAAGAAGGGAGGGAGAAGGATAGAGCGTTAGAAACATCAATGAGAGAGAAACATTGATCAGCTGCCTCCTGCATACCCCCTACTGGGGATGTGCCCGCAACCACGGTACATGCCCTTGACCGGAATTGAAACTGGGAACTTTCAGTCCGCAGGCCAACGCTCTATCCACTGAGCCAAACCAGTGAGGGCGGTGCATTTACCTTAATGTGGCAGAAAAATCCAGAATTCTGATGGGGAAAAAAAAAATCAGCTTTGTATTAGTCTCAGAATTTGGTGGACCCAAGTTGGACCTGTAGCCGTGTAACTTGACCTATTTTTTAATTTTTAAAATATGTTTTTATTGGTTTCAGAGAGGAAGGGATAGGGAGGGAGAGCAAGAAACACCCATGATGAGAGAGAAGGGGAAATGATGGGCTGCCTCCTGGGGCTTGAGCCCGGGATAGAGTGATGAAGAGCCAGACTATGAGTCAGAGACACCTAGGCTCAAATCCCGGCTCTCCTAAATTTTAGCCTTGTGACCTGGGGCTTGTAAAATGAGGATGCTAGGACTACTAGCCTGGCTGCATGCTAGTGAGGTACGTGCTTAGATTAGCCCCTAATCTAGTAAAGGTTAGGTCTACTGTTTACTGTTGCTATTAAGCTCTTCTGCCTGAGGGGCACCATGCTTCTTTGATAGTGAAAAGTGCTCTGCTTCTTTCTAATTAAGGGGAAGAAGCAGTAGAGCCAGATCCCGTTTTCCTCCCCCAAGTAATCACAGATAGCTCTTTCATTTCCAGGATACTGTCCCCTTTATGTGTAGCTCGGAGAGGGTGGATGGTCCTGGAGGTTGTAAAGCTCTTTAAGCCAAGTGGGAGACAAAGCATGAACCATGGATTATGTAAGAAAGCCTGTGACTATCAGTGCTTTTCCGATGAAAAGATAAGAACCAATAGTAATTGTTAACTTGTTTTGTGTTCTTACTGTGTGACATGCAGTATTCAACGCCCCAAATTAAATATAAGTTAATCTTTATTTACATTTTATTATCTCAGCAAGCCTATGAGGCAGGAACAATTACTCTCTAGTTTTTTAAAGATGATGCAACTGAGATACCTGAGATAAAAAGTGAAGTATTTTGCACAAAGTTACATAAGCTGGGATTCAAATTCAGGTTGTCTTATTTCCACATCTCTGCTCTTAACCACAGTGACAGTTAAAACAATTCTGAGTCGCTTCTATCCTGTAAAGGTAGGCAGATTGATATTGTATAGACTGCCACCAGTACAACAAATAGAAGAGTACATACGGGGGCTTTCTCTAGACCAGCGGTTCTCAACCTGTGGGTCGCAACCCCTTTGGGGGTCGAACGACCCTTTCACAGAGGTCGCCTAAGACCACCGGAAAACACATATATATGATTAAATATTGTCTTTGTGATTAATCACTGTGCTTTAATTATGTTCAATTTGTAACAATGAAATTGGGGGTCACGACAACATGAGGAACTGTATTAAAGGTTCGCGGCATTAGGAGGGTTGAGAACCACTGCTCTAGACCAAAATATTTCTTTGTAGCTAAATGTTCCTTGGGCCCTAAATCTGAGGTGTGCATAAACATGATTCTCCTCTTCTCTTACTGACTTGTTAGGACACACACATTCTTCATTTGCCACCGGGATAAAACAAGGCAAAAATGTGATGCACATTTTAGAAAATATGTTTGGTCTCTTACCAAGAGAAGAATATTTGAGACACTGGGATATTATCAGGAAACCAACTACAAAGCCACTTTGGGCTTGAGAACAAAAGTACATCTACGTACTTTAAGTAAGTCTTATGAATACTATTGCTACAATTAAGCATGCACACACAGAAAGAAAGGAATTGACTCTGGAAAAGAGAAGAGGCATCTTACAATAATGAAATGGTCACTGGTCAGCCATTTAGTCTAAGAAAAATGTATAAGCAAAGGACATAAAGAAACAATTCATTTCCCCAAAGGTGCTGGCTAAGGAATGATTGTGCCTCACAGATAATTGAAACTTGGGGAATATTTTATTCCTCTCAATGCACGTGAAATGATTTTGCCATTGGTATTTTTTTTTTTAACTTGGAAGCACATTACCTCCATTTAATGCAGGTTGAATTTTATTTTCACCTGCTTTCCAAAGGAGATTCTAGCTATTGTAGGCTTTGCATAAAGCAATATTCTTCTCCAGAGAGGGCATGAATGATACGTGGTGTTCTTAGAAAACATCCTGGTATCTACGCAAACATGAAATTTTGGGGCACAGGTAGTATTCTGGGAAGATGACTAATACATTTAGCAGAACTTGCTTTCCATACTACATTTACTGCCAATTAGCTTTGCAATTTGATCAGCTTCTTGGTCCTCAGTTTCCTCACCTGCAAAGTAAAAGGAATATTCTGTAGATAGATTCCTGTCTAGCTTCTTAAAGCAAACCCATTTATAAATCATCTGCTTTGGAGCTTGGTAAACTACAGGGACATACGCAGTAACTGGAACTCGGCGATGGATGGATTTTATTCCGGTAAAAGTTGTTCCACACAAGAAGTTGAACCACTTGGAGAACAAGTGGTTCTTCTTCAGGGGGTTTTCGAGTTCTAATCTCTAAGCTGTGATTAGAGATAACTACCCTGCCTCCTTCTTGGGGTGGGGGGAGGTCAACCACAAAGTCCTTTTTAAGCCACACTGCTTCCCGTATTTACCCTAGGTCCGTGGTCGGCAAACTGCGGCTTGGGAGCCACATGCGGCTCTTTGGCCCCTTGAGTGTGGCTCTTCCTAAGCCTTAAGAGGACCCTAATTAAGTTAATAACAATGTACCTACCTATATAGTTTAAGTTTAAAAAATTCGGCTCTCAAAAGAAATTTCAATCGTTGTACTGTTGATATTTGGCTCTGTTGACTAATGAGTTTGCCGCCCCCTGCCCTAGGTTAATGAGAGCAGAGATCTTGTCTTTCTTGTTCTCTCCATCTCCTTGAAACCCAGACAGTCCATGACATGGCAGATTCCCAATACATAAATAAGTAATTAAAATATTTTTTATTTACAGTTGACATACAATATTATATTAATTTCAGATTGACAACACTGTGATTAGGCATTGATATAATTTGTGAAGTATTCACCTCAATAAATCTAATAACTGTCAGATAGCACACAGTTATTACAATATTATTGGCTACATTTCCTATGTTCCTGACTATATTCTCCTGACTATTTTGTAACTAGTAATTTGTACTTCTTAATCCCTTCCCCTTTTTCACCCACCCACCCCCAGCTCCCCTCTCATCTGGCAACCATCTAAATGTTCTCTGTAGCTATGAGTTTATTTCTGTTGCGTTTGTTTTGTTTTTTAGATTCCACATATTAGTGAAATCATATGTTATTTGTCTTTATCTGACTTATTTCACTTAGCATAATAGCCTCAAGGTGTATCCATGTTGTTGCAAATGGACATATTTCATATTTTGTGACTAATATTCCACTGTATATATGTACCACTTCTTTATCTATTCATCTGTTGATGGATACTTAGTTTGCTTCCATATTTTGGCTATTGTAAAAAATGCTGTAATGAACCTATTGGTGCAGATGTATTTTCAAATTAATGTTTTGGGTTCAGATAAATACCCAGAATTGCAATTGCTTGGTCCTTCTTTTTCTCTTGTTATAGTCTTTGTTTCAAAGTAGACTTTGTCTGGCATAAGTATTGCAACCCCAGCTTTTTGTTTTGATTTGTTTCCACCATCATAAAATATCTTTTTCCATTTCTTTATTTTAGTCTCTGTGTGTCTGAAATGCACCTCTTATAGGCAGCATATGTAAAGGTCTTGTTTTCTTATCCATTCAGCCACCCTTTGCCTTTGGATTGGAGCATTTAATCCATTTACATTCAAAGTAATTATTGATAAACCAGAGGCGCGGTGCACAAAAATTTGTGCACTTGGAGGGGGGGGCGGGGAGTCCCTCAGCCCGGCCTGTGCCCTCTCACAGTCTGGGACCCCTTGGGGGATGATCACCTGCTGGCTTAGGCCTGCTTCCCAGGGAACTGGGCCTAAGATGGCAATCAGACATCCCTGTGGCAGCCTGGCAGCCCTCGGGGGATGTACACTTGCCAGCGGGGAGCAGACATAAGCTGCAGTCGGACATCCTTAAAGCTGCTGAGGAGGCAGGAGAGGCTCCCACCACCACCGCTGTGCTGGCAGCCATCAGCCTGACTTGTGGCTGAGCAGAGCTCCCCCATGTGGGAGCACACTGACCACCAGAGGGCAGCTCCTGCATTGAGCGTCTGCCCCCTGGTGGTCAGTGTGTGTCATAGTGACCAGTCATTCCCAGTCTTTCTGCTATTAGGGTCAGTTTGCATATTACCCTTTTACTATATAGGATAGAGGCCTGGTGCACGGGTGGGGGCTGGCTGGTTTGCCCTGAATGGTGTCCCGGATCAGGGTGGGTGTCCCGCTTGGGTGCCTGGCCAGCCTGGATGAGGGACTGATGGCTGTTTTCAGGCTAGTCACACCCCCTTTAGGGTGGGGGTCCCCACTGGTGTGCCTGGCCAGTCTGGGTGAGGGGCTGAGGGCCGTTTTCAGGCTGGCCGGCAACTGAAGCTCCCAGCCTCTCCTTTTTTTATTTTTTTATTCTGGGATTTATTTACCTTCTATAATTGAAACTTTGTTGCCGTCACTGGAGCTGAAAGCCAGCTCCTACTCGCTCCCACTCTGTGGCCACGGCCTGCTGAAAGTAGGTATCTGGGGTTTGTTTAGCTTCTATAATTGAAATTTGTTGCTTTCGGAGCTCAGAGCCAGGCCGTGGCAGGCGGGGAACCTTGGCTTCCTCTATCACTGGAGCAAGCAAGGCTCCTGCTCGCTTCAGCTGCATGGCTGCTGGCCGCCATCTTGGTTAGGTTAATTTTCACATCGCGCTGATTAGCCAATGGGAGGCATAGCGAAGGTATGGTCAATTACCATGTTTGTCTATTATTATATAGGATATGTAAGTATTGCAATTTTATTATTCATATTTTTTACCTTTCTTCTTTTTCTTAAAAAATTCCCTTTAACATTTTTTATAATACTGGTTGGGTGGTGAACTCCTCTAACTTTTTCTTGTCTGGGAAGCTCTTTATTTGTCCTTCAATTCTAAATGATAGTTTTGCTGTGTAGAGTAATATTGGTTGCAGGTTCATGCTTTTTATCACTTTGAATATTTTGTGCCATTCCCTTTTGTCCTGCAAATTTTCTGTTGAGGGATCAGCTCTCTTTTAAGAGCTCCCCTGTAGACCTAACTGCTTTTCTCCTGCTACTTTTAAGCTTCTCTCCTTGTCTTTAACTTTTGGCTTTCTATTTATGATGATTATTGATGTGGGCCTCTTAAGGTTATTCTTGTCTGGGACTCTGTTTCCTGCATTTGTATGTCTATTTTCTTCACCAGGTTAGGGATGTTTTTGTCATTCTTTTCCAACTAGATTTTCAATTCCTTGCTCTCTCTCTTCTTCTGGTACCCCTGTGGTGGGAATGTTGGTATGCTTGATGTTGTCCCAGAGATACCTCCTATCTTAATTGTTTTGGATTCTTTTTCTTTTTGTTGTTCTGACTGGGTGTTTCCTGCTATCTTGTCTTCCAAATTGCTGATTCAATCATCTGATTCATCTAATCTGTTGATTCCCTCTGATGTATTCTTCATATCAGTTATTGTATTCTTCATTTATGACTGTTTCCTTTTGATGCTTTCTATCTCCATCTTTATGTTTCTTATCTCTTTGCTGAAATCCTCACTGAACATCCTTACAACCAGTGTTTTGAACTTCACATCTGGTAGGTTGCTTGTCTTCATTTTGTTTAGTTCTTTTTCCAGAATTTTATTCTGTTCTTTCATTTGGGACATGTTTCTTTGTCTTTGCATGTTGGCTGCCTTGTTAGTTTCTATGTATTAGGTAGAGCTGCTATGGTCTTTGTAGAGTGTCCTTATATAGCAGGTGTCCTGCGGGACCCAGTGGCAGAGTCTCCCTGGTCACCTGTGCTGGGTGCTTTTGCGTGTCCCGTGTGTGTCCTCTTCTTGTAAATGAGCCTTGATTGTTTGGGCACATCACTAGGAGAGAGTGACCTTCTGGCTGATTGGTTGTGAGGACTGGCAATTTGTATTTGACTCTCAACATCTCCTTATAACCATGATCTAATTGCTTTGTAACTCACTAGTTTGTGAATTATTGATTCCCTGATCTTACTTTATGCGTCTGGATGATCTAATCAGCATAGACAAAATTTTGGAATATGAATTTTTAAAATAATTGCCCTTTTTTTAAGCTGAAAACGTAAGGCAAACAAATTTCAAGTATAACTATCCACGTTTTTGGAATATGAAATTATTCAACTTCTTTAGTGACTGGAGGGTTCACCCATTGAAAGATGCTGGAGAGTTCTTTCTGGTTGGCAATGTTCTGGGTTCTTTTCATGGATGTATAATTCTAAGAAGTTCTCATTTTTTTTAGAGAATTGCTGATATTGTGGATTTGTCTCTTGAATAGTGCCATGCAAGGATTTTGACTAAGTCTGATTCTTGGCCTCCTTTTCAAATTACTCACCCTTATTAAAATCTTGGAAAAGATACGTGACTAGAGGTATAGAACAATAAATGTGTTGGACTGAGAAATGATAGATCTGTTAAAAGTGGAAAAATAAATTTAAATAGCTTGTATTTTAATTGAATTAATTTGTTGATTGCTTATTGTTAAGCATTATACTTTGAAGTTTAGAAATTTTAAGTTGAGAAAATAAGTGTACTGTGAAATCAGAGTTCAGCTAGCAAATGATTTATGTAATCAATTCGCTTGAATACACCATCCATCCTCCACAATTCTGAGGGCTGTACTTTATTACTACGTGACTGAATATATGCCTAATAATTTGCAGATTGCTTTGTTGGTTCTGACATACCTCTCCATTTATAATCAGGAGTCTCTTGGGAATAAGCATGGCAACCTTCACTGCTTTGTTGGTTCTGACATATCTCTCCATTTATAACTACGAGCTCTTGTGAATAAGCATTGTAACCTTCACAAGCTCTTGAGAAGGCCAAGTTGAAGTAAAAAAAAAGCTCCATTAAACTACCCCACAATAAATTGGCTTTAATCTGAATGCAGTTTTCCTTGGAATATAGGAAATGTTTTTATTCTTGTCTTGGACCTCATGTAACATTCTTCTGAGATCCCACAATGAAGAATTTTATTAAGCTCTATTATTTGTTCAAGTATTTTTATAGTTAGTAAGGATATGAAGGGGCGAGAGAGATTAATAATGCAAGGAATGCATGTTGCTGACAGAATAGCAGCAATTTAAAAAATATTGCCAAGTTCATTAATAAAAGAATACTTCATAATTTTAAAAGCTGTGGCCATGCCCATCATGCAAGGACAATGTGAATGTTAGTTGGGTTTTATACATTTTCCACACATTTCTCAATATCACTCTTAACAACTGTGCCAACAATTTAACCTTTTCAAGGTTACTTGGTTTTTCATTTAGAAGTGTCTCTTACTTTGCTTGGTTGGAAATACAGAGGTAATATTATGAGTTATTTGTAGGTAATAAATTTGAAAACAATTTTCCTTTCAGAAATGTATTTTCAACATTTTCATGACATCAGGGCTTACATTTAAATGAAATTCAAAGATAGCAATATCAGTATCTTTTATAAACATTTCTCTGCAAGTAAGCAAAAGTAGATAAGGTGGTCATATTTAGTCAGACATTTTTAGACAAAAAGCAGGAGACATGGATTCTAGTATGAATCTTGATTAGCTTCTGTTGGACTTTGGGCAAGTCACAGAACTGGAGTGCATTGAATGTAAATGATGGCCACTGCTTCCATTTCTTCACAGTGGAAACATATAAAATTGTGCTATGAAGACAACAATTAATCTATTTAAGTAGGGTATTTGGGATGAAAATAATTTACTTTTAATTTACACTATGAAAGATGATTTGTTAAGTAAAGTTTTTCATCACCTTCCTTTCTTTTATTTCTATTTAAATATAATTGACATATAGCCATTTATATTAGTTTCAGCTATATAACATAATAATTCAATATTTTTATATTTTGCAAAATAATCACCATGGTAAATCAAGTTAACATCAATCACCACTCAGTTACAAGTGATTTTCCTGTGATGAGAACTTTTAAGATTTTCCTGTGATGAGATCTTTTAAGATTTACTTTTTAGCATTTCAAATACATAATACAGTATTATTAACTATAGTCACCATGCTGTACATTACACCCCCCACACACACTTACAGTGGGGCCTTGACTTACAAATGTCCCGACTAACAAGTTTTTCTAGATACAAGCCATCTCTCAGCCGATTTTTTGCTTTGAGTTGCGAGCTAAAATTCGGTTACGAGCCAGCTTCAGATACCCCACCGTTAGTTGGCGCAGCGAGCATCACAGTGAACACCACAACATCAGCCCAGCATCACGTGTCTCACTCGTTCACTTTTTGATTTGACATACGAGTAATTTGAGTTATGAGCTCCGTCACGGAACGAATTAAACTCGTAAGTCAAGGCCCCACTGTATTTGTTTTAAACTAGAAGTTTATACTTTTTGACAACCTTTACCCATTTAACTTCCCCTGCCCCACCCCTACATCTAACAGCCACCAATGCGTTTTCTGTGTCTAAGAGCTTGGTTTGTTTTTCTTTTTTTAAATTTTAGATTCCACATATAAGTGAGATAATATGGTATTTTTAATTCTATCTGATGTATTTTACTTAGCATAATGCCCTCAAGATCCATCCATGTTTTTGCAGATGACAAGATTTCCTTATTTTTTTATGACTGGATATTTTAGTGTGTGTGTGTGTGTGTGTGTGTGTGTGTGTGTATGTGTGTTATCACACCTTTTAAAATTTGTTTGTCAATTGATGGACAATAAGGTTACTTCCATGTCTTGGCTATTGTAAATAATGCTGCAATAAACATGGGGTTACAGATATCTTTTTTTGAGTTAGTGTTTTCATTTCCTTCAGAAATGAAAGTACCCAGAAGTGAAATTGGTGATTCACATGATATTTCTATTTTTAACATTTTTTTGAGAAACTTCCATATTTATTTCCATAGTGGCTGCCCCAATTTGCATCCACCCCCAACACTGCATAAAAGTTCCCTTTCTCTATATTCTCTGCAACACTTGTTAATTCTTATCTTTTTCATAATAGCCATTTAAAAGGTGTGAGGTTATATTGTGGGTTTGATTGCATTTTCCTGATTATTAGTGATGTTGCACACCTTTTCATGTATCTGTTGGCCAATTATATGTCTTCTTTTAAAATATTTATTTAGGTCATTTGCCCTTTTTTTTTAGTTAATATTTTGCTATTGACTTGTATAACTTCCTCACATATTTTTGTATTAATTCCTTGTTGAATATGTCATTTGAAAATATTTTCTCCCATTCAGTAAATTACTATTTTTTTGCTTCTTTGCTGTAGAGAAGCTTTTTAGTTTGATGTGGTCCCTCTTGTTTATTATTTCCTTTGTTGCTATAGCTTTTGGTGGTAAATCCAAAGGAAATATTGCCAAGACCAGTGTGAAGGAGCTCCTCCCGTATTTTCTTCTAGGAGTTTTATGACCTACAATCAAGTCTTCAATTAATATTGAGTTGATTTTTGTGTATGGTATAAGACGGGGGTCTCATTTTATCCTTTTGCATGTGGCTATTCAGTTTTCTCAGCACCATTTATTGAAGAGACTGTTCTTTCCCCATTGTATATTATCAGCTTTTTTATATAAAAAAATCAATCGAATATGCCTGGGTTTATTTCTGGGCTCTCTATTGTGTTCCACGATCTATGTGTCTGTTCTTATGCCAGTGCTATACTATATTGAATAGTATGGCTTTATAACATAGTTAAACATGTACAGGTTAGTATACAGAAAAGAGTCTTGGGGTGGGGATGAAGAGATTTGTTTAGCCTTTGAAGGTATGTAATCCTTCTTGCACTGTTCCTTGAAGCAAATGGCAACTCTCCAGCTAGTCCATCCCAAGTTCTTTCTTTAGCTCATTTTCTGATGTTGCAAAACACACAGTCTCTTTTTGGGGCATGATCTAGCTCTGACATTCAGAATTAATGACTTAATCAGACTCAAATGCAACCCTGTTCCGGGGTTTTCCTTCTGTCGATCACTGGTAGAGGTGAAGTTTCCTCACACTGTAGCTGCTGGTTTTGTTTTTTTTTTCATATTATGCCATTAGAGACAGTTTCAGTTTTTAGAACCTTTTCTAATTAGGGCACAATTGCCAGTATCAAAATCATGGAAGACTCATGCCAAACTTTTTCATGAATCTCTTCCTTCTCCCTAAGCTGGCCCAAGCTTTAGGAGGAGGGGGGTGGAAAAAAACATGAAATACTCCAACAACTTGCTCCTCAGGAATCCTATTAATTGAACTGTTTGCATCTATTTTTCTCCTCTCTTTTGTATAGTCTAGAGGTAGGTGATGGTCTACAGATGACAGAACCAGTTTTTGTTTACCAGTTTGCCCTACATATATATTCTGATACTGCGTAGAAAATATGAGTGTGACAACTTAACGTTTTTGTTCTCAGTGTTGCACACTTAGGAACAACTGGGGTATGCCGGGATCCAACCCCAACAGGTCCAGGGATCCCCAAAGGTGTGGACGGAGTCGGCGAAGAAGGAATGACACGGAGACAGCGTTCAGTTGATCAGCAGCCTAGCCCGGATCTCCAGCCAAGTTCTGGTCTGGATCTCCAGAGAGGTTCTGCTCAGATTCTCCAGCCAGGTTCAGTGGCCATGTTCTCTTGCTAGGCTCTGTCCAGATTCTCCAGCCAGGTTCAGTCACCAGGTTCTAGTCAGGCTCTCCTGCCAATTTCCACAGTCAGGTTCAGTCCAGGATCTATTGCCATGTTCTCTCCAGCGAAGTTCTTCTGTTTCCAGGCTCCGTGTAGGTTCTGTCTTCTGAATTCTGTCTCATGAGTTCTGTCTTCTTGATTCTGTTCTAAGTTCTGAGTGTTTCTGTCTTGTTACAACTGTATTTATACCAGTTGATTCAATCCTATCAATCTCTATTACAAAGGTTAGGGCGTTTCTTATCTCCATTCCAGGGAGAAAAGATTATGTAGTTTAAGCATGATTGTTCATAGTTAAAGGGATTAATTACCCGCCTGGCACTTAGTTGAGGGGTTTTATTCCCTCCCTAACTTCAGGGGAAAATCCCTACCTGGGGATTCAACCTTTCTCGGAGAGGTGACTTTGGTTAAAACACAGTGCCAAGAAGGTGAGCAAACATATTAAGAACCGTATGCCATATATGCCAGGTCCCTTGAAACAGCAAGGATGGACCAGCTCCCGGCAGGGGTAGTGTGCCACTTTCCCATCCTGTCACATATGCAGTTAAATTAAATATTATAAGTTCATTGATCTTAAAGTCATGTATTTGGGGGGTATACAGAGCAATGATATACCTATGTCAAATGAATGACTAAAGGACTGAAGATATTCACCTTTCCAACAGTAGTCTCAAGCCAACCCATGCCACTGAGGGTGTATTTCTAGTTGGCAAGTCTTGCACTGAAGTATTCAAGATCTTAAAATATCATTATGGTAGCTACTGTTTTGTGGCACTGTGTGGAGTCTGGAATAAAATTAGTCATTGTTTCAATGCAGTCAATAAAATAAGTTGAGCTCATTGCATTCACAAAGCAGGCATGTGTAACAGGCACATCTGGCAGTGTCTGAAATGGAGGTGAATTCCCAAAGATGGAAATTCAATTTCTTGTAGAGAGGCGGATGATACTCATCGCAGTCCAGAGACCAGAAAAAAAATTTCAAAAATTTTAATTGAGAAAAAGATACAATGATTTTAGTTTTATAGGGCTTCAAACCAAAAATAACATGTAGCTTACACCTGGTCTCCCATACACAAAATATTTATTGATAAGGCACTGTTTGAGTTCTCTGCTTGGCAATGAAGAGAAGTAAGACCCCAATTAAAGAGATTGCATTTTAATCAGGAGGTAAGAGGTGTGAAGGCTCAATCAAAATATGTCTACATCAGTTGAATATTGAAAGAACAAATGTATAGTATAGTCTATACTATTTGTGAAATAGAAAGATAAATAGATAAATAAGTATATGAATAGTGAAAATGTTGGACGGGGCTGTCCCAGAGCACCAGGAATGTTCAGGAAAAATCTTATTGGTCAAAAGGGAGGTTCTTTTTCTCCACAACCACTCCAGCACTTGTTAGTACCTGTTTTGTTGATAATAGCCACTGTAACAGGTATGAGATGGTATCTTATTTTAGTTGTGATTTGCATTTCCCTAGTAGCTATTGAAATCGAACATCTTTTTATACATCTGTTGGCCATTTGTATGTCTTCTTGGGAGAGGTGTCTGTTCAAGTCCTATGCCCTTTCTGGGTATCTACCCCCAAATCTCAAAAAATGTTTATTCACAAAGATATATGCACCCCTATGTTCATTGTAGCATTATTCACGGTGGCCAAGACATGGAGACAACCAAGGTGTCCTTTAACAGAGGACTGTATGCTATGGAATACTATTCAGCCATAAGAAAAGATGAAATCTTGCCATTTGACAAACCATAGATGGACCTTGAGAATATTATGCTAAGCGAAATAAGGCAGTCAGAAAAAGCTAAGAACCATATGATTTCACTTATATGTGGATTATAAAACTAAAACTCATAGACACAGATAACAGTATGGTGATTAGCAGAGAAAGGGGGTGGGGGTAGTAAAGGGTAAAGAGGGCCTGATATATGGTGATGGGAGACCTTTGGACTTTGATGGTGGGCACACAATGCAGATCATATATCATAGAAATGTACACTTGAAACCTATGTGATCCTATTAACCAGTGTCACCCCAATGAATTTAATAAAAAAGGGAGGTTCTTGATATTTTACTTTACATGTTAACTTCTAATCGATGTGACTGGGATGTGATGAAATTGCTTTTCTTGGATAAAACAGACTTCACTCTTTCAATGACTTCAGCAAGAGAAAGGATCGAATCATTGTCTTAGAAATGAAATAGAAGGAAAGGAATAAAGGCGAAGATGAGCGCCTCAGCACGGGGCTGTCTTTGTATTCAGCTGTAGAGTCACTACAGAATCTCCCCCACCCTCAGTTTCAGATTCATCTGCCAGACACAAGTTCCTAAGTGGGACTGGAGGTAGAGTTTTATTTTGTTTATTTTTAGCGTGTGTTTTTTTAAACCCTATATCAACACACAGGTGTAGATTTGGCCAGGGGCTGCAATCAAACCTGCTCTTTGAAGAGGAGCAGAGTTGACTTAACTTTATTGTGAGAAGCTTTTTTTTTCTAAAAGAAATTCAGGCTTCAAGGAAGGGAATTAGAGGAGTGGGAGAGAGGTGGAGGCGGTTCAATTTCAACAATGCAGAGGTCTACCGCTTAAGGGGAGGAGAGCTTAGACCTTCCAGAAATGAGCACCAGAGGATTTCATTCAAGAAGGGGAAATGCCAGGAAGAAGCACCGGCCAGCTGTATCATTACCATCACGCAGTAAAGACCTCTTACAGTTTTGGCTCGTCGGTTTCCTTATACTGTGAACCTTATTGACTTTCTTTCCTAAATATATTTCTCAATCTGTAAGTACCTATCGGCTTCTAAATGAAAACCCTGAGAGAACATCTTTGCCTCTTTGCTTCTATATTACACTTTAAAAAAATTTTTGCAGAAAAAAATCATTTGAAACCTTTTTTCTCCTGTCTTAAAGAAAAAGACCTTCACTTTTACAGGTCCACTTAGCTGAATAAATAGTCTGCACAAACAAACCTTTGCACCCCTGCATCTGAGAGCCTATTTTCTTGGCATATGTCTCTGTGAGGGAAACCCTGGTGTGTGAAGTTAATGGGAGGATGCCTCTCTCCTGCAGACAAACTCTCCGTCCCTCCTGCTCACGCCGGTTCTGATTAGTATTCCAATCTGTGTGTGTACGTTAAGGCTGGTTCTGTTCAACGCAGCCTGAAAGGTTGTTCTGTTCTCCCTTTTTTCATGTGTTGATGTTTGTTTGAATTTGTGTATTGGAGCCCACATCTCTGTGGTGTATTTTAGGTTAGAAATTCTTAGAGGACAGAAATTGTTACTCTCCGATTAACTTTGTATATCTTCTAGCATGGCCCTATGTATATACAAAAGCTTAATGCATTCAATCTGTTGAAAAATTACTGGGCCTGGGATTCTTCAAGGGTAAAATTGTATTCTATGATATGTTCATTTAAACATGGAATTTGTCCAGATGATTGTTTCACAGGGCAGTTCTAATGGAAGGCTAGAGGGAGAGGAGAATGAACGCACAGTGCTCTCATTTTACCAACATTCGAGGATGGAGGGGAGGTAACTGACGCGTAATGCTCACCTGCTGTGTGACAGGTAGTCTGGCACAGGTTACACAGTGACTATTCCCAAGGTGAGGGGCAGAGGATAAGGAAGTGCATCTGAAAGCTCCTGGCATTTAGAATATTCGTACCTGAGTTTGAATTCCTGTTCTGCTACTAAGCTCTGTGATCTTGGGAATCTTACTTAACTTCTTTGAATCTCTTTTGCCAATGATACCCGTCTCATGGCATCATTAGAAGAACGTAAATGGATGTTATTGTTATCAAGATAAGATTTACTGTGCTTATTTCATAAATGAAGGAACTGAGGGCAGTAGCATTTCATGATTTACCCAAGATCGCACTGCAAATGCCAGGCAGGTTTTCTGGGACACTTTAAGAGCTGAACAGTATTGGGAGGATAGAGTTAACTGGGACTGTGGAGGTGGAGAGGTGTTCTCAACGCTGAGCAAGGACCGGCATGATATTTGAGTGACAGTAGAATGGAGAAGCTAGGGGCTGAGAGGTTTGCCATTTGTGTTCGTTAAGATGAGATTTGCTCACGAGAGAGAGGAGAGCCAAAACAACGGTGAATGTTAAAAGATAGAAGTGTGCCTCCCCCGTGCACGTGTGAATGTAGGTTGTATAGGTTTGATATGTTGGCTCCAAAATGACTGAGGATGCGGACTCGCCCCGTCTTGTATTCTGCCATTTATTAACCCCCAGCTTCCACCTCGTGGCTCAGCCAGCCCGTCTACCGACCAGCCCATCTACATTCTCAACAGCAGGAAGGAGAAGGGAAGGCAGGGGGAGGCACTCTCTCATCCCTTGGACTCTTCCAGAGAGTTGTGTTCAGCCAATTCTGCTTATATTCTGTCGGCCAGAATGAGGGCATGACTCCACTAGCCGCGCGAGGGTGCGCAGCCATGAGCTGCCCGAGCGTTCAGGACTGAGGGGAAGAGGAGAGCGGGTATTGGAAGACAACCCAAAGTCTCTGCCACCCCGTGTATTAATGGTTTTTGTGTTTGTAAAATTAGTTAGAATGAAGCTGTTTTTACTGATTCCTATGCTTTCAATTCGATAAAGAAATTATTTTCATTAAGGAGGAGTCTTAATAGTTTCATAGCTGGAACATTTGAGTTTCAATTGTAGACATTCTTACAAAGGAATACATAAAATCTGCAAATTATGCCCTGGCTGGCATGGCTCAATGGTTAGAGCATTGGCCCATGCACCGAAGGGTCATGGGTTCAACTCCCGGTAGAGGGCACATACCTGGGTTGCAGGTCCAATCCCTGGCTCCCAGGCTCAGGCGGGAGGCAACAATGTGTCTCTCTCATATCAATGTTTCTCTCTCTTTCTCTCTCCCTCTCCCCCCCTCCTTCCCTCTTCCACTTTCTCTGAAAATCAATAGAAGCAGCAACTCATAGAACATTCAGATAATTTCCATTAGCATTAAAGATAAAATCTTCAAATTATAATTTTTTCATTAACAATAAAATGTTATCAAACAAGCCCAATTTCAACAATGATAAAGTTTTACACATAAAGTACGACACATATTAAGGACTATTTAAAGAAATGAAATGTCTAAGAATAATCATCACTTTTAGTAAGATTTAACTATTCTTTATACACTTAATCTAAACTTCTGGCGAGGCTTGAGTAAATATGCAGGCCTAAGACCATCCTGCATATCAGATATTTACATGACGATTCATAACAGTAGCAACATTACAGTTCTGAAGTAGCAACAAAAATAATTTTATGGTTGGGTCACAACATGAGGAACTGTATTTAAAGGGTCAGAAAGTTGAGAACCACTGTTTAAGCGCTTTTTCACATCACCATAGCTTGACATAGACATTCCACTTTCGTTGAGTATTTTTGTGTGGCCTGAGATTTCTTATACAATGCTGTGGGAAATATCTTTATATATGAGTAATTGACAGCTTTCCAATTTCCTTATGCTACTGGGATTACTAGGACACAATATATTGCAAAAACCCCAAATACGTATTACTGTATTACATTCCAGAAAGGACTCCATCTCCATTCCCAGCATCCTATCACACCATCCCCTATATCAAGTTATTAGGATTTTAACTGTCTTCCAAATGTATTAAGTAAAAAATTACACGTGGTTATAGTTTTAGTTTCTTGTTAGCTATCTGATGTAATACATACATGCATATACACATTTGTGGTGTATAAACATATAAATATGAATATGTAGAAAACATCAGGACCGTACTGTTTTTCCTTTGTAATCTTTTTATTTTTAAACTTACAATGTTTTATGACTCAGAGGTAATTCTTCCATTATTTCATATTCAGATGTAATGTTGACGAATGGCTTGAGATAGCATTTTTAATCATGTTAAGAAAATATCCTTTTTCTTATTTTCTAAATTTTATCTAGTGACAAATGTTGAATTTTATTTATTTAAAAATGTGTTTCCATATTCCTTTTTTAGTTCCTTCCTTCCTTCCTTCTTTATTCCTTCTTTTCTACTATCCTTTTTGCATATATATTTACTTTTTTCTTTATTCACTTACTTTGAAATATGCATTTTATGTTTTATTCTACAAGTTTATTCTTCTAAAGAATAAACTTGTAGATTTATTTGTCAATTCTATTCTTTTTCTCTTTTTAATGGCATTTCTGTTTCCATACACACATTCCCCCTGCCCTCCTGGAGGCTAAGCGTCAGACCTGGCTGGGGTGGGCGTGGCCATGGCTAATTGAGTGGCAGATGAGAAGCTGAGGGGTCCCCACAGAGGTGGAATTTGCTGGAAATCTACCCTCCTAGGCGCTGGGGAAAGCTGTCCGTGGGGTAATGTTTCTCTGGAGGCTCATTACTACAGAACCACCCCAGTAGGACAGGCGGACTCGGCTGGCCATTGGGTTTCCTGCCACCATGCACTGCAAGCTTTGGGTGTTGTAGAAGATTCCGAGCTCCAGGAGCTGGGCTGAGCGGCCACAACCAGGGGAGGAAACTCCTTTTTCAGTGTGCTGCCAGTGCTTTCTGCTAACAACGCTTAGCGTCATGCTGACTGGCAACGGAAAAACAGTTAAAGGCCTATTTTAATATTCTCAGAGAGTCTTAACAAAGGGCGAATTTGGAGTTGAGAAGCAGCAATAAACTGGTAAATTAGTATTAGAATACAAATTCTTAATAGTTATGAATTTGGAATGGAAAACACCGATGTAGAGTCACAACTGTTTCAGTTTTTATCATTCAAGTAAAGCAGTATTATCCATGACCAGGCTTCGTATATAAAATCTAGCATGCACGTTTAGACTTCTACACTTGACTTGGACAAATTACAAATTATTCCCTGGGGTATGTGCCTGCTTTGATGCTCATGTGTATGCAAAAGAGAATAAATACTTCAACGACAATAGAACTCTTTTAGGAAGGATGGGAAGAGGGACATTATGGATGTTGACAATGTATAAAATGTCCAAGCCTCTAAAATTTAACAAATTTTCTTTAATTATATATAAGATGTCATATTAAATCAATAAAAGAGAAATAGCAAGAATCCATGAAAAGCTTAAAAAATAATATTATATCAAGGAAAAATTTAGCATATCAATGATCACAATAATTATAAAAGGATTAAGTTTTAATACATTTTAATACATTTTTGGTTCAGGTAAAACAAGAATACACATATACATGCATACACACACACATACATGTAGTAAGCAACTTGGAAGAGATACACCAATAGGAAAGTGGCATACTTTATTAAAAGTTTCCTTAAAAACAAATATTTTTAATGTCATAGAAAGTTTTAAAATAAATGAATGCTAATATAATGAAAGTTGGTATAATTCTATAAAAACAGAACATTAAATGATAAAATCCACCAAGTACATATGAGGGAAAATAATACATTTTTATGTAACAGGTGATATAGCATTAAGTACAGAGAAAAATGTTAGAAATGTGAGGAGAAATGTAGGATTTCAGAGTAGGTAGTTTAGCATAGTTCAAATGATCAAGTTCACAAATGTAAGTAAAGTTTTAGAATTTAACTAACACAATCAATACAAATAAATATACCTAGATAAATTGTGTACATATATTATTATTTAAATGTATATACTAATAGATAAAAATTGACCTTGAGTTTATGGTATTTACTAAGTGTGGGACACCATTCTATGTACTAGCCTGCACTCTTAACCATTATGCTAGGCCACAGGGAAATGTTAAGTAAATTATCCACAACAGAAATCATACTGTGTATAATGTCTGCCCACAGTGCGATAAAATTAGGAATTAGGAACAAAGAAAATAAAAAATACCAATCTCCTTTAAAATGTTAAAAAAAAATGCTTGGGTTAAAGAGAAAGTAAAAATTCAAATAATTTATTTCAAAAGGAAGCCTGATGGGAGCATTACAAATAAAAGTAATAAATAAATAAAACTCTGTGATTTGGCCAAAAGCGTTGCTGAGAAGAAAATAATTGACCTTAACTTCATTTATTAGGAAACAAGAAAGATAAAAACAATGGATCAACAATTCAACTGAAGGAGCTGAAAAGAAAAGGAATAAATAAGTTAAAAAAATGAAAGTAGGAGGAAGAAGTTAATAAAGATAAAAGCAGAAATTATTGAAATGAAACACAAACCACCAGATTGAAAGACAGTTGACTTAACCATTTAGACAAAAAGCTGGTTCTTTGAAAAGAATCAAAGTAGACCAATCTTTCAGTAAGTATGATTAAGAACTATTGACTTAGAAACAATATTATAGTAAAAACAAACCAACAAAAAATGAGTAGCACTGAAGATATCGATTTTTAAAGATAATCCATTTTCCCGGAAAATATAAATTACCAAGAGTCTCCAAAAGATACAGAAATCCTGATTGCATAGGTAGTCATAAGAGACAATAAGCAGCTCTTCAGAAATCTGCCTTGAATAAGCACCTGCCGCAGGCATGTCCACAGGACCTACCACGTCTAAATGTAATCGTGACTGGAATGGATCATAGAAGAACAAGCACATGATCAACTTGAAGACCATGACTAGGTTATTCCTCTGGTCAAGGTAGGAATAGAAGGAAACTCATCTGTTAGGAAGTTCTCAGTACTGTGGTGAGAATGAGAAGGCTTCTCATTAAATGCGAACAGGAACAGTAATGACGGTGAGCCTTGTAGAGTGAAGAGCAAGCCGTGCCAGCGTGTTCCTGGGCTAAGAATGCTCTTGTGTTCCATCTCTGTGCCATTGACTCTTTCATTCTTGAGGAACCGCTTACATTTAACTTCCAAATCCAGATTCAATTGTTTTTGCAGCATCGATTTTACTCTTTATTTCTTATAATGCAAATTTTGTCTTAAACTTTGATCTTTTAATTGCCTTAAACTGTTACATTTAGATGCATTTTTTTAAAAATGACTCATTGTCATTTCATCAGCTTTTCATCTCTTCCTTTATAAAAATTATAAAGGAACACAAAAAAGATGCTTTCTAAAATTTAGCTTTGTTTTCTGCTGCTAAACTTTGCCTAAAGATTCTTCTCTTCAGAATAGTCATTAGTTTCCCCCTTATTTAATGTTTTAGAATCTTTTCATTAGTGTGTGGGGGGGGTGGGGTGGGGGGGAGGTGGTGGAGGTAGTTATTTTGTTGTTCTTTTGCTAGTTCTTTATACTTGAATAAGGAGAAAATGGCTCTCTGTGGAATACTTCACTGTCCTCCTGCTTGGCCCCCTGGTCGGCAAACTGCGGCTCGCGAGCCACATGCGGCTCTTTGGCCCCTTGAGTGTGGCTCTTCCTAAGCCTTAGGAGTACCCTAATTAAGTGAATAACAGTGTACCTACCTATATAGTTTAAGTTTAAAAAATTTGGCTCTCGAAAGAAATGTCAATCGTTGTACTGTTGATATTTGGCTCTATTGACTAATGAGTTAGCCGACCACTGGCGTAGACTCTCTTTCTCTGATGTGAACTTGGAGGAGGTGCTTACTGTGCAGATCTCAAGCCTCGTTTTCAATGTTCAGGGCTCATTCATCTGGCTCGTCTACCCTGGGCTGAGAAGATCCCGAGGAGATGCCCAGGGCGACCTGCCCCTGAGCACGTTCACACACCTTCGCCGCTGTGTGCGCTGCGGGGCTGAGACTGGAGAACCAGAGGCTGCCGTGTTCACGCTGACATGTTTGTCCCTTCAGAGAAGTGAATTTCTCTCCCAGGACGCAGTCCTCCATCACATGGCAATGTTTCAGACAGAAACACTGAAGAATGAAGGCTGAGATGTTTTAATGTTTTTCTATGCCTGCCATGAACAAATCAACAAACGACAAGTGCTGGCGAGAATGTGGAGAACAGGAGACCCTACTCCATGCAGGCGGGAATGCAGATGGGGGCAGCCGCTGTGGGAACCGGTATGGGGTTTCCTCAAAAAATTAAAAATGGAACTGCCATTTGACCCAGTGATCTCACTTCTAGGAATAGATATTAAGACTTCTGAAACACCAACCAGAAAGAATATATGTACCCTTATGTTCAGAGCAGCACAATTTACAATAGCTAAGATCTGGAAACAGCCCAAGTGCCCATCAGTAGATGAGTCGAGAAAAAGGCTGTGGCACATTTACACCATGGAATACTATACAGCTATAAAAACGAAGGATCTCTTACCTTTGGAACAGCATGGAGGCACTTGGAGAGTATTATGCTAAGTGAAATAAGCCATTCAGAGAAAGACAAGTATCACATGATCTCACTTAAATGTAGAACCTAATGGACAAAATAAACTGACAAACAAAATAGATCCAGAGAAAGGAAGCATGCAACAGAATGATGATTCTCAGAGGGAAGAGGGGTGGGTGGGAAGACATTAACCAAAAAACTTATATGCATATGTGCATAACCCACGGACAATAGCGGGATGAAGGCCTGCGGAGGGGGTGGGCATAGTGGAGGGGGGTCAATGGGGTGGGGGGGAAGGGAACATCTGTAATACTTTCACCCTAAAGATAAATTTTTTAAAAGATTATTTATATAACACAATCACAGTTGTGAAAAAATTAGGTATAGAAAATAAAACATCTCAGCCTCATAAACAATCTTTTATATAATTTTTTACTAACTATTCTACACACATTCCACTTTAGTACAAATGATTCATGACATGATTTAAAAAAATAAACTTTTAGGGATTATGATTTTTGCCTCTATGTTCATAGATGTAGCCTCAGGAACAAGCATGATGTGTAAGAGAATAAATAAGTATTTGTGAGTAAACCTTAGTTGCTTTTATTAGTTTATTTAGCCATTTACCAATTGTTGATCATTTAGTTAATTTCATTTTTTTCTATTATTAATTATTTTCCATTGGACAAATCTGGGTAGTTTCTTTCTCAATTTGATGATATTTCTTGGCATAAATTCTCAGAAGTAAATGTTTATTGATGACACAAATGTTGTTAAGGCTATTGATGCAAGGATGTGATATTAAAAACATTTAATTTAGCAGCAATAAGATTTTCCCTTAAGTTTTTCCTCATGATGAATCATTGTGATTTTCGGATAAAAATTGTGGATTATCATATTATAAGCTACTTCATGTTATTGCAAATGTTAAACTAAAAAGCTACTTTTAAAAAGATTCTAATTTACCTGAACTTTTTTTATTCTTCCATCAGAGTAATCAAAATTTGGTTCTAGTACTTGAAATTGGGTAAATGATACTTTATTCTTAGATCAAGAAGATAATTTTAAAGACATCACTGTATTAACTCCCAAATATATTTCTTTTCTTCCTCAGCACATTCTAAATGAAACATAGAGGTGTGATAAGGCTAACTGGGAATGTAGTTGATATCAATTTTTAATATTATCAATACAATAAATGGAAGAAATTGAAATATCTGTAAAATGTTATAGAGTTAAATAAAAATTTATTTGTTTTTTCCCAGCCTGAAATGATATTTTTGCTGTATGCTGGTGAGAGCATAACTGTATAATTTATATAAAGCGAGGGTATTATTTTGCAGTTTTGAACTAGAATCTCTGGGCTATCACGGAAAAGAGGATTGTGAAATTGAGGCCAAAATAAGTAATTATTGAAATCTGTAATCCAATCACTGTCTTAAAAAATAAAAGCAGACCAGCCAATAGATCTGTAGAGACATTTTCTGTGTGCACTTGAAGGCAATATTTCTGAGCTCCCATTTGGTGTGTTGGACACTGGGGTTGTTTTTGTAATATTGGTGACAGATTTGTGGCCTTGACCATTCATAAGACACATGGCTCGAGTTAGGGATTCCTTCTGTGGCTACGGAACAGAGGGAACCCAGAAGCCTTCAGGTATGAAATCCAGCGTTTTGCTGTCTATTAGTGCAGTACTCTGGCCAACTCAGAATACAAAAAATAAAATAAATAAAAAATAAATGAGTGACCGACCTTCCCCTTTTTCATACAGAAGCTCTGTGTAACAGAGGAGAGCTCCCAGTTTGGGTAGATTCAGGCTTTGGAATTTCTCTGTTGGTACATGTGCTAGAGGAGAACAATTTCTTAGGACTTGATTCTGGCTCTGAAACAATCTCTCTCTTGCTAGGACATCAGGTGGCATTAGTTCTCTGAAAAGATATCACAATGAAAAAAATTATATATTTTTAGGTATGTCATTTAAAAATATACTTACTTTCAACCAAAGAACTTGTAGGCATACATGCATAACCCATGGCCACAGACAATAGTGTGGTGAAGGCTGGAGGGTGTCAATGGAAGAAAAGACATATGTAATACTTTCAACAATAAAGATGTAAAATAAGAAACGAAATATAGCTAGCACGAGGACCACAGACTATACTGCAAGCCCAGATAAGTTTCGGAGATTCACTTCTAAAGCCTGTTGACCCAGGTGGGAGCTGCTCCGCTCTGGCTGGGAGCCTCACACAGCAGCGAGCCTCGCTCTGAGATGTTGACTCGAAGCTCTCCTGGGCACCATGGCATCTCCTCAGACTCTGTGGTTTGCAAGGCAGGAAGCGTCTCGGATCCTTGGGAACAGAGAGTCCTGCCAGTGCCAGCCCAGTTGCAGGGAAAGACCTGGCGACTTAGGCGTGAGGTGCAGCATGGAGCCTTCTGATTGCTGTTAGTTTTTTGCTGTATGGATTATTGAAACTCTCCATATGGGGAAATGGGTTATGAGAAATCTCTTAAAATAGTTTTTGACAATTTCTAGGATGGTAATGTCAGCATTAGATTTACTTTTGTCTTTTATGAGCTATTTGAACTATACAAAATGAGGGGCTTTTCCCTAATTACGATCATCTGCCTGCCTTAGTAGCTACCGATGCTATTGGACTCAATGGGATTGCAGCTATAGTTATAGTACAGGCTTTATCTGAGTTTTGAACATTCTTCAGTAGGTGGCTTGTTTTTATTGGCTTCTCAGGTTCAACCCAGAGAACTATTTAGGAATAGCAAAACAGGTAAGACTTGTGGGAACAGATAATTATGAAAGTGAAGGAACCTAGGTATGTCCTTTTGATGGGAATCAAAACCAGGACCCTTCAGTCCACAGGTCGACGCTCTATCCACTGAGCCAAACTGGCTAGGGCTGGCCTCATAGTTCTTATTTCAAGACTAAGCTAGGAGAGGAAAATAATGACCACCTACCACGTTGCAGGCACTGCTATCTTGTGTAATCCTCACATACATCTTATGAGGTGAGTATTGTTTTATTTTACAGATGAGGAAACTAAACCTTAAGAAGCTAAGAACTAGGCCAATTTTATGGGTTGAAGGTATTGGAAATATAATCCAAACAAAATCTGATTCACCCCCAACTCTGACTTGACCCCCAACTCTCCATCTGTACATACCCACAAAAGTCCTCATGAGCTAAATATTAAATTCTCACTTTAAAGATCACAAAACTATATCAATTTGGATGTTGCTTATGTGTAGCTAGTAAAAGTTTAGAGAGAACTCAGAATGTTAGCAATCAATCTAGCCCTGTCCTACACACACTCCCCACACCACATATGTAGTACATGTATCAACAACTGTCAAAGCTACCCCATACTATAAAGTACTTAAATGTCTTTTGTGTAATAAAGGGAATTCTTTGTCTTTAAATTGTTCATATCCTTTTACAATGGATAATACTATATGAAGTGACCTCTTATTATTCAGAGTACAGAAATGGAACAAACTGTTGGGATGATAATATGGCTGGTCTATAATGCATGCTGAATAACCTGAACACACCAAACCTCATGATTTTTGCAAAAAATTCATTGTTCTGAGGAAAAATTATGAGTTGACCAAAAGTAAGGTATTTTTGTCTATCTCTTAAGAGGGTTCTCCCATATTATTACAGTAGGAGGCATAAAAGGAAGCCGTGCAATTTGATGTCCTATGTCAGTTTTTCTGAGCCCATGGATACGACCACCCCTGAGAAGACACAGCTCTCCTAGGAGCACCCATGTGTTATGTGCATCAGACAAAGGCTCTCATTCTCAGAGTCAAGGTCTGGTGTTCTCAGCCAGTCGGACCCATAAAGTTAACTATTTTTCTAGGGTCATTATGGTCCCTGTGACTCACTCTTTTTAAAATCAAAAATAAGTTTGATAATTTGTTTATGACGAATTTCTAATAAAAACATGGCAGTTACACAATTTGATTATTATAATAACATACTAAAATGGATTTATTACATGCATAACATGAAATATTTCATAAGGTACCAAGTTTAACTATTATATGTCACATGTGACAATGTTATCACAACATTATTTTTTTAGGTTTTGTTTTGGTTTGATTGTTTTTAGCACGATGAGGAATTGTGTTCAAGAATATTTTCTTTTCTTAAAATAATTAAACTTTTTTCTGAGTGGCATTTGTCTTTGTTAGGGTTTCATGCATTTTACTGAGGGGTGTGTTTTCTTTTTAAAATTAATTCACTATTATTTTCCCCTTCCTGCTCCAGTTAACTGAGTCATTTATAATTTTGTCAGATTTATTTATCTATCCAAGGCACCAAATTTATCCTCAAGTCATTCTTTTAAACAGCAAAAGAGACCAAAAAAAGAAAACATTAAAAGATTCAAGAGCTCTCACAAAGAAACTGCCAGTTCAGTCAACAAAATTTAAACTTCCAGTAAAAACAGAAAGCTCTCTGAGGTGTAGACCCCAATGGCTAAGAAAAGCCACAAGTTCAAGTTGACCTCGCCAAAAGCATTTATACTTTTAGCCAAACTTATTAAAAAAAATTCATTTGAAAGGGAAAAAAAACATGCTACTGGGTTTCATAACATCAAGATGACAGGCTACAAAAGGATTTTATTTTTAATAATATTGCCTACTGAACATGACTCTAAATCTGTTGTTTTTTTCTCCCAGTCCCTCTGCTTCCTACATTCCAGCTACTTCTAGAATACGCAGTCCACCCTTGTGACTAAAAAAAAAAAAAAAAAACATCAAATTTGACAGGATTTTATTTTCAGGAAGCATTCATTTTCTTATAGGTATCATAAAGAGTTTCCCACCAATCCTAGGATGAACTGTACAGCAAATGCTTTAAAAAGACAATGGCTGACTGATGCTCTTTCACTGTATGGAAGTCTAAAATGGTTCAAAGATAGATCCCGAGTTAGACCTGCATGCTTTTCTCTCTCAAAAACCCAGCTTTTGTTGTTTGTGTCAGGGGAGAAATGTTATTTTAAAGTTGTTTGCATTTAATAGGCCATAGATGGCAGCTGGAAGAAGCCAAGTCACTGAGAGCCAAAAGGAAACGGATTTGGCAGGACTTGTGAAGTTCAGCACTGATAGTCTTGAAATCAAATTTTCTACAGACAAAAAGCTGTGACCTCTGTCACTCTAGTGCAGCGGTTCTCAACCTGTGGGTCGCGACCCCTTAGGCGATCGAACAACCCTTTCACAGGGGTCGCCTAAGACCATCTTGGATATCAGATATTTACATTAGGATTCATAACAGTAGCAACATTACAGTTATGAAGTAGCAACGAAAATAATTTTATGATTGGGTCACAACATGAGGAACTGTATTTAAAGGGCCAGAAGGTTGAGAACCACTGCTCTAGTGGCACTACACATCTAGTGGAGATGCACCCAATTTGTATGTGCATTTTTCTGATCTACACTCTCCAAGGAGTAGCCATTATTAAAATGACACTGCCTGCCAAGCCTGTGTGGCTCAGGGGTTAAGCATCAACCTATGAACCAAGAGGTCACGGTTTTATTCCTGGTCAGGGCACATGCCCAGGTTGCGGGCTCTATCCCCAATGTGGGGTGTGCAGGAGGCAGCTGATCAATTGTTGCCTATTTCTCCCTCATCGTTGATATTTCTCTCCCCCTCTCTTTCTCTCTGAAATAATAAAATACATATTTTTTTATAAAAAGGAAAAAAAAAGAAATGACATTGTCAAACTAAGGGAAATGTTTTGGACCATGTGGCTCTGGATGGGCATTCTGATCATGTACTGAGAAGTTGTTGAGATGTGATCTCAACAGTTGGCTTGAGCTACATTCTGAAGAGTCTTTATATTCAGGCTAAGATTTCCTCTCACCATATAATAAGTTCAGTTGTCTGTCCTACCTTGAAGAACAGATATCTACCTTCTTGGGGAGCACTGTTAAAGAATGGGGGTGTAAGAGCATGGGTGACTTTCCACGTTTATACTGCCATAGAGCAATAAGAACAGGAAGGAAAATTAAGAAAATAATCTGACATATGTGCAGAGAGATCTGGAAAAGTGAGATTGACTTTGGATAAGAGTAAAAACGTCTCAAATATAAAGGGAGTTAAAAGAGGAATTGCTGAGGAATACTGAACAATTTCTCTGATTTTTAGTATTAAAGTAAATAAAATGTCTGATCATCAAACCTTAATGAAGCATCTGCTATGTGAAGCTCTGGACTAGTTGCTGTTAACGTTTTGTGTTTAAATTTAAATATTTCTGATGGCACTGAGTCTATTTTTAAGACCTTGAAGAGCATGCCTCTCCTTTAAAACTTGAAACTGTGGCCTGGCCAGTGTAGCTCAGTGATTGAGCATCGACCCATGAACCAGGAGGTCACGGGTTTGATTCCTGGTCAGGGCACATGCCCAGGTTGTGCGCTCGATCCCTAGTAGGCAGAGCACAGGAGACAGTCAATCGATGGTTCTCTCTCATCATTGATGTTTCTGTCTCTCTCTCTCCCTATCCCTTCCTCTCTCTGAAATCAATAAAAACGTATTTTTTTTAAATGTTGAAACTGTGATAAAACATTTGTTTCTTAGATTCTATCTTGTTCAATGAGGAAGGAGTTTAGAACTTTTTTTAGGGGACAGGTGTCAAAATTCAAGTCTGCTATATTGAGCCTTTAGAAATTTCTCTGAATATCAGTAAAAATAAGTGTGGAAAATACATTTGATGAGACCATGGTGGCTCCAATAAACACTACATGATCACAGCATAAATCAAAGCATTTTTAAAATTGACATAAAGTTACAGAGATGATTTTTTAATGGCTTAAAGTTGATTTTATAATCTCCTACTATGTGGGTAGAAAAATACATATATTAACATTTGTTTAAAGAAAGCATATTACTCAATAGTATTCAAAAATCAACCCTGCATTTCCCTTTTTCTTTTATTCACACTAAATTTTCTTACTATGAGATGGCTGTTGGATGTGATTTATTTCAATGGCAGGATTCATAGGACTTTGGATCACATATAATTCCTCTCTAATTCTGCTTAGAGGTCCAGGAAGAAAGTTGAGGGAAATACATCTGAAAGTAGGCAGGAAAATGGATATAGATCTGTATAGTTTCCAAAATCTTAGCACACATTTAAATGTGTCTATTGCCATAGTTGTCAATACAAGTATCACACATTGTATACCAGGTCTATTCTTCATAAAATATTTGTGGCTGATATTTTCTGAATGTTGATATATCTTACTTCTAAAAAAAGAATCATACTCTATGAGGACAAGGATAGTGCCTCTTTTATTTCTTGGTGTATTTCAAACACCTGGAACACTTTCTGACATAAATATTGTTGAATAAGGGTATAAATAAACAAAAGAGAAATTAAAATGGAGTACAGTCTCTTAATAGTTTCCTATAAATCAAATAATTGTTATTATTTAAAAAATTATGTTTTTTATAACGATTTATTTAAATGGGGTTACAAATTGAATAAAGGATACTATAACTTTTGTCTGCCTTATTTCCTAATTTTGATAAAAATCTCAAATTTAAGGAATAAAAAGCAATTGGGAAGATAATTTTTTAAAGACTGTGTTCTAGTTCTAATGCTATTGTCTCTTATCTGCATGCCCATCCTCCTATACTTCCATTTATGATGCTGGGGCAGGCACTCTATAAACCACTTCCTCTATTGCACCAACTGGTTCTGTTAGGCTCAGCCACTTGGAGGTGGTAGACAAAGAAGGGAAGCTGCTTTCTCTAGTCCTCTCACTATCAGCGCACCTCAGCTTCTCACGGGTGTCCTGTCTGCTCCTTGTTCTTGTGATCATCGCCCCAGGAGCATCATTTTATCTCCCCAGCAGCAGCTCCTTCTCATAGCAGCATGTAAGTGCACCTTGTGGCTTATTCAACACTCATAGAACCGTCCTTATCAGACTGTTAGAGACACCACCAGCATCAGACCCGCAGTGCCCTTCCTCAAAAATCTGAATTTCAGCTTCCTCTAATCTTCTAAATTTTAATAATTCAAACCTCTTACCTTCCTTCCTTCAGTCTTATGCATTGGAGCTTCGCCCTGAAGTTGTTACCTCTACAGCACCTAGTATTCTCTGTTTACTCTTTCACTCAGGTAGTTAACACTTCTAGTTAACACTCTTCATATTAAATCTTCTCTGTCCGAATAATTGGTGTCATTTCTGTGTCTTAATGGGACCCTAACTTATACAAGTTGGTTTTCCTGTCTCTCTCCTTAGTTTCATTAGTTTCTACATGCTATTTGATTAAATTCAAACAAAGAGTCAATTTAAAAAATGTCAAGAGACTTCATGTAAGCAAAATCCTGAAAGAAGTGAAATGTCCTGAATATTTCCACCATCTTCCCTGGTCTGTGGTTTTTGCTCCCTCCTATCTCTTTCTTTTTTTTCTCCTCCTTCTTCTTTTATGGCGTTTCTCTAGGTGTTTTTTTGTTTTTTTGTTTTGTTTTGTTTTGTTTTGTTTGTTTTTTTCTTAATCCTTTCTTCTCATCTTAGAAATTCTGTTTTACCTTATTCTCATCAGCCCATATTCATTCATCATCTTCTCTTCTATTATTGAGGAGACAGTGAGCTCCGTTGTTTCTCCTAAACTCATCAAACACAAGTTAGGCCCCTTAGCCCACTGAAAACAGAGAGAGGCCAAGTCCCTACACATTGCAACACGAGAAATAGGAAATTAAACACCTGTATCCCATGGTGGAGAAGATATATTCCTATGGGGCCCTGTCAGTGGCCTCTGGTTAGCTTACTCTTAAGGACCTACCTCCCTTCCTTTGGTGGCAGACAGTAGAAGAGGGCAATGTTTCATTCACTGGAAGGATCTGTAGCTGGATGAGCCCCTAACTAAGAAATTGAAATCTCACAGATGGATCAATATGTGCTCAGGTACACTGCCAGGATCACACTCTGATCACAGTTCTTATTACTGACTGAGTGTCTAGGTTCCCATTCCTCACTATCACCTCAAAATGAGAATATTTCTTCCGCATTCCAACTCTTAAGGGGTTTCAGCTAGCTTTTATATAGTGATAATTAGCATTTCTAATCTGTTCTAAGGTGTCAACATTTTTATGTGTTAACTTTTCAAGGATATTTGTATTTTGAAAGAGTAGACCCAGAAACCTCTTGTCTTGATGCAAATATTAAAGAATTATAAGAGGTAAATTTTAGGCATAAAAAGGGGGCTGTTTTGGCAACTGTCTTCAGAGAACATATTTCTTCATCCTCATATTAATCAACCTGAGATGGAAGCCAGTCTAAACCAGACTTCTACTTCTGGAATGCAGCATTATGAGTCAGAAAGTTTAAACATCCTATAACTATATAAATAAAGATAAAATAATGTGCTTTTGCATCTTACTAGAGATACATTTCAAAAGAGAATAACAATATAAGAAGAATAGTCCATAGCCCTCTTATGGTGGAGTGTAAATCAATGTGAGGTGAATTTATTTTTATTATGCTAATTGCCAAGAAGTCTTAGTCTCAGCCAAGAAACTGTTTTTCATTTGCTTTCTGACAAAATTTGAAAAATAAAAGTTTGGTTGTAGATCAGAAGGGGGCTAGAAATAAAAAAAAGCCTATTTTTGAACTTTAAAAATGGGTTGTAAGCTTATTATTAAAACCATCCCTTCATACATTTCCTAATACAGTCATGTGGACACATTAGGGCCTGCTGAGTCTTAGAATTCCTGCTTAAACCATCCTCTGGCCTCATTTCTCAGAAATTTCCTCCTTCTCCTGATATTTGTGGTATCAGGTAGACTAAAGTAGCTTCAGAGGACTGGCACCTGAAGGTCATGCAAGAAAAAGACAGGGATTGGCCTTGCCACAAATTTCATACTTTTATTTATTTGGCAGCATCCTTTGACTTCAGAGTACAAGTGTAGAAAAATTTTATTTCTCAAGATTCCTTCTAGGTTTTATGGATGCTTTCCCCCAAATTTTACTTAGCATTTTGTAGGCACTCATCTAAATTCTAGTGGGATAAAGATGGTTCTCTCTTTTAGAATGTTTTCTGGCCCGGCTAGCATGGCTCAGTGGTTGAGCATTGACCTATGAACCAGGAGGTCACAGTTCGATTCCCTGTCATGGCACATGCCCAGGTTGCAGGTTTGATCCCCAGTAGGGAGCATGCAGGAGGTAGCCAATCAATGATTCTTTCTCATCATTGATGTTTTTTTCTCTCTCTCCTCTCCTTTCCTCTCTAACTCATAGGTACTGGTGCACACACTTATCTCTGGACCTGTTATCAGCCAGAATTGAAAATAATGGAATAGATAATACACCCATTCCCTTCCAGTTCTAAATATTCTATCTGAAGTATTTACTATTTTACTTCTTTATTATAGATATAACAAATACTCAAAAATTTAGATATGGAAAATATGTGGCAGGTATTTAAAGAAACACTTAAATTCCACCATCCATAAAAAAAGCACAGTGAACATTTTGTAATTGTCCTTCCAGATGTCTCCTCTTAACAGGATTGAACACATAACTTTATATGCATAGGAGTATACTACCTAATCTATGTTGTTCTCATATCTTTTTACACTTAAAAGTATGTCAAAAGAACTTTTTACATTGATAATATCCATATACATCATACTTTTAAAAAGATACAAATAATTCCATTGTATGAATGCACTAAGATTACTTAAATTCTCTTGATAGTCAATTAGGTTCTTCTCAGATTTTCTTATTGTATGCCCCACTGTGATGAATTTTCTTGGGCCCATGCTTTCCCACATTTTTAAAAAATACATTTTTTTATTGATTTCAGAGAGGAAGGGAGAGAGAATCATTGATCGACTGCCTCCTACTGGGGATGAAGCCCGCAACCCAGGCATGTGCCCTTGACTGGAATTTAACCAGGGACCTTTCAGTCCTCAGGCCGACGCTCTATCTACTGAGCCAAACCAGCTAGGCTTCCCACATGTTTGTGCATGACCATTACTTCTATGGGATACTTAAAGAAGAAATCACTGGGTAATGAATATTGACATATGTTACCAAATTGCCTGCAATAAGGTTTAATAAATTAACATTTCTACTGGCAATGTATGAAAGTATGATTTTCTTCACCCTTACCAACATTAAATATTAGTATTTTATTGAGAATAGGTCATTCAAAAAGTAATAATAAATTGTTTGCACTTACATTTTCTTTTTTATTAGTGAAGGTGACTTCTCATTTTTTAATCTTTTATATTCATTTCTTAATTGCCTGCTTATGTGTTTAGCTAATTTTTTCCTATTTTGATTTTATGTTTATTCACACTGATTTTGATAATCATTGTAGTTGATATTAGTTTTTGATAAGTCTATTACAAATATCTCCCCCAAAGCTTTATTTATTTTTATAGTGTCTTTTTTTTTCCAGTTTTTTTTATTATTTAAATTGTTTTTGTTTGAATAAAAAAAACAAACCCAGGCCCAAAACATTCCATGTAAGAAAATCTATGGTGAACAGGGAAGATTTGGTGCCCCAAAACCAAGATGACAATGATGTGTGATTTCCTTGGAGCATCTTCTTTGCAGTCTTACAACTTGGTCATCTGATGTGCACAAGGGCAGAAGAGAATCTCCCAAAATACACTTGGCTCACTTTACATGTTTGCCTAAACACTGTTCACTGTTTGTTTGTTTATGTGTGTGTGTGTTTAAAATTTTCACCCGAGGATATTGCCTGGGAGGAGCCTGCAACCGAGGTACATGCCTTTGATCAGAATGGAACCCGAACCCTTCAGTCTGCAGGCCGCTCTATCCACTGAGCCAAACTGGCCAGGGTTGTTTGTTTTTATCATCTATGATTTAGCTCTCAACTGAGAAGTTCAAATTAAATAACATTCAGTGGTTTAAAAAAGGGTCTGTGGATGCTTTCCCACAATAGCAGAGTCAAACAGCTGTGCTAGAAGGCCTGGAACAAGAAGCCCAAAGCCGACCCCCTCCCCCCCCTCTACCCCCACCCCCTCCCCGCTCTCTAAGCTTTCACAGAACAAGGCTACAGCCAAATTCAGTTTCATTTCTTAGCGAGACAATGCAGTGTTGGGCAAAAAATTTCCAAGAGGAACCCTTTAGGGTCATGTGAGAAACTGAAAATGTCATTCCTGAGTGAGAACGACATTTCTCACTCAGGATGAGGGTCAGTAGCTCTCTATTTATTTACATTTGCAAATACTCTATACAATTTTTAATTCATAGAAACAAATTATTTATTCTCTAAAACAAAATAAAGGATGTAGTTCAGCATGTGGAATCAAGTATTAGGTATGTTTCTCACCATATACTGTTTTACAATGTTCTATTTTTAAACCAGTGCTTTTAAATCATAAATATATATATATATATATTATATAAAATATATATATAAATATATATATTTATATATATATATGTATGTATGTATATAACCTATGTTATATGAGAAACAGTGGAGAGAAGCAGAAATAGAATTGAATTGAGATCTGGCTCATACTTCCAGTTTTTGCCAATGACATGTTGTATTTTGGAGAAAGGCCAGAATTTCTATATTGGTCAATCTGTCCATTTTTTTTTTTACACTGAGGACCTTGCCATTTCATGCCATCCAGATTGTCCTAAAAGCCTTCGGGGATTTGTAAGAGCCAAATCATCATTTTTATTTGATCAGGAAGGAAGATACCTTATAAGCAGTTAGGTTTATGGAGATAAGCCTGTGGAAGGAGAATTTTCATATTTTCCATTTCAGCTGCTACAGACTTTGTTTCTCCTCCAGCCTTCAACACTTCCTTCACGGCTCCTTTTCTCAGCTAGTGAGCTCACCTTGTTCTTAAAATAAAAAGATCAAGGCTATCCCTCCCTGATTCTCATCTTCATCTCACTCTGTTTTCTTCTACCACTACAGACATCTCTTCACATTTCCCCAGTCTTAAAAGAGCCTCAGAAGTGCTCACCCTGCCCCTGGTACACTCCACTGAGGTGTGTTGCCCCGCCCTTGTCTCTTTCTTCTCCATTCCATTTCTCCCTCCTCTAGTTTCAATAATTCCCATCACTCCATCTTGAGGAGAGCTTTTGCTTGACCTTACTGCCACTCTGCCTTCCAGTCGATTCCTATCTACTCTGTTTTACCACAGACTCCCCACTCCCCCATGCTCTTCCCCAGCGTGCTTCGTGCTTCTGTCCTTACCTCTGAAGCACAGTTTTCATCTCACTCACTTACTGAAGAAACTCCTTCAAAATTCACCATCTTTGTTGTCAGTCACAATGGCAAATGCAGCCTTCCTGACCCGTTTGTAGTTTTTGACACCATTCAACTGCATTTCCTTCTTGAAACACTCTACTTCTTTGTCCTTAGTGAAAAGGTACTCGACTAGTTCTTTTTCATCTGCTTACTTCTGCCCTTTCTTTTATTGGAGGATTTTTTTTATTTATTTCTCTGTTCCTTTCTATATATTCTGTCAGTCACTGTATAGTACTGGGAAGGAATCAGGGCTCAAAACAGGATATACCATTGATTGGTGGTACCACTTTGGGAAAGTTACTTAACTTATTTGTTGATTTCTTCTATGTAGATTGGCGTTAAAATGCCTGAGTTGAAAAGAAACAAGGAGGAATGAATGAGAATCTATATAAAGGCATCCATCTAGCACAGGACGAGGCTGAAGAGCATCCATGTTTGATCTTCTCCTTGACATTCTCTTTGATAACTTTGGCCCTGAAGCTTTTCTTCCCTTATGGCCTCCTAGAGTTTAGGAAAGCATCTGCTTCACAATTAAATATTTAATTATATACCATCTTTTTATCAGTCATTGTTGTGTCTTTCTAACTACAAAGTAGAGATCACCCCCAACTATTCCACTACATATAGCACTGTTCATGGCTCAGTTTTCAGTAGATGATAGATATTTGTGAATTAGTTCACTTGAGACAGTCACTTTGCCCTGATATGGACTTAAAACAAGTAGTCCAGAAAACTGTGAATATGTAAGGAATTTAATATTACCTCCTTGGTCATTGCTCCGGATTCCTTTGACTCCCACAAACGTATTACACTCTAAAATAAAGACAATGCAGGTGGTAAATTTGTTAAAATTACCTTTATTCTCTATATTCTTGGGGTCAGATCATTCCCTATTTCTTCCATTGTTTCAACAAACACTTCAGAATACAATAAAGTGTCATACACTTACATAATGGTAAATAAGACAAGGATTCATCCCTTAATGAACTCGCATATTAATAGGTGAGACAAAAGGGCATGCAATTCTATTAGGTATAGTAATAATATCCTATGGGAAAGAAAAAAGGTATTATAATATACAAGGAAAGAGCACTTACTAGTAACTCATTCTTTGGGGTTAGGGTAGTCTGAAAAGACTTCCAAAGGAGATATTCTTTGGAATGAAACCTGAGAATATATTTCAAGTAATGAATATAGGACTAGTGTTACTTACGATATTGCTTTCTGAAGGGATGCACATTATTGGCTTATACAAATTTTAAATGTCTTCACCCCCACCCCCATACACTCCCCCCCCCCAAATTACTGCCAGATTCTCGACCTGTGATGTCCTAAGATTTTAGTTAAGAAATGTTGGAAAGAATAATTTAACTTTAACAATCAAGTATAAGAAAATATGAAAAAAGTGGTCAGTTAAAATAGACTTTCTCTTCTTAATCATAGAAAGGTGGCAACAGTTTCAAACTTACTACTCTACATTAGAAGCTCGGAAACCCAATTTAAAAAATATACATATTTTTTCATTGATTTCAAAGAGAAAGGGAAAGGGAGAGAGATAGAAACATCAGTGATGAGAGAGAATCACTGATTGGCTGCCTCATGCATGCCCCCTACTGGGGATCGAGACCACACCCCAGGCATGTGCCCTGACCCGGAATCCAATGGTGACCTCCTGGTTCATAGGCCTATGCTCAACCACTGAGACACACTGGCTGTGCAGAAACCCAATTTTTAAATGGCATATAATGCACAGAAAAATATCAAAATGAAAATGTAAATGGTGCAGTATCAAAACAAGATAGTCAAAGATTGTCAAAGACCTATAATTACACATATGCCCCCATGATCACTGTGAAGTGGAGGAAATGTTTTACAACTTGAAAACCTCACACCAAAGAGCCGTGATCCTTCGTGACGTGGTTGTGTGTGGAAAAGGCTTACGGCTACTTTCTTTGCTTCATGACTGAATTTGTTCAAAGTGAAGATACATCTACACCTCTGAGGGTTATGGAGAGAAAAAACAAAGATGAATTAGCAAAGTGCCCTGACTTTGTAACAGAGTCATTGTCTATTTCATATGAATAACACAGTGCCCCCAAAAGAGTAAATATTCAAATCAACGAATTTTGTGTTGTGCCCAATTTCCTGTTTAGAGAGAAAGGAAAATGTTTTTCTTCCATATCCCGACTGCACAATAAAATTGAGGAAAGTAGAAAAGAGAATTCAGCTGATCAAAAGTCTCCATTGGGAAACCAAGGCTCCCATTTTACACACTATTTGTAATTGGCCTTAGGGTCTCTCACCTAATTCTTTTCTTTGAATTAATTCAAGTACGTTTGACTGTGACAGACATTTTAAAATTCCCTGTAATCCGGCAGGAAGTGCTTTTTTCTTTTCCATTCTCCTTTTTTTCTTCCATAACTATAGAGACTCCAAGCTCCAAAGATATTACCACAATGCTGCAAGGTTGTTTACCTTCGCTCCTTCACAAAAGATAATCCAACAAATTACATTAATTATAAACCAATATGTTCCGTTCAATTCCCATATGAGCCAAACCTGGGGATGAGCATCTGCTCTTATTTTCTGAGCTCGGTTTTGAGGACAAGATTCACAACAATGCTCTATCCATAATTAACAGAAAAATTAAAGATGCAACATCCGACATCCTGCTTTTTGAAGCAGTATGCTTAAAAATATCCAAGCCTACTCCTCGCAAGCTTTTTCTCCCCAACTCAGAAATAGCCTATTGTTATCCCTGACATGCTTTTGTTTATTTAAAATATTTACATTTGTATTGGACTTAAAATAAACATGCAAATATTTCCTACAAAAAGAATGAACAACAATTTGCCACTGTGACAATGTTTTAAAAACTTGGGGTTTCTTTTTTCTTTTTTTCTGGATAATTTCTTCTACTTCTTCTCCCTTAAAAACAATATTGTTATAAGCATGTCATTTCATGGTGGGGGAAATAAAAATGGGTATTGGTTTTCTTTTTTTCCTGTTTGACCCTTAAAAGAAATAATAGTAAATTATATTAGATACTTATATACTGTATATATATATATATATATATATATATATATATATATTCATATATTTAGCACGTACATCTTCTATTCTATTCATAGAAATCCTAGTTAAGCAGTTGGTGGTAAATAAATATTTAAAATATCTGCACTATAGATACCTAATTCATATATAGCGCCCATATGTGACGGAATATAAATAGGCATACTGTTTAAGTACACCCACACACCACACAGAGTGAATGGAGAGCGGGACAGTGAATGAGCTTCTCTC
The DNA here is from genome assembly GCF_963259705.1 of Myotis daubentonii. Lineage (NCBI taxonomy): Eukaryota > Metazoa > Chordata > Mammalia > Chiroptera > Vespertilionidae > Myotis > Myotis daubentonii. Next base: position 7,915,643 of record NC_081846.1, on the reverse strand, counting down.
TTTCTGGTTCACGTGTATAATACCTGAGTCTGATGTGAAGGTGACCATTCTTTACATACTTGTTCTGAGATCCGGGGAAGAAAGGAGTGACAAAATGAGCATAATTCTATGCACCTCTGAAGCGCTTCATTGTCTTTTATCTTTATTGCATGTTCAGTTGAGAAGGGAAAGTTACTCTGCTTTCACTGAATTTCCTCTGCTGATCTGTAAATTATCCTCAGCATCACCTATGTGCACCTAAAACTTATTGCCTTGATGGGGTTGACTTTTATCATTGAATTCATGTTGTTTTGGGGGAAAGGTGGATATGATACAAGGTTCTTGGTTCTGTGAGTGATAGAAAGACCAGACAGTCGTGTGGTGGTTCCACAGAGCATCCTTGAGGGCCAGGGAAACAGTGGCCTGGAAGCTGAGGGTTCCTGGTCTGATCTTCCATGTTCTCTATGGGAAGAGAAAGTTTATCAGTGGGTAGGTCAAGGAGGGCTCTGACCTGACATTCCCAAAGGATCCGTGATTTGTGTGTTCGCGTTCTCCCCAAAAGAAGTTTGATATATAATCATGAACAAGATGGAAAGAAATTGTAATTTAGGGGTTTTCAAATGCAAATATGAGAAAACCCAACTGAAGTGTGTTTAGGGTTTTAGAAATAGTTATTGCTACATTAATAAAATAGTTATAAGCGAGAAGTTTTAGTGGGTCCATAAAGTCATCAAAGATAGATAACACTTTGTTTTGTTCTTAGTATTGCCACCTCATTATTTCAAAGTGGCTGCCACCAGTTCAGACTCATATCCCTGAATTAGGAAGGGAGGGGAGAAAAAGATTCTCCTCCTAAGAGTTTCTCCCTTTTTAGGGAGAAAATGTTTCACAGGGTCTCTCAGTTAAATGTTTTTGAGTTCTTTGCTAGAATTGGGTCTCATGAGAACCTTTAACCAATAATAAAGGGGAATAGTATGATTATACTAGCCTAATAATAATTCATTTCCGTTATTTTCTAGAACTGAGAACATTGCTGCCAGTGGGTAAATTTCTATTGCATAGGTAAACAACAGTTTGCTGGCCACCAAATATCTGTCATACAAGTTTACACATGTACCATTACTAGGTCATATCTGGAGTATACCATACATGTATGTGCATACACACATCCACACAAACACATACACATACCTTTACCTATAATTCCACCATTATTTCACCCAGAATATTTGGGGGAATATTACTTCCTTACAGAAAAGGAAGTCCCATCAAATGTCAGAGACCAAGAAGACTTGGTGATCTTGACAGGAAGATGGCTTTTGGGGTGGATCTGGTGGATGGTAGAGTAGAGGCAACTGTGATAGAGAGAAGCGATGTCATAAACAAAGGCAGGGAGCCAGGAAATTGAGGGTTGTGTGTGGGAAACCATGAGTAATCCAGTTCAGCTGGAGTGTCTGGGAATCATACATAAATGAATTTAGTAAAATGTGTTGGAGTCAGAGGGCCATATGCCAAGTTGAAGACTTCCATAAGACTCAGGGTTCCACAGAGCCAGTGAAGGACTTTTGAATAGGGTTTGGGTATAATTGTGTTCGTTTACTTTGGTGCATTTCTGGGACACTGCTATTCTCTCAACAGTGTTTATTTAATCCAGGCCACTTTTAATTGAAAGAGTTTATGAAAGATTATTTTTTAATCATTGCTAAGAAATGATGATCAAAAGAATACTTTTCTCTTTTTTGGGGGGGGGGGTAACAAGTTGAATAGAGGGTTTCCAATGATGTTAAGAAACATTCATTTGCATATATATTTTCTATTATCATTGGATCTTGCATTTTGTACTGGACCAGTGCAATGCAATAAATAATTGCATTTCTCAAAATGGTTTATTTATACTGTTTGGTCAAACTAAGTATGAGAACTGAAAATGACCATCAACCAAGGGTTCTCATTAGCCTTCTTGAACTCCAATTTGAATTTTTAAAACATGTTTAGATTCTCTTGGAATGAAGAAAGGAAGCGTCAGTGTCATCAACATGGAGTCTAATGAATTAATGAAATCAGGAGTCCCACATCCCTGCCCTGAGGAAATGCCTTCTCTAACCACAGGACTTTCTGGGCTTCTGCTGCTAAATGAAGGTTCTTCATCTCAGTTACTCGCACCCTCGGGGTTGGCTGGAGTGGTCACCGGACTGCTCAGTCCCTCTACTCTGGGGGTGTTTGCCTGTCATTTGGGGGCCTCACAGATCCATTAGTTGCTCATCAAATGTTCAGGTGGGATACGCTCATGAATGTGAAGTTCCCCCCGTAAATCTCAACCTGGGAAGATTCACATACCTCTCGTCTTTCTTCTAGGGATCAGCATTCTATTGGCCGAGTACTGCTGCTGTCACTACCAGTATGAGTACCACTGCCACTTTCATTGTCGGTGGTTACATCTTGAGCACTAGGTACTGGTCCTGTGCTAAGTGCTTTATGCGCAGTCCTCTGAGGCTGGTTTATAGCCTTGATTTTTACACATGAAAACTGAGGCTTAGAAGAGGTGAATTTTATTTTCCCAGTGGCATACAAAGGCAGTCTGTCTGTCTAAAAAGACTCATGCCCTGGCCCTCCTCCCTCACCTAGCTAACGCTTCCCTCTCCACAAGCCTCAATTTGAGTGTCATTGCCACAGAGGACTTGCCTGACTCACCGGACTTGGTTAAATTACTTGTTACACATTTTTTATAGCTCCCTTACTTTTAAATTATAAGTTCATGTTGTACTCATTGTTCAGTGTTTGTCCTTATGGCCAGACTCAAAGCTTCACTAGGGCAGGAACAGTATCTTTCTGGCCAACTTCAGTATCCCTTTGATTGACATGATTTATTGACTTAACCTAAATTAGTTACAATATGCATGCTATTGGGATGCTTCTGTCAGAAGGATGATACTATCTGGGAAGATGTCATATTTAGACACTATTATCATTAATGCCATGTCAGAAACTCTTAACTCATCTCTGAGATTAAAAAAAAAATAGCATACAGAGAAGTAAATTTTGATGGGGCAGAAGAGGAAGAACTGCTCCAGAGCAGTGAGATTGGCTGAGGACCAAATATGGAGACCCCAAGCAGGGCGCATTCATAATGCATATCCTGGGCATTCAGGGTCACTGACACCAAAACAGGACAAGACAAGTAGAAATAAGACAGCAACACTGTGTTTTTCTGGTTAAGTCTACCTTCCCTTCAAACTTTGCTTTTTCTTCTCCACCAGCAATGGCACTGGGGAGCGGGGGTGGGGGGGTGGGGTGGTTCTTAGCATAGGGAAGGCTAAGGTTGGCATCACCAGTGGGCAGAGCTGTTCAAGAACAGGGAACTGTCTCTTCCCCTTTGCTTAGCAAGATGCCTGGAATATACTCCTTGTTTAGCCTATATTTGTTGATGTGAGATTCACTAGTGGACCAAAGCTTTGTCCCTCTCCTTCCAGGGATATTTTTACCTTAACTTGGTTTCGCTATATTTAGGTAACACTTGTGAGTTTACACCTTTTAGAAATTTGTGTATGCAACTAAAGTCACAAAACACTAGTTATTTTAAACATGTAAAAGGCAAACTACTTTCTATTTCTTTTCAAATGCTGGTTGACACTTGCAAAATTGATTTCATGACTGACTAATGGATTGCAACTTGTGAATGTATTTTCAAATATACCCACACCCACACCCACATACATTTCTGCATATACTGGGTCACTGTGTAAAATACATTCCTTACCATCCCAGGCAGACAATTTGAAAGGTGCTGTTCTAAATCAAGGCTAAATTCTCCTTCCCAGACTTCCTTGGAAACATCTGGTACACCCTGTACAAGCCATCTTAGTCAGGTCCCCAAGCCCATCTGTAGCCTGGAGGCAGATCTCCCGGCACAGATTGCTGGGTTTCTGCACATATTATTGATGGGGAGGTCTGTTTTGCTCAGAGGCATCCAGAATATCAACAGACACTTCCTTTTCTTGAAAAATACTCATGGGCAAGGAGGGGCAGAGGATGAGTTCTTTGGCTGATTTGGATGACAACCTTTTCTTTTTTAACTTCTTGAATATGGCTAATAAATGTCATTATCCTCATATTTCTCAGTACCATGGAGCAGAACTTAATGAAGTTGTACTTTATTAACCAATTTCCCCTCTTCGTGTTCTTTTAAAAAATAGATATTTGTGGGCTTTAAAAAAAGACAGAGTGCAAGAACATCTTTCCCCGCTGGGCTGAAAGGGGAAATTTTTTTTTTCATATTTAGTTTAGCACTGTCAATATCCTCTAAGATCAGTTATATCATAGAAAAAGAAGGAAGATGCAAAATGGGAGATTATGCAAGTTGTTATAAAAACACAATTTGGGCAGCGTTTACATTAGAAAGTGAGTGAAGCTGGTTCACTGGAGAATTGATTAGGACAGCATCCCGCAAACTGCTTCCACCAGAACACGAGAACTGTTTATTTTCCTAGGGCCACATTTCAAACCCAGACTGTGGACAAACATTTTTCTTAGGGTTTTTTTTAAAGCTTAGTCATCTAAATTGTGCCATTAACTTTGTTCTCATGAACGTGGTTTGGATTTGGCTTGATTATTGTTCTGGATAGAACATGGAATTAAACTATGTTATATCTTTTAACTCACAAACTTTTTGCATGCAGACTATGGCCAAGATATGAAGAAATAGACTGGGGGTTTTGGAGATGAACCCAACATCAAGGAATATCCAAGACAAATATGTGTCTATTTAAAATCATAAAACCATCCTGGCAGGACATAATAATCACCTGAGAAGCTTTTACATAACACAGACAGTCCGATCCTCTTTCAGGGCAACCAAATGTGAATTTCTGTGGGTGGAGCTCAGGCATCATTAATCTTAAAAGCTTCCCAGGTGCTTATAATACCTCACTCTGGCTGTGCTCTACTGAGGTAGAATGAGAAGTGTCACAGGAAAAGAGTAGAAAGAGCACACAGAGTACAAGAACACAACATGGGCCTTTAAGATCTAGTTCTAGCCCTCACTAGCTGAGTGGTCCTGGGTGTCTTACTTGAAATCATGTAGCTGCTGTTTTCTCATCAGTAAAATCTATATGTAAGCATGTATACTTCACAGAATATAGTGAAGATTAAATTGGGCAATGAGTATGAAATGCTTTTAAAAATATAATGAGCTCTATTATATTATAATTGCAATAACATTAAAGAATGTGTAGTGTTCTGTAGGTGAGGGAGAAGGACTAAGGAGAGGTTGATGTGGCTGGTAAGACATGTATTGCTGTCTTGAGACCATTTTCCTTGTTCCGTGTCATGGTCTCTGACCCTGGATGTCTAGTTACTTCATTAAGAATCTCCATGAATGTGGGATTTGGAGTCAAATAGTTTGGGTTTATCTTGAAGGCAATGAGAACTTATGTAAATGACTTTAAGGAGAGAGTTACATAGTGAGGTCTGTATGTTAGAAATGTCACTCTGGAAAGATTGTATAGATCCAAGTATGAAGTCTAATAATACTGGAGGCAAAGTCACTGGGGAATTGCAGTAGTAATCCAGATAAATTTGAATTGACAAGCTTTATAGGTGATAGAACTAACATAATAAACCATCACCTGATACTTCTGGCTTGGATGACTCTGTGTATGGTTGGGCTATGCATCCAGATAGAAAATAATATGATGAACAAGTTTGGTTCAGTGGTGGTTGGGAATTAAGGGAGTGAACAAGAAAAATGAGCCTTTTATGAGGTTGAGTTGGAGATGACAAGTGTAATTACTAGGGGGCAAGTGTATTTATAGTTATGGTGCCCAAGACAGAGTTCTGAGCTGAAATATAGATGTGTGAGTCATTAGTAAAAAGATGGAAGTTGAAGCTGTGGATGAAATCACCTAGAGAAAAAATGAAGAGAGGAAGGCAGAGAATATAACCATTGAGATGAGAAATGGAAAAGTAGGAGCCTTCAAGGAAGACTGCCGGGAGCCGGTCCATCCTTGCTGTTTCAAGGGACCTGGCATATATGGCATACGGTTCTTAATATGTTTGCTCACCTTCTTGGCACTGTGTTTTAACCAAAGTCACCTCTCCGAGAAAGGTTGAATCCCCAGGTAGGGATTTTCCCCTGAAGTTAGGGAGGGAATAAAACCCCTCAACTAAGTGCCAGGCGGGTAATTAATCCCTTTAACTACGAACAATCATGCTTAAACTACATAATCTTTTCTCCCTGGAATGGAGATAAGAAACACCCTAACCTTTGTAATAGAGATTGATAGGATTGAATCAACTGGTATAAATACAGTTGTAACAAGACAGAAACACTCAGAACTTAGAACAGAATCAAGAAGACAGAACCTACTCGGAGCCTAGAGACAGAGCCTAGCGGGAGAACATGGCAAGGGATCCTGGACTGAACCTGACTACAGAGATTGACAGGAGAACCTGACTGGAACCTGGACACTGAACCTGACTGGAGAGCCTGGACAGAACCTGGCTGGAGAACCTAGCGAGGGAACATGGCTACAGAACCTTGCTGGAGATCCGAAGCAGAACCTCTCTGGAGATCCGGGCTAGAGATCCTGGCTAGGCTGCTGATCAACTGAACACTGTCTCCGTGTCCTTCCTTCTTCGCCGACTCCGTCCACGCCTTTGGGGACCCCTGGACCTGCTGGGGTTGGACCCCGGCAGAAGACAAAATAGAAATGGCCTGAGAGGTAGGGTAGTGTCACCTACAAGGGAGGAGAGAATTTCAATAGAGTAGAGTGATGAACAGTTTCAAATATTATGAGAAGGGGAATGGGCAGAAGAAAAATACATAAAAGATTAAGGGAAGAAGGTATTAGACGAGAAAAGGAAACCAAGTGAATATAGAAGCCAAGAAAGAAAGGGTGTAAGGTTATTAATAACAAACAAAGAGACCAAATGCATGAGGTTTTCTTAGGATTGGGTGAAGGGTGAAGAAACTCAGTAGATTTTGACAGTTAAAAATTCAGCTGAACCTAAAAGAAAGTGATATCGGTGGAAGGGTGGGGCCCAAAACCACTCAGCAAGTATTTGAATAGCTTGTGGGTAGTTAGGAAGTAGAGACAAAGAGAGAACTCTATCAATGAAAAGATGGAGAACCATGACGAGCAGCTTAAAGGAGTAATGAGATTCAGTATCTGAATATTTTTATGGAAACGGTAATAAAACAGAAGTGATTGGACACGGAGGGCTACTGAAGGGAAGGTCAACAAACATAGAGATATATTGGATGTATTGGAGTGTGGAAGCAAGCAGAGAAGTTGAGATTAAGGACATATAAAAGTAAAGGATGACAAAAGCGTCAAAACCAGAGCGGTATTTTACCTTGTAAAAATGATAGAGGGGAGGTTATCTATACTATATTTTATTAAAACTAAGATGTGCAGTTTCAACATTGTAATGTTTCTAAAATTGAAATATAATTTACAATCAATTCCAAAAGAAATTTGCTAATCCCAAGAAAAAAGTGTTAGCTTTAATACTGCTGCTATTTTTCTGTTATGTGAAAATTTAGCTGTGTGTAGAAATTATGTTTCTTCAGTTGTCCTATGAATTATTTCAAACACACATGGAATTAAATGTGAATCTCCAGTAATGAGTTAATAGATCTCTTATTTATTACTTCTTATTTTGGTATAATTGATATATTAGTTTCATGTGTGCAAGATAGTGATCCCACATTTATATACCTTACAATGTGATCACCACTCTAAGTCTAGTTCGTAATCATTGTTACCATGCAGTTATACTTTTTCATGATATCTAAATGAATAGCATAAATAGAAGATTCTCTGACATATACCAGGCAATAGAAACTGCCAAATCTCTCAGAATAGATCAAAGCATGAATGTGAGAAATTCATAAATTTGAAGTAATATCACTTAGTACCTCACATTAGTTGGTCAATGGCATACAGCTGATGCTCAAGAGAATATTTTAAAATTTTAGAAATATAAAATTTAGTTAAAAAATAAAATTACAAGTTTGATCAAATAGATAATGAAAATATAACAGCGGTACTGTGTGATATGTTTTGAAATCATGTCATTTGTAAAGATTCCGCTGAGGTTAAGCTCATGAGCACAATTTTGAAAAGAAGCCTATCACCATGGTGAAATACAACTGTATAGAAAGCCATAATTAATGTAGAAAGATCTGTAGATTCTGTGTTTAGATGCTTAGATCTACTCAAACTTTAATCTGAGGTGGTCAGGACTGTTAACTGCCTATGTTCATGTTCATGAATGCCGTTGTAGGATAGTGTACGTTTTATACAGTGAGTCACTTAACACATTCCTCAAAGATATTAATCACCAATGCTTCTTTCAGTACTTATAGTTAGACCCAATTAAATAAAAATGATGAAAAGCATACATTTTGCTTGGATATACATCTACCACCTCTTAAAGAAAAAAATGCGTAGTGAATGAATTTGATTGGACATATGTCTGCCACTTCCTCAATTTTAGAAATCTCTTCTCCCAGACCCACCTAAGTCTCATACTTAGAACATGTCTTCTCAATCAGATCTGCCCTTCTGATCACATCTCCTTCTCCAGAACTTATCAAAACATTGTGGAATGTTTATAAGACATTCCACAAAGTTACGCTGAAAATTTGAGGCACCTAGGTATAAGAGTTGAATATTATAGGCCATCAGTTCTTTGTCCACCATAAACTGATGGGGGTAGAATTAATCTTATGGGGATTGAACTAGACATAAATGTGTGTGTGTGTGTGTGTGTGTGTGTGTGTGTGTGTGTGTGTGTGTTAGAGAGAAAGACAAAGAATGGTACAGAAAGAGAAGGAGATAGATTTGGAGAGGAGAGTTTTATACACTAATGGATATAAGATGGAATCTAATAGTAGATAGTGAACACAGCTTTAGTGAATATCTAGAGTGTGTATATCTTGGTTAAAACATTTATTTTCTTCCAAGAGTTAAGATCTGTTTTTATTTTCATACTTTGGGGCATGAAAATAAAGAGAAGAAAAAATAATCCAGTATTTTAAAAATTATTTCATACACACACACATATATATACACACATATGTATACACACATATGTATACACACATACATACATACCAATATGCACATTATATATTCCTGTGAGAATCCAGAAATATTCCCTTGGCCTGAAGACAGATGCTGGCAGCTTAGAGAGAGAATCACATCTCCATAGATGGCGTTCAGGAAGCAATCTTCTCACCAAGGGGTGGCAGGAGCCAAGGATTCCAGTCACTCTGGCTCTTGCCACCCTGACCACTATGCGGAACAAGGAACATCTTCCTGGGAGTCCCAGGGAGGCTGCCCAAAGCAGAGAGACATTTACAGTGGAGCCTTCCCTAAGTTTTAGTATCTTGCCCTACTCCACTTTCTCAGAGTGTGTCCAGAATGCTGTTAATGCTTGAAATAAGACCTAATATTAGTTTAAAAACGTAGAAGGCAACAATGACCAATGGAGTTGAGTCGAATATATCAAAAAGTTAAGAAAAGGTCAAGACATCAGATAATGCAAATTAAAATTGCAATGAGATATCACATTTCAGAATGGTTATCATGAATAAATCAATGAACAACAAATGTTGGTGAGGATGTGGAGAAAAGGGAACCCTGGTGCACTGTTGGTGGGTATGCAGATGGGTGCAGCCACCGTGGAATTCAGCATAAAGGCTTCCAAGAAATTGAAAATGGAACTGCCTTTTTACCCAGTGACTCCACTTCTGGGTATATATCCAATGAAATCCAAAACACTAATTCAAAAGAATATATACACCCCTATGTTCATTGATTCATTACTTACAATAGTCAAGATAGGGAAACGGTCTAAGTGCTCATCAATAGATGAATGAATAAAATAGCTGTGGTACGTTTACTAGTACATAATGGAATACTAGTAGGCCATAAAAAAGAACAAAATCTTACTTGTGTTGGCATGGATGGACCTAGAGGGTATTATGCTAAGTGAAAGAAGTCAGTCAGAGAAAGACAAATACCATATGATTTCACTTATATGTGGAATCTAAACAAACAATATAAACAATCAAAACAGAAACAGACTCATAGATACAGAGAAGAGAGTGATGGTTGCCAGAGTGGAGAGGAGTTTGGGGACTGGGTGACAAAGGTGAAAGAATTGAGAAGTAAAGATTTGTAGTTACAAAATGATCATGGGGATGTAAAGTACAACATGGGAAATATAATTAATATTTTTAAAATTGATTTCAGAGAGGAAGGGAGAGGGAGAGAAAGATAGAAACATCAATGACGAGAGCGAATCATTGATTGGCTGCCTCCTGCATGCCCCCTACTGGGGATTGAGCCTACAACCCGGACATGTACCCTTGACCAGAATAAAACCTGGACCCTTCAGTCTGCAGGCTGATGCTCTAGCCACTGAGCCAAACCGGGTAGGGCTAGTCAGTAATATTTTAATAACTAAGTATGGTGCCAGGTGGGTACTGGAAATATCTGGGGGAACACTTTGTAAATTATATGATTGTCTAACCACTAGGCTGCACATCTGAAACTAATACAAAATAATATTGAATGTAAATGGTAATGGATGAAAAGAAAAAAAGACCAAGAATTCCTTGACTGTATTGCTTGTTGTTGAATTGAAAAAGTAACTCAGTGTGAAATGTTACAGATGAGTCTCAATGAAAATCTCAATCTCTGGGTTACAGTTTCTGCTATTAACCAGCTGGTTCATGTCCCTGAGCCTGAGTTTTCTCACTTCCAAAATAAAGGGACTTGACAGCATAACTGCTGCAATCTCTTTCCTATAGTCTAATTTTTGATGACAGAACGTTGGATCAGGTGACTTCGAGAGTTACAAAGCGATCTTGCCACTTGCCTTCATTTTATCTCTAAATCGTGGTTTTCCCTTATTCTTGTATTTCTTATATGCTAAGCAATTTAAGACAAATTCTGGTTTGGCTTCCATCTGTCCAAGTTCTCTCTAAATATTGTTTTTTCCCCCGGAGCTGAATATATTAGATCCTCTTAATACTCTTAAAATAAATGGCATGGTTAGAAAACGAACTATTAATTGCATCTGGAATTCTTGTCTTCGAGTTGTTTTCATAACGGAGGCCTTACTGGAATTTGTACATGTGTAGAGGAGCATCATAAAGCATTTGGAATTTACTGATGATTTTACTTTATTTGGTTTGTAAAATGCATCCTTAAGTGAGCCTGGAGCCTCATTTAATGTGGGATCCTGTTCTAAGTGAATGGAAAATGCAAGGGAAAAATTAAATAAAAGAACAATATAATCAGCTGAAACCAAAATGGATGGGAATTGGGCTTGAGACTGTGGGGATAAAGTGGGGTGAGCAGAAGAGGGAGGCAACATGAGCGCCAGAAACGTTTACTAGCCCACATTATTTATTTATTTTTCCTCGCCAATCTGCCTTTATGTGGGGTCACGGGCAATAAAAGAAATAAAACCAGTCTGTCCAGCTTCCCAAGCAGTAATTCAAAAGTGGCACAATCAGTTAATATTAGGCAACTGTGGTTGGCAGAGAAGGTAATAATAATAATGTAGTGAGCTGGAGGACGTCTCAGCAAGGCAGTCCTGCCCAAGATAAACCTACCCCAGCAGCCGGTGGCCAACAGAGCCTCCAACCAGGGCTTCTGATTCCGATCCATCATGCTGCTCCAGTGAGAAAAAATAAACATAATTAATTTGCAGGATAGCTCAAAGAAAACATACAATGAAAATAGTTCACAAGTAGGATGGTGAGATAAAATGGGCTAACTGACAAAATAAATTTTGTCCCAGGTTCTTCTATGACTAAGGGAATTGGATCTTGTCCTCACTGCCTCCCTCCACCCTCTACACCCCCCAACTTCTGCTACTACCCAAAGCATATCATGGTTAACCTCTTTACTTTTCACCCAGACCCATTTTAGTCTTTTTTTTCCGGCCACATCTCCTATATTATTCTGACCTCTGTCTTATACTCTAGATGACAGTCCCGCTAATATTAATGAATCCAGATTATCCTACTCTTGAACTGTGGCTCAGTCACTTTCGAGTTGTGTTCTCAAGTAAGTTTCTTAGTTTTCCTAAGTTTCTATATTGTCATCTCTAAAATAGATAATAATATTCACTTCATAGAATTTTTGTGAAAATCAAGTGATGCAGTGCTCATGATATTTGTAATATGATGCTCAGCACGTAGTAACCACTTAATAAATGGCAGCTACTATGGATTTGTCATTAATTGCTGACACTTTTATCCCATTAATTGTGTGTATCTGATTCTGTTTACTTAGACTATTCTCTCTAATCTGCTTGTATGTTTGCTAAGGTGGCTCACTAAACATAGAATGTTTGTTCAACAAACATAGCTTGTGCGATAGAGCAGGACTTGCCAGAAGCTTTCTGAAATTTTCTCTTGCCCTCTGTAGCTCAGCTAACATTAAAAGTCCCTTTTCAGTCTTACTTTATACATGCGGTCTTCCAAAATGTCCTAAGAGACAACAAAATTCCTTTACAAACTCAATGTCTGTGCTGCAAAAGTAAAATGTGATTGTGTCACTTGCCCATTGTTTAGTGGTGAGTTTTTCCCTCTCCTATATCTATGCTGTATTGTAAACTCAGGGACAGAGAGTTCCCTATAACTTAGCACAACCCTGGACTCAGGAGAGGCAGGGGGCAGTCGTTGAGTGAGTAACTGATATATTTCTACACTGGCTGGCTTGCGAATTTGGGCCATGATTGTGGAGACCAGATTCCTCAGACTCTTGGCTGCTTCATCCACAAGGTTTTCGGACGTAAGAAAGTAGCTGTACTCACACCGATTGTCTTTGTTAAAAGACAACACATTGTGATGCAGAGCTTTGACTCACATTTTGAAGTGGGCTAAGCAGTGTCATGGAAGACAAATAATGGAAATGTTGGCAAACATGTACATGCCTTGGATATCTATTTAGCCTTCAAAATCTAGAATCTCTCTAACTGCTTGAGTTAATTAATTAATGTAAAACCATAGGAAGATATGGCACTATATTTAAGGATAAACTTTAGAATGACTTCATCCTGGCAGCTAAGGGAAGCTCCCTATTCTTGTGTGTCAGCTACTTTCCAATGGACCAAGTCATTTTCTAAGCAATCCCTTCAGAAGCTCATTAAAGGGCTAGAAACTACTAACAATAATTTCCAATTTCCTGAAAAAAAATTGCATTCAGATTTATATAGAAACATCTTGAGTGGGGATTTCTTCTCCTTGGACAAGACCCAAGGCTCTAAAAATGATTATGCTCTCTTCTTTTTTGTTTTTCTAATTCTGTAGTTAATGGTCATACTTCTTGCAGTTGTGGGCAAGTTAGGTTCCATGTTAGAATACTTCAAATATTATAATAGGGTCCGCTAACTATCCCTTTTTTTCCATGGAGCTCAACTGTTATATTCCACAGAGTTTTATTGAAACCGGAATCTGTGAGTCACATTTGAATTCATCTCTTTAAAATACATTGCAACCCTCTATTTTTTTAAACCCATCTTCTCATAAAACAACCCTGGTTAGCCACTTTAATGAGCAATTTTGTTTCTACTTTTATTTCTTAATGAACTTTTCCCCTCCGGCTGAATTCTAGTCTTCTAGTTTATTGTCATTGCTATGGTGACATTGGTCAGGGGTAGTTCTGTAAAATTAATCATCACATTAGACCAGCTTTCAGCAAAAATTCTTTTTTGGAGAAAAAGGAAGTTCCTTAATCCCACTAGCATATCCTCTTCGGGTGTTCTATTTCTTTTTATTTTTTTTCCACCCTAAAGATTACGTTCCATAAATCAATCGAATATAGCAAGTTTGGGACAGAGCAGAAAATTGAATGACTTTCTAACAAGCCAAAGGTATAAGAGAATTACTTTCCTTCATGTTTATATTATGGTTAGTTAAAAATGTATAATAAATTATTGCTGAATGAGGTTGCTAAGTATTTCAAATGAAAGCATTCAACTTACTCATGATTTGTCTAACTTCTTAAGCAAATTTATATAATAAATCAACATGCTGTTTCAAAGACTTAATGGGGGTAAGAATGTTGGTTGACCGCTCAGCTTCCCTTAGCCAGAGCTGAATCACAGATTCCAGCAGACATGACTCAGATAAATGATCGCTCTGTAGTGACTTGGCCTTGAGATGGTTGCCTTGTGGAACGCTTACTGACTCTGTCCCCAAGAGGTGAGGCAGTGATTCCTCCTGAAATGTGGGTGCAGTTTAGATGAATCTGAAGTGACCTTTTAAATTAGGAGAGTACGGAGGTCTGTAAGCTAAAAATTAAGCCTAACTGAATGTTCAACAGTAAGATATTAAGTGTCGAGTAGTCACTGGATTAAACAAATGCACTTTATTTGGAGAAGCATTTGGGCAGTGGAAAAAATTGTCCTCGTTCCCTACTTTCGTACAACTCCTATTAGTTTCGTTACTTGTTGGTCATATTGTTAATATAGCATAATAGTACATCACAACACTTTATTATTGTTACTCTAAAGGGACTATTGATTCAATTATTTATTTCTTCCAAGCAATAATTCAAATTTCTAGTAAGAGTACCTTCCCTACAATAACTCTGACCTATGGCTCCAACCTTCCAGTGTATAGACTGGATTCCCTGTATCCCAGGGTTCCCTGTGTCCTAGGGTACCTATGTTCTGGGATCCCCTGTTCCAGGGGTCGAGGCCTCAGAAGATCAGAGGTACTGAGGGATTCCTGGATTTGCTGAAGATTTATAACTGGTTGCTTCTAGAACTTGCTACTCCTCACTCCCAGGACAGCTTCTTATGAGCTCTTGTTACAATCACTCCTTGTGTGTATTTCTCAATCACGGGGAATTCTTCTTATGCATAGTCTTTTATTTGGAATATTTGGCATGGTCTGGGAAATTTGAAATTTCTTCACATTTCCCTTAACCTTAGCCTGGTCACAAATGGAATAGTCTCCAGACATATCGGATTTAATTGTAAAAACAAAAACATTTAAAAATATTGTCTACTGGAAACTAAGTCTTCCTTTACCTATAGCCTTGGAATTTTGTTAAATATTTCTGGGAAGGCAGACACTTTAAAGCTATTAAGGGTAGTTTACATAGGAAAGTAAGTTGTGTTAGTAGGGTGGGCACTGAGAGTATACATCAGGAGGGAAGGGTAAACTAGCTGTAGAAGATAAGTTTCTCCCTTCCCTATCCCCTATCACTCTGGATAATATCCTACATATATTTCATGGTATTTTGTCCTCATTTATTTACTCAACATGGTGGAAGTTGAGACATCCACCCCAGACTTTATATTCTGAGAATGTTACTGAGCATTTGCTGAACTTGGTATTTTCCCTTCTCCTTTCTCCCTCCAAATGCCTCCTTTACTCTCTTGAATGTTTCTGGAAAAGTAGAAGTACAATTGTGCTTTTTTTAATTGGAACTTTATTATGGCCTATATTACTAATGTTTACTACATCTAGTTCTTCCCTACTTCTGAGCACATGGGCGGATTGCATTTCCCATTTCTTTGTAGTTAGGACCATACACTTTAATTTGACCAACAAAATGTGAGCAGAAATAATGGGTGTCACTTCTGGGTAGAAGCATTTACATACTAGTGCCCAATGATCCAGGCCAGTGGTCAGCAAACTGCGGCTCGCGAGCCACATGCGGCTCTTTGGCCCCTTGAGTGTGGCTCTTCCACAAAATACCGACTTCTGCGCATGGGCCACGAAGTTTCAATCGCACTGTACGTGCGCGCCCACACGTGGTATTTTGTGGAGAACCACACTCAAGGGGCCAAAGAGCCGCATATGGCTGCGAGCCGCAGCTTGCTAACCACTGATCCAGGTCCTTCTCTTGCTGAGGCAATTGAGAGAGCAATGCTGATATGTAGGTTTCCAGGATCAGCACAGTCTGGAATGTAGACGACCTGTAGAGAAAAGGGGCCCTGGAGAATCAGCCAATTTTCAACAGACTGTGTGAATGGGTAATGAACATTTTTTTTTTTTAATTTAGGGGTTACTCTGACAAAACCTAGTTCATCTCAACTCCTATAGGTCTCCTCTTTACTACCGGCATGCTATTCTTGTCACATGTGCCACTTGTGTTGTTTGAGTGCTGCCAAACTGTTATTTTGTTTATGTCCTTATTTCATTGAGTTTGTGCTCAGAAGTCACATCCTCTGAGCAGTGTCACTCTGCCTCTTATCCCACATACCCCGATATTAACACATAAAAGAGTCCAAATTTTCCAATTTTAAAAATTAAAGAAAAAAGTAAATTTTATATTCACTGGGAAAGATTTTATTTTCTTAGTATTACAATGAACATCAGATGTATCCCCTTTCTGTCATCTAGCCTAACATACCAAAAGAGTTTCTACTCAACACTCAACTCATTTACAAACAACTAAAATCAGATATAGCCCAGCCAGCATGGCTCAGGGGTTGAGCATTAATCTATGAACCAGGAGGTCAGGGTTTGATTCCTGGTCAGGGCACATGCCTGGTTTCCTGGCTCGATATCCAGTGTGGGGCATGCAGGAGGCGGCCAATCAATGATCCTCTCTCATGATTGATGTTTCTGTCTCTCGCTCCTCCTCCCTTCCTCTCTGAAATCAATGATAAAATAAATGAAATAAGGTATAAAGGAGTGAGAACATGTTTGGGGATGAAGAGAATGAGTTTATGTGAACTTCCAAGTTTGAGGTACCTGCAGAACATTAGCATAAAAGTATGGTTTTGTATCTTAAGAAAGACATGAGTTGAAGTATATAGATTAAAGAAACATGAACACAGAGATCACCATTGAAAGCATGGAACTTAATAAGGTGCTTGAGATAAAGTTTGTAAGAATAGAGGACAGTAAAGGAAAGAGTAAGAATCTAGAAATTACCCCTACAAAGACCTACAGAGGAGAAGGGGTCAGCCAAGAAGCTGCAAAAGCAGAACCACCAGGAGAATTTTTTTTTAAAAAATGGAGAGCGTTTTGAGATGGAAAGGATGACCTAGACCAGTGATGATGAACCTATGGCACGCGTGTCAGAGGTGACACACGAACTCATTTTTTTGGTTGATTTTTCTTTGTTAAATGGCATTTAAATATATAAAATAAATATCAAAAATATAAGTCTTTGTTTTACTATGGTTGCAAATATCAAAAAATTTCTATATGTGACACGGCACCAGAGTTAAGTTAGGGTTTTTCAAAATGCTGACACGCCGAGCTCACAAGGTTCGCCATCACTGACCTAGACTGTCAATAGGTAAAATGAGTTCAATTAAAATGACGACCAAATTTATGCCAAAGGATCTAGTATTAATTTGTCACTATGGTAAGAACTATTTCAGAACAATGATGAAAGTAGAACCCAGAGTGTAACTCTTTTCTTTTTTATTAACCCTTACCCGAATATATTTTCCCCCCATTGATTTTTAGAGAAAGTGGTGGGAGGGGGAGAGACAAAGAGAAATATCTATGTGAGAGACATACATGGATTGGTTGCCTCCTGCATGTGCCCTGATTGTGGGCTGGGGATGGAGCCTGCACCCCAGGTACATGCCCTTGACCAGAATTGAACCCATGACCGACGGATGCTCTAACCACTGAGAAAAAGTGACCAGGGCTAGAGTACAACTCTTGATATGACTCTAAGAGCATGTACAAACTCTAATAGAGGATTTTCATAGACATTTATAAAAGATCTTGCAGTTTGGCCAACAACTAGCATATTAAAGACTCTACATCTATAATGGTTATATAGCTCAAAAGCAACTGTCATTTAGTCAAATGCCTTCCCATGTGCCAGGCACTATTTCAGACCCTGGAGCTACAACAGCAAAGTGGGACAAGTGTGCATACTCATTTTAGTCATGCACTGAAAGATGAAAATGAACCTAAATGACATCATCTTCAAATACTCAAAAGGAAAACAGTATTCCTAGAAGCACAGATTAAAATGAAGTAACATCTTAAAAGCTGCCAAAGCATATTCATCAATATACTAAACCAATCATTTGGATGGTTTTCCAGAGGTAAATCATTCTTTCGGAGATGAATATAGTTTTACCTTGAATGTCCTAGTTAGTCATTGGATGAACTCAATACTTTCCAACAATGATATATACACACACAAAAAAACCCCAACAACTCTTAGTTGACATTTAACGTCCTTGTAATTATCTATCCCAACAAACAGAACCATAGAGGAGAAAGGAACAAAAATAAAATTCAGTAATGTTTGCCAAGAAAGTACAACCAGGCTTGTATTTCAGTTTGCCCTCTCAGTTTCAAGGCAATGTCTCAGCAGGCAATGGAGCTAAGGAGAAGTGTCCAGAGTCATTCTTTCAGATCAGTTACTTTGTCTACGCTTAACATGCTTCTGTTATCCCTTACTTATTACAAGTAGCCTTCAACTACTCAGTTTAATATTCTACATTAATATCTGCTGGAACAAATTCTACACAAAGAATGGCATCTTAACATGTTACAGTGGCAACTAAGTTTTCATTTAAAAAATATATTAATTGTTTGAGCTATTTGGGAATAACTTGAAAAACCATTGTCAATTTATTTGCTACTAAAACTCTATGAGAAGATGCAACTTTTTGAAAATGTTGATGAAAAACACTCCTGGTTGTCAAGATACATATCCCATTTCATATGATTCCTTTTTATTAATATGAAACATTAGCAACACACTGTGTAGAGTAAATGTCCCTTATGCAATTGAATCTGTAGCTCTCTCCTATGACCGTCCACTGTGACCGCAGGCTGTCCTTCTCATGCCATTACCTTCTGGTATTTAATAACAAAGTAGGTAAATATCAATATGGGAGGAAACTGTGGCCACCTTGAATAATTCTGTGCACTCCTTTTAGTATATAAATATTAGGTAGGTTTTAAAACATGTCCCTGAAAATACATTTTTACCTGTTGCAACTGATCTTGATCATGGCATCAGTGGGACCATTGTACATTTCTAATTTAAATTGCAATGTGACCTGAAGTGAATGGGTATCTACTTCAGAAAACTATACTTAATATATCGGGTTCAAATAGGAGTAAAAAGCAGCCTTATCTAAATATTTTTACAACTTAAGAATGAAATCAATTAAATGTAAGCTATGCACCATCTGAAAGCAAGCCTTTTTTTAAAAAAAAAAATTACTACAACATGACAAATATATTTGAAGGTAAATACAGTAGACCCTTTACTTTGCAAAGGCTATATGTACTGAGACTTTCAAACATTGCAAATTTATGAAGACCATTATGGTACCACCATCACAGTGTGAGAAACAGTGCAGCCAGTCTTGCTCTGTGCCTGAATTTTTATTTGACTGAGTGTATAAAACTGAGGAAATGTCCTGAAGATTTTAAGTAGAATAAACATAACCTAACCTTAAAGCTTGCTTCCTTGCCATCCGATACACACAGGTCTGCCCAGTGCTCCCTGGAATCTTACCCTTGCTTCTGATTCTTGGATATGAATCTTCTTGAAGTTGTTTTCTTATAATCTAGGTCAGCTTTGTCTGCTTTCAAAACATTTTTCTTTTTTTAACTTTTCTCTTTTGTGACCTTTAAGTTCCCAAGAAAAATATCACATAGCTATGCCTCTTCTCTCATTAATTCCACATTTATGAAAATAAACGATAAACAAACAACAAACTCCTCAAAGTTTATCAACCAAATTTTACTTGTGGTAAAAATTAATTTTGTAGACTATTGACTTCATCTCTTATTGCTTCAGTTTACAGGTGCCTGTGTTGTTGTTTTTATAATCACGTATTTATAAAGAATTTTAATCATGATGTACATACCAGTATACTCAAAACACAAACAACTGAAATTTCACCTTGATTGTTATTCCTTTTTTTAAGATGTTTGTACTGATTAAACAGACTCCTGATTCAGTCATTCCTTTTGTATATGTATTTTGGTCATGTTCTCCAAGTTGTCATGGAATTCACCATTCTGTTCTTTAATTAATTTGTGAGTTCAGTTTTCATTTCTTAAAAACACACCGGTCAACAAAACTTTGTTTTTTCTTCACTTCTGTCTCTAGCGCTAAAAACTTGGGCAATCAGGTAACTTTGTTAAAAGAAACATAATTTTACCAATTCATCACAATCTCTACCATACTCGATGTCAGAGCAGACAGACAAGGCCACACTGAGATATGGAGGCGAGGTTGCTGGTAGGTTTACTCGCTAGTTAAGTTTCTCACACCTATATACCAACCAGTGAAGCATATTTCATTGAAGGCAAAGAAATTATCACTGTATAGTGCGAGAGGTTCTATGATTGCTAACCAAATATTTTAACAACTGGGACATTTATTTTAATTGGCCATGTGCTCATTTGTTCTGCACATCCTTTACCTGACTTGGAAATTTTTCTACCAACCACCTAATTCATTTCAAATTAAAGAAAAAAACCACATATGTTGAAAAAAAAGAAGAAGAAGAAGAAGGAAGAGGAGGAGGAGGAGGAGGAGGAGGAGGAGGAGGAGGAGGAGGAGGAGGAGGAGGAGGAGGAGAAGGAGGAGGAGGAGGAGGGGATTAAAGGCCAATTGTCCAGACCCTATCTCCACTTCCTATGAATGTAGACTAGGGCCAGGTTTGCTAGAATATAATGCCTGTCACAGGCTGGCCTTCCAGGAAACAGACTCCTGAGACCACGGAGGAGGTTTGCCTGGGAGTGCTCTTGAGAGCCCCACCTGTGGAAGGGAAGGGAGGAAAGCAGTCTCAAACCCGTCCTCAGACAATCCCAGGATGAAGCTGGGATGCCCTTCAGAATTGCCCCAAGTTGGGTGAGGGAGCAGGACCTTTATTTGATTTGAGTACCTCTGGAAAGGGGCATGACCTTGTATAAAGTATGAGGCAGTCTTCTTTAGGTGAGACAACTATTGAAAAGTGCTATCTGAGGTTTGCTAGCCTGCGTGGTTCAGCGATTGAGTGCTAACCTATAAACCAGGAGGTCACGGTTTGATTCCCAGTCAGGGTGCATGCCAGGGTTGCAGGCTCGATCCCCAATCAGGGGTATGTAGGAGGCAGCCAGTCAATGATTCCTTCTCATCTTTCCCTCTCCTTTTCTCTTTGAAATCAATAAAAATATTTTTTCAGGGGAAAAAAAACGTATGGAGAGTATTACCATACTATAATCACATAAAATAAAAATACCATCTTTGAGGTAGGGAATAGTATGTGCTGATTAATGAAGTTTTCCAGGAAACACCATTTATGTAAAACAATTATCCAGAACAAGTTAAGTAGGACTGCTGTTGTTCAGTTTTCTCTCAGGTTTGCACAATTATTTCTTCCTCTATTACATATTTATGGAAACCTCAGGTTTTAGCAAATATAGGTCCTTAAATTTGGAAATAGACCACTTACTATAGCACCATATTGTGAAGGATGCCTGAGAGATAAGTAAGATACTTCTGACAAGGTCACACTCACAGGGGTTTCTGGTAAGCAGGAAGGTGGAGACTCAAAGTCCAGTAGTTGAGATGGGAGTTCAGAGGCACCTCCTAGACAGGGACCCTGAGGACTTTCTGGTTTTGTATCCTGATAACAGCCTGCATAGCATGTCCTTTGTGTGCCCATGAAGGCTCTGACCAAAGTAATCATTTGCTGATGATAACATTTCTCCTAAGCCAATGCTCCAGCAGGTAGGTAGTAATTTTATTTTCAATTCTATCTCTTCCATCTATCATAAGATGCATCCATCAAAGGATTAAAAATAAGATGGGAAGTAATAATGATAATAAAAATAATTGCTATCACTTATTTAATACTTAGTATGTTTATAATGGCACATGCTAAATTCATAAGCACATGCACATCCACCAACAATCCTTTTAGCTCAGGATAGGGGCGTCATTATGATAGATGAGGAACCTGAAGCTTGAAGTGGTTAAGGAACTTGTTCAAGTCATGCATTTCAGAATTCAATGCTTCCTGTTGCTGGGATTCAAGTTCTAAACCACAACGTTGATTTTTATCACTAGAATGGCCAATTATGAACTATGATGAAAAATAAGACAAAGCAGAAGTGAACCAAATTTCCTTTTTTCTCTTTTGTTATTTCCCAAACCCTAAAACATATTGATATATGTAAATTCATACTATTATGTTAACATACTTTTACTTTATTTGTTCATTTCCTAATATAATTTAGCTTAATATCCAGCCTACTCTTCTTAAAAAAAAAAAGTAACCACAGAGTACAAATTTAAATCCTTATGTTAATAGAACAACTTATTTGGATGTTTAAAAGAATAACTTAAAATATTATTTTGAATAATAGCGCAATATAACATTACCATTTTACATTATTTATGGTGGCATTTAAGATATGGTACTGCTATATGACTATTGCCCATTGTGTCAGTTGAACATAATTATTATAATGTGATTAGTCTTTTCCTTTGATGGTTGTTTATATCCTTAATTTTCCACATACTGTACAAATCTTATTTTTATAAGGTTAATTAGAATTACTCCGTCTCAGAGACCAGCATTCTTGCTATTTAGGATTTTTAACCAGATTACAATGAGCACTTCATATTATGCCTTTGAAATGACAGTCCTGTATGTCTTCCACTGCCACATTTTGAGCCTTAAGCTTATAAGTAATACATTAAGAAATAATCAAAACATCAGAAACCATACACCAACTTAATTCAGCAACTAGTGTATGCCTCAATTAGTGTCTTGGGTTGTTACGTAGAAAATACTTTTTAAAATTGTAGCTGAGTTTGCTGAGAGTGGACCAAAACTTCAGAAGTAAGATATACTTTAAAAAAATAATAATAAAAAGAAATAGTTCTAAGTGATTTATAAACAACTTTGTTTGATTTTCAGAACTGTAGAAATTATTTCAATAGTATGTTTGTCCTTTAGGACTTATATCTTCATATGACTTCACTTCCTCTATTGTGGGTTACTAACATAACTCTATAAGTGGTTTTCTTAGCTAATAGCAATACACTTTACATGAATTCCACCACGCACAGCAAGGTTAATCTCCTAAAATAGGCCCTGTCTGTGCCACTCTCCTCCTTGCTAAAAATCCTCATTAGTTCCTGATTTCCTTTCAGATGGAATGGCCTATTCCTCAGCCTGGAGTTCTGGTGGTATGGTAGGGTCATCCTTGCTCTGTCTCATCACTTTCCTTCCAAAATCCATGCTGAACAACTAGTTGAATATTCAGTGTATTTGCATCTTCTTTACTTCTGCTCATGCTGCCACTTTTACCCCCATCACTCACAGAATGAAAAATTCTAAGAATTCTTAATGTTGACTTAAATAAATTCAATGGCCTATAGCAGAGGGCAGCAAACCTATCCTGCAAAGGGCCAGCTGCTAACTACTTTAGGTTTTGAGACTGCACAGTCTCTGTCACAAGCATTTCACCCTGCTGTGGTACAAGAGCAACCACAGCCCTAGCTAGTTTGGCTCACTGGATAGAGCATTTGCCTACAGCGTAAAGGGTCCTGGGTTCGGTTCTGGTCGAGGGCACATGGCCAGGTTGCAGACTCCATCCCCAGTAGGGGGCGTGCAAGAGGCAGCCCATCAATGATTCTCATTATTGATGTTTCTCTTTTCCTCTCCCTTTTTCTCTGAAATCAATAAAAATATATTTTTAAAAAAGAGCAACCACAGATAATAGGCTGTTTCCCAATAATAGGCTGATTAATAAGACAATGAAATTTGAATTTCATAGAATTTTCTCATGTCACAGAAATAGTATTCTTTTTTATTTTCCTTTATCATTTAAGAAGGTAAAAACTATTTTTAGTTCATGGACTGTATAAAACATACACCAGGTCAGATTTGTCCTGAAGGCCATAGGTTGCTGAGCCCTTGTCATTATAATGGAATACCAGGCATTCATTAAAGAGAATGAAATAGCCCTGGCTGATGTGCTAAGTAGTTAGAGCAGAACCTGTGCACCAAAGAATTGTGGGTTTGATTCCTGGTCAAGGGCACCTACCTGGGTTGTAGGTTCAATCCCTGCCCCCAGTTGGGGCTCAAGCAGGAGGCAACCAGTCAATGTGTCTCTCTCACATCAACGTTCGTTCTCTCTCTCTCTCTCTCTCTCTCTCTCTCTCTCTCTCTCTCTCTCTCTCTTTTCCTTCCCATCCTTCCCCTCTCCCTTCCACTTTCTCTGAAAAAGCAATGGAAAAAAATAGCTTCAGGTGAGGACTTTAAAAGAGAGAGAGAGAGAGAGAGAGAGAGAGAGAATGAAATGGGCCTCTATAAACCAATATGGAATATATTATTATTTATTAAAGGAAGGGCAGAACATTATCATGGCATGGTAAGTTAGGCACTTTTTTGCATTTTTAATATACTATTAACTTTCTTCTAGAAGGATAAATTAAAACCTATGAGATGTGGGTCAGCAGATTGGGGAAGAAGAATTTTACTTTCACAGTATCCCTTTATGACCACTGGATTTGCTATTCTTGTTCATGCACTACTTTATTAGCAGCATTATTTAAAATATCAAGAAAGCTGTCTGTGTGATAAAATTATGATCATTTTGTTTCTATTTGTCCTTTTCTGTAATGTAAATCCATTCACAGTATCTTTTAAACTACCCATTCTTCAAGGTCAAACAGAAAAGTAATTTTTCCCTGTTTTATTTCAAACTATTTTGTTCTTTCCTCCTTTAGTGTCCCACTACCCCCTCCATCCCCTCCCCCCCCACACACACAATATGGAATTCATCAAAGCTCCTGATAAATCTCTTTTAGGAGATTTTTTCCCCCACTTTACTATATATATATATATATATATATATATATATATATATATACCTTGTACTCTTGTGGGCACATTCAAGATTATAGAATATCATTGTGTATAGGGCAGTGGTCGGCAAACTCATTAGTCAACAGAGCCAAATATCAACAGTACAACGATTGAAATTTCTTTTGAGAGTCAAATTTTTTAAACTTAAACTATATAGGTAGGTACATTGTTATTAACTTAATTAGGGGACTCCTAAGCTGGCCTTTGCTAAAAACGTCCTCAATCTGATAGAGGTATGTTTGCTGAGGTCCACCCCTTCCAACTCTCCCATCCACACTCGTCTTGTGTACTTGTTTCGTCTATCTCCTTTCGTTCATCCTCTCTATATGTCCACACCATCTCAACATACCTTTCTCAATCCTCGACAGTACATCTTCTTTCACTCCACAATGTTCCCTAAAATTAACTTAATAAACTTTACTTAAAGTTTTAAGTCAACTTCACACTGTCCGTGCGCGCCCACACGAGGTATTTTGTGGAAGAGCCACACTCAAGGGGCCAAAGAGCCACATGTGGCTTGTGAGCTATGGTTTGCTGACCACTGGTCTAGGGTATGTGGTATTCCATACTTTTTCTTCATACCCATGAAACATTTTGAAATACAAATGAAACTAATGACACTAGAGTGGTACCCGAATATAATTTAATTTAAAAACATATATTTTAGACAAAGTTCTTAGAGCTTTCAACAGAGGAAAAACAAATCATGTGCGAAGGATCAGGAATCATGAGTTGCCAACACCCCCATTGAAAGCTAAGGCAAAATGAATCATAGCCTTCAACACTCTGAAGAAAGTCACTTCCAGATTGGAGTCTCTCCGTCACCCCCACTATCCATCAGGTGTGCAGGAAGAATAAAGATGATTTTAGATATGCAAAGACTCAAACATTTTTGTAAGAAGCTACAGGAGAAAGTGTTTCATCAAAATGAGGCAGTAAACCAAGAAAGGCAAGGCATGGAGTCTTGGCTCTGTCTGCTGTAACAAAGTACCATCGACAGGGTGAGTTAAACCACAAGTTTATTTCTCACAGCTCTGGGGGCTGGGCAGTATAAGATCAAAGTGCTGGCAGATTTTGTTCTGGGGAGGGCCTCCCTCCTTGTTTGATGAATCCTTTTCATTGAATCCTCACCTGGTGGAAGGGGTAAGGGAGCTGTCTGTGTTCTCCTTTAGGAGGTCACTAATTCCAGTCATGAGAGCCCCACCCTTATGACCTAATCACTTTCCAAAGTCCCCCACCTCCTAATCTTACAACATTGGGGAGGGGTTTCAACAGTGACTTTTGGGGAGACAAAAACATCTAGTTAATAATACATGGGATCCAGAAAACAGGGGATCCAGGATAGTAAAAGAATCCTCAGGATGATAGGAGAAGGAGGTTCTAGAATGATGGGATATCAGGCATAGAAGGCAAGCAGAACAGGAGGGCCCAGGAGAGACTTTCTCAAAGACATAAAATCATCAGTAGAATAGCTGATAGATCTGGACATCTTAAGAAGTTAGTTACATGATTAGGGAAGTTTGCTATTTCATAATTTAGTGGTACTTAGAAAATAAACTTAAAACCTAAAAATGAAAAACTAAGTAGATTGTGAATTTTCATACTTTTAATTTATAAAGTGTTTGAAACCTCACACTGAATAGACATACTAATATGTCAAAATAGTAATAGTGTGCCTTATAATGTACCTAAGGTTCTATTTACTAAACGTTATAAGATAACTTCTCTCTCCACTGTCCTTTTTGCCTGCCTGACAATTACTTCGTCATTCATTATGCCTTCCCTGGTTGCCATATGAGCTCCAGAATACCCCCACTCAATTCTGGATGCTCTTCTGCCTTACAATACACATCCACATACAGAACACACACACACACACACACATTTGTAACACTGTGTGTATATGTGTCCACGCATTCACACACACACGGTGGGGCTATTGTTTTTTGTGATTTATTTGAGCCTCAAATTCTGGAATTATGTAAAATGAGAGAGAATAGATCAAAAATGAGTTATTTTTGAGTTTGCAACTTTTAATGATTCTAAGAAATATCAGTGAATTTAGTTAGGATTCTGTTAGATGCATGTAATAGAAACCCCGATTAAGAGGGGCTTATAAGAAACCATTAGCACAGGTAACAGGAAGTTCAGATTGTGGGTATTGCCATCAAGGCACTTTTCTATCTGTGTGTTCTGCTTTGGTTTAATTCTTAGGCTGGTTAACTGCCTGCAGATTGGATGGCTCCTCTGTGTTGTTCACCTTTAACAGAAAAGGAGAGATAGACATCCCATTGCTCTTGTCAGAATAACAAGGAAGAACTTTCTCTGAAGTTGCCAGCAAATCTCTCCTGTGTCTCATTGATCAAAAATGAGTCATCTGCTCATTTCTGAACTAATGACGGGCAACATGATTACTATTGAAACAACCAGTCCTACTTCTGGAGTGGAGGGAGGGGCAGCTCCCCAGGAAGCATGTGGGCTAAGTGGGGAAGAGTTGATTACCTGAACAGATTTGAAGTTCTATTAGGGAGACCTTGGTAATGGAGATGGGGTAAGCCAAGGGAGTGTTCATTACAGATGGATAATAAGAATGCTGTACCAGGATGTTTTCAGATCTTGCAATCTTGTTTCCAGGTCGACTCTGAATTTTTATTATTGGTTTTGACTTTTGGAAACAGATCTGCAATAATTCATTAGGATGTTAATATATTACGACGTGCCTTCCGTGATTATTGGCTGATTTACTGCCATCTGGTCAGGCAAGAGATAGGTTAGACAAAGCAAGAAATGAGAAAAATTGGATGATGGAATAAAAATATTATATAAAACTAGAGGCCTGTTGCACGAAGAGATTCATGCAATAGGCCTTCCCTTCTCCTGGCTGTGGGCACCGGTTTTCCTCCGGCACCTGGGACCCAGGCCTTCACTCTGGCCAGAGCCACCTTCCATCCTCCATCTTCATGGCCCAGGTCGGAGCCGCCTTCCATCCTCTGTCTTCACAGCCCCGGCCAGAGCCGCCTTCTGTCTTCCGTCTTTGCTGCTCCTGCTCACCTTCAGTCTTCACTCTGCCGCTCAGAGCCTACATATGCAAATTAATCGCCATCTTTGTTGCTGGTTAATTTGCATATCATGCTGATTAGCCGCTGGGAGGCGTAGCGAAGGTACAGTCAATTACCCTGCTTGTCTATTATTAGATAGGATATATATATATATATATATATATGTATATATATGTATATATATATGTGTGTGTGTATATATATATATATATATATATATATATATATATATATATATATATATAAAATTTTGGGGGAGGGGAGAGTATACTAAAAACGTTCTTTGTTTCGCTCATTTATTTATTGATAATAATATTTTTCCAAGAAGGGCTGAGATCTTTAATAACACTTTAAATCATGTTTATTTCCCAGAATGATCCATCCTTCTGTAATGATCATGTGGGTTTTATGGTTACCTAGGCCATATTGCTACCAGATAGTCATTGGCCTTTCTCAATTCCTGTTCAGCTTTTCATTATTTAGTGTCTGGATCAATATCACTTTATTTTGTCAGAATTCATAGAACTGGTATTCTATTACCACAATCTCTTCTCTCTTTCTTGGGTTTGATAATTGGTCATTTGATAACTTGAAATTTCTTTTATCTTTTATGAAACTAAAGCTTTTCATGCTTTCTAGTTGTGTGTGTACCTGGCTTTCCTAAAACCCATTGGAACCTTCCATGGCCCACCTGCCCAATGTTTGCTAATAGCTGACTTGCCATGTGCTCTTCAGTAGGTAATATTTAGACTTTGTTGTTGTTGTTGTATGGCCTTTTTATACTTAGATGCATTCATGTATTATGTGTCTCTATGTTCCAAGTGGCCAAATATGATCCTTCTTTGAGCTTGACAGAATCCATGCAAAACATGCTCAGGCCTGGTTTTGTCTTCCTTTGTGACTCTTGCAGTCACTTTAAAAGCACTTTAGAAATGCTGCCATGTTTGAAGAAGGAATGAAATACAATTAAGTTCGAGTCTCAGGTATGGCTTAGTCTAACCACATAGGTGGACAGTGTTGTGTTGAGTGGAAGAAATAAAAACCATATGATTAGGGTTTCATGGAAATAGTCCTCTAGGGCTGCTGAAACCACATCAGTGTAACTCTACCTAAATAATGACAATACATGTCCAATGAATGCAAAAGGAACAAAACACTTAGTATTCATTGAATAAGTAGCTCCCAAACTACAGGTACTAGTAGGCTGCCAAGAGTGCGTATAGACTTTCTTCCTCTACCTGCATAAATCCAAGACTAGTTTTCACACTCCAAATTTCCTACCATAATCGCCTTTTGCTATATTGGATTACTTTTAATCGCTCAAAAAAAACGTTGTGAGATAACATATGTGAAAATGCTTTGAGAAAGTACTCAACAAATTCTATGTGTTATTAGTAATTTAACAAGGTTTTCTAATAAAAAGAGCATGTATACCACAGAACTGGCAACCAGAATTCTTCTTTTTTTTCATTTCAGAACTTCATCTAAGTCTGCATAAACAAAAACAAATTACCACTTTTTTTTTTGTCTCCATGCCATTTGAACCACAAAAACTCACCTATCCATGTACTTCATCTGCTAATATTTTGGTTTTATATCCTAAGTTAAAATGTGAGATCATTCTCCCCCAATTTAATTTTTTGACAGTGAATATTTATACTAAATTTAAATTAAGTGTAAAAGAGCAGATTGATAAGAACACCAAAAACCTTGTAGATCAACCAATAACACCAGCTGTCCAAATTATTCTACAGCATTGCAAAGGTTCCTCTAAACTGCATATTTATTGCTGGATGCATTCCATCCATATGACGTACAAATTTGAGATTTATACTTTTAAACATAATAAGATGGAGTTCTGCCATGCCTACTGGGTGATAAGTAAATGCATACACAACCAATTTGGTTTAAATCTCAGTCCATAATATTTTTGCATTAATCTTAGGCCATACGACATTTTTTTTTAGATCAAGTATTTATAATTGTAAAATGTACAATCTCTTTCCTATATGCTTTCTTCTCTAGGTTTCATTAAAAACTTGATGAACCTCAATCTCATAAGAAATGTGACAATATCATTTCTATTTTCATTTGTAAAATCCTGATATAACAAAAGCGTTTATTGATACAGTGGTTTTAGGATATGCTTTTCTTCTAATAATTCAGTCAATATAGAAAATGTGTCCATTAAAGCCTATACATCCTCCCATAGCCAAATACTTTATAAATAAATAAGTCATTAGTGGCGGAAATATGCAGGATAGTATCACAATGCCTGCCTTGTGACACTTTGAATAAGAGAAACCTCACTAAGTAAAAACAGAAAAAGGAAAATGCTGGGTAAGAATTGGTGAGCAAAATCAATGAAAGACTATTTTACACAGATGCAATTTTACTTTTTTTCAGATACATAAAATAGCTCAAATCAGGCTAGAAAGATCTTGCTTGGTTGTTGCTTGCATCAATAGATAAGTCTGTTTAATTAGTAAATATGTTTCATTATAGAAATGAGGGGTTTTCAAGTGCTGAAAGATAATCTGCTCATTTAATTATTGAAAGCAACCCTCCATATAATCTCTGTTTACATTGTGTAAGAAGAAAAAGTAAGGACGGTAGATGCTTACAAGTTCAGAATTTAAGTGTTAAGATTTTACATTAGCAAGGTTTCACTACCTTGATAATCAAGTGACACATGAGATGTTTAAAGTGTTGAGATTTCTAAGTTCGAATTTTCTGCATTATTAGTATTATTATTACTTGAGAACATACATATTATGCTCTTGATCTTGTTTAAGGCTAAGCCGGTCTGATCTTCAATGAGTCTTAGGACCTTACAGAGTTAATATGGTTTTAGTAATACACCCGAGTCTTTTTATTCATAGGCTTATAACGCTATCCTATATCTATGGGCGTACAACAACACCATTTTATGGAAGGTGCTCATGAGTGATACATGTGAAGTTGCTATTTCTTCTGACTTTGTCGTTAGCCATGTTTTATTCCTACAAAGTAGTCACAAAAGTGGAATGCCCAGAATACAGGGTAAGGAGATTTCAGGATGATTGATCTAAGGGTTCTTTTGAATATTGCATTAAAGTTTCCACATTTTCCCACTTTTCTATGTATTGTTTTTAATGTCATTCCCTTCCGTAAAAACAAGAAAATGTTTGCTGGCCAGCACACAGACTTGCCTTTTGTCTTTCTTTATTGGCCTAACACACTGCCTACTTTAGCAAAAGTTGGATTACCTTTTTGTTTGCAATAATAAGGTGCCATTTCTCTTTAAGGCCTAAAATGTTTTTTAAAAGTATTTTTTTAAAACGTGGCGTTGACTGATTTTCTTACCATGACTTCAAGTTCATTTCTCCAGTTATAAACCAGATTTTAATTTCTACTGAGTTGTGACCTGATGGACGGTGAAAGGCTACTATGATTTGTTCCTTATTGGCCTTTTATTGGGTCAGGTAATCCCCAAGACTTCCCACCCACTCCCCTGCAGTGGCCGTGCACTGTTAATATAGCTGTAGGACAATATTTGGTGCATATTACAGTTACTGTTGTTCCTGTTGATGTCATTTTTATTGCTATAGACTTTTGACTTATAATAACAATCACAAAATGAACAGCAGCCAGAGCTGTGTAACTAGAGACTTTTTCTTTTTAACAGCTGTTGTCAGCTCTGGGGTGCAATGTGTAAGGTTCAATCACTTTCCTAAAATAACATAATATAGCTTGCTAGAGGCACAATTAGGCTCAAGGAACGTTTTTCTCCATTTGTGATTCGTAACATAACAACATTGTCATTTAAGGTGGGTAGGAAAAGTCTGCTGTGAGTGTCAGAACTTCATCTGTCTGTTCAGCCCTGCGTAGGACAGAGCCTGGCACATAGGAGGCACTCAGTGAATAGTTAACAAACAAATGAATGAATAAATCGATGAAAAAAACAATTGAAATTATTTTAAATTATTATAATTGTTAACATTTAACAATAAAATTTTTCTAGAGCTTTTTGAATCATTTAATAGTACTATAAGCTTTGGTTATTAGTTCATTATGAGTACTGGCAATGGAAAATGCCCTTATAGGATACTATGTAAGACAGACAGTAATTTACATATAGTGATATTTTTAAAAGATAAAATAGGCTGAAACACAATTAATGCTAGCTAAAAACAAATATAATTTCAAATTGACATAAAAGAGCTAGATAAAGAAAAAAATAAACATAATACAAGGCTACATTTTAAATTCAGATTTGCAAATGCTCAACACCTATAAATGACAGATTTGTACTGAATTATGCCAAAGATTATACCACTGACCCGTACCATGAAGGCATGGGAATTATTTTTCTCTCAGTGTGATACATTAATGATGATCAATCTATGTTGTTTTGACTTTCTTCCCTTGGGGCTAATGGCATATCCTTGCAGACTGTAGGATGAACTTTACTCTGTGCTAGAGTAAAGCACAGAATACAGCTCACTTGGATCTCCAAAGTCCAAAATGATTTTCTCACCTCATTGGCACCATTCCCTCATCAGCTGAGCTACTCTTCTGTAGGTTGTATGAACTTGAACCAACAATAAATGGACAATGAAGAAATCATGAAATCTATATGTTTATGACTTACGTAACTTTTTCTCCTTTAAGTACTGACATGACCATAATATTGCCTATCTTGATGGAGATAATTGAAGGTCAAGACTATTTCTGGAAGTTTTAAGGAGTTAGATTGCCACCATCTACTGACACCTTTGTCCTTATTTCTGACTTTAGATGCTATAAGTAAAGTTTGTAAGGCTTAGTTAGATATTTTAAGTTTCTGTTTCAAATAGCTGGGGTTTTTTTTGTTTGTTTGTTTGTTTTTTGTTGTTGTTTTTTTTTCATGCCTCTCAGGTCCCTGAACATGAAGCCTAATGAGTTCCTGGGCTTATCTGGTGAGAAATTACTTTAGGGAGAAAAACCAATCTACACAGGATTCTGCATAGGAGTTAGGTGTTTCTGGTGCTGTTATTGTTTTTTTCTTCACTGAAACTCTGTGAGTTGTTGTTGTTGTTATCATTACTATAAAGTTTAGCAACCTCAGGTCCAAAAGTGGAGGTCATCTCAACCTTTTCCTAAAATGGAATATATTTAAAGAGTCACATCCTTTGCCTTAAACTAGGCACATAGTACCTTCCAAACTGCAGCATTTTACTATTGGGGATTTATTACAGATTTTGATAAGGCTGACCACTTTTTTTAAAAGTATAAACGTTATGTGAAAAATGTAAAATAGGAATGAAGTATCTTGACAATGAGTTTTCTCAGTGAATATGTATTCTATCTGATCACTCAAAACGTGGTATTAGAATGCTGGCTTTAAATTTTTCTTCTAAATATGAAGCCCAATGATTAACTTGACATCAGTAGTCATATCTATTAGTTAAGTAGTTTCATTTTATTAGATTGTATACTACAGAGCTCAGCTACTCTTTTCAAGTCTGTCTATCAAGACATATACACTAACTTTTGAAAAAAGGTGAACTTTATAAAAACTCAATTTTACTCCCTTCAAAACATACTTTCTAATATTTTCTAAAGTAAAATATTTCAATTAACTTTTTATAAGCTAAAACAAAATTTAAATTTAAACACTACTTTTATATTGAAGTAGGACATATTTAAAATATAAATGGTATTGAACCACATACATTAAAACATGGCTTTGATATTTTTAGTAAAAAAAATATATATGGAAAAACTAAATGGTTAGCTATTTTGATAGGGTCAAAGATTAATTATGTTTATTTGAAAACTGCTTATGATATTACTTTGGATGTATGAAGCAACAAACAAACAAAAATAAAATCAGACTCTTTGTGCGGATCTATTCTTAGAGGAAATGTGTATTTTCCTAAGAATTTTAAATGTTTATAACTTGGATGTCTCCCAGGATTCACCCTTTTTCCTTCCCTGGAATCTAATTACTTTCCACATAGCACCTGGACTTGGAGTGATGCTTCAAATTAATGTATGTTAAAAATAAAAATTTTAAATTTAAAAAGTTAACCAAATGCTTTTTACCGTGTAACAAGAGAGACAAAAAGAGGAAGTTCCGTCTGTGCCTGGATGAGTTTCTCTGTGTTCTGACTGGGCCCTGCCAGCACCCCGTTGAAGCCTTGACATTCATTGTAACGGGGGAGCTGGTCTTTTTGGGGAGGTAGCTATTGTGGTTTCCTACGCCTTTCTCTGGTAACAATTGTGATTTAATTTTCCAAAGGTGTTGCTGTTTACTAGGAGGCCTAAATAATTTTTTTAAAAATAAATTATATATTCTTGCTTCCCAATTTTAATGAAACATTTGGACAAGCAGAATTATTTACACCCACTACCTATGCTCCATTTTTTTTTTAAGACCACATGGACCTGCTTCTTATCATTTAGTGGTTTAAAGGATAAGCCTATGCAACAAGATTCCATCTGCTCGGTAATGTAGAATTCATCTACTTAATTTTCATATTCCTAATAGAAACAAAGATGAGAGTCAATTAAAATACGCTCACATTTCTGATTATTGAATCTCAGTTTTCTTCTGAGTTAAATCTTGAGGAAAATCATCAATGCTAACATCTTACAGATTAACTGCTTTACAAAAATAGTTTCATAAAGCCAATTTTGATCATATAAATGTTTATCATATTTAATACTTTCCCTTTGAGGTTAGTAAAGCCAGCAATGCTTTTCTAGATGTTTATAAAACTGCTATTAAAAAGCAATGTATATGCCTTTAGAATCTGCCCAGTGTTAACCCTAAAAGGAATCATTAATATTTGTTGAGTGCTTGCCATTTGGAAAATTACATATTTTTTTTTACCTATTTTTCACAAGATTGTTTTAAAGTTAACATTAGCCTCTCTGGCTTTATCTCTGAGATGTTACAAAATCATCCTCAAACCACAAAGCCAGGAACCTGGAGGACCAAGATGCAAATCTTGAACTGTTGAGCACATGGCCTGTGCTGTTCCCACTATATCACGCTACACGTGGATTTGATTTGGAAGTCATCTCGCTCAAACCATTTATGTTTAGACATGAAGAAACTGAGGCACAGATTGCTACTGTGGCCTCAGCAGGAACTGAAACTCGGCAGCCTTTTCCACTTTGCTGCCACCGGATCTGCTGCAGGGCCTGGCAGACTGAGTGGAGGGTCGGACAGAGAAGGAGAACGGGAGGCTGACAATTGATGGAGCACTAACCTAGAGTCAGCCTGTTCTTGTTGTGGCCCCTTGTGACCTTGCGCATGCCCTGCACCCTCTCTGTGGCCCCAGTTCTCCGTGTCTGTAATGGGAACCATCGTGGGCTCCCTGCGTTAGAGAGCTGTCACAGAAATCAAAGAAGGCAATGTACTTAAAAATCACTTTGCAAATTATGGAACGTATTATAATGCACATCACTGAAGATCCTTAGTAGTGTGTATTGAAGAGTGCGTAGTTGAAAGCACACAGACTATGCAGTAAACTCTACAATGTAAGCCGTTCGGGGAAATGATACGTGACATAACAGTTAGTCTTCGCTGGCCCTAAAAATGTTGGCTGGCTGCTGCACAAGTCAAGTCAAATTCGGTCACCAGACAGCAGAACGGCGCTCTCTGGGTGGCTCGCCCCGAAGTTCAGATATCCAGCCTGTTTGACACCTGCAGTTTAGTCTGATAGCAAGAGGCTACTATCCAGTCTGAGGAGTTTGATAGGAATCCTCCAGGCCCATGCCGGATTCTGTGAAAACAAAAGGACGAAATTTATTCTCAGCAGTGCATCTAATTATTCTTAATGTGGATCTTCAAGAAGCAGCGAATTTAGGTAATTTATTTGTTTTTGCCAGATAGAATATTCAAAATTCTGAAAACAGGAGGCGATGGAGCGCACAAATATAAAGCAGGTAAGATGATCTGATTTGACCAAGGATGGAAAGTGGGACAATGAAAGACCTACATCTAAAGACAGTTGGACAGTTAAGGACTAAAGCGTAACTTATGACCTCTCAGTCTAATGAATAATGCATTTATTTTTTTAAAAAAGATGTGATATGAAGTCCCCTCAAAATGAAACTTGAGCTTTAAAGATGACATTCTGCCTTCGAAGAACTCCTGCAGCAGAGGTTTACCATCCATCAATCTCATCTTCTCTTCAAGGTAAACCTGGGAAACAGTCAAGGCGGGTCTCACCATGGTAACCCGGATGCTGGGACTCAGAGAGCTTGTGCATTCGGCCTGCTGTCACAGAGGCAGCAGGTGTGGGAGCGCGGGAATCCTGACTCCTGAGAACCCTTTCATGCTGCCACTTTAAGAAAAGTCAAATTTAAAGCTGACCTTTGCATCTTGGACATGGAAGCCCATTGTGATAAATCTAGAAATGACGTTTCATGTTGAAAGCCGAAGATAAACTTTTTTTTTTTAAGTACAAACCAAGTTAAAATGCTTTGCCAGAGTCAAGCCATAGCCCTTCTGAAGCGAAGGGAATTTTTCGTTGAAGGGGGATGTGTGAAGTAGAGGCTGATCTCCCCCAGCTCAGATGGCAAACAGTGTCTCTTCTAACCTGGAGCATCTGCATGTGCCCTCTTGTCTAGCAGGATTGCAGGGCGGGGGGCTGTTTTTGAAGTTCCTTCAATCTATTAAACATTAGACAGAAGGTTTTAGGAAACAGGCCATGTGTATTGTGACGTACGGCCCTGGAAAGAAAAATGATCAATCTGTGTATTTGCCTTTTAACTAGTTGTAGACAAGTTGGCCACATCCTTGGCACATTAATGAATTCTGTCATATCTCATCTCCACCGCTCTCTTATTATCTGAATTCAGTTTTCTGTTTGGCAATAAAAATAAAGTCACTGATTTAAGTTTCTATTTCCAAGCTAGGGCTCCGGGTCCCTCATAACCAAGAGACTGAATATTATCAGGAAACAAAAAAAAGGTTTGGTAATGTGATTCGTGACATGTCACTTGAACTGGATTTTCACAGAGATTTATTTTTGCAAATGTTTTCTTCCTGTGAGTGTGTAATTCTACACCTCGACTGAACTACTTTCCCGTCTTCGAATGAAGAGTTCTGGACTTAAGCAGGATGTTTTGTTATTAAAAATATCAGGGCGTTCTCATTTATTCATGGATAGATTGAAATCTAAATTATGGAGACCTTCCATAATGCCAACACCAAAACAAGTGTGTGGTGCATTTGATTTTTCCCAATTTGCCAGGAAGCGATTGAAAATAGGGCTCGCAGAGCACCGCGATGTTTGCCCACCAGTGTCTCTCCAAGCAGGGCCTTTCTGGAAAATAGGGCTACTTTTCTTGGCATCTGGTCCCTTTTATCTAGCACATGGACTCCTGGCTCCTTTGTATCTAGGACAGCTTCTTTATAAATCTTTATAACCACTCAGTAGCCCCGTTTAGGGCATGTTCAAGTTCTCCCTACTGACGTGAGTTAGGCATTTAAAGGCCATCTTCATTCCTAGGATAGCGTCAGAAGAACAAAGAGTGAACGGAGCATTGAAAACATACGATGTACAGTCTAGAAATTATCTGGTTAATATTTCTGTAAATCTGAGATATACGTGTTCATTTACAAAAGTATTCTTTTGTATCACAAAAGTGTTCTGCTTTTCTCTTTATTCGGACTCCAATTTTTCTTCTATTACTAAAAACCAATTGTAAGGAGATCCCATCAATAATAAATTTGACTGGCTTCAGGTTTATCTTCCCAGACTGTGAGCTGCAAAATGTTTTGCTTTCGCCCTAACCGGTTTGGCTCAGTGGATAGAATGTCGGCCCGTGGACTGAAGCGTCGCAGGTTCAAATCCGGTCAAGGGCATGTCCCTTGGTTGCGGGCACATCCCCAGTAGGGGGTGTGCAGGAGGCAGCTGATCAATGTTTTTCTCTCATCAGTGTTCCTTACTCTCTATCCCTCTCCTTCTCCCTTCCTTTCTGTAAAAAATCAATAAAATATATATTTTTAAAAAATCTTTTGCTTTCTTCATGGCTACATTTTTATGCCATTTTTCTGATCTTGAGGGTTGTGTACATTGGGGCAATTTTCATTAATTCTTTGATATAAGTGGTATATAATGGAATGATAATATCTGTCATATACATACTGCTCTAGTTACAACCCATAAAGGTTTTTACCCTCAAAAACCAGACACTCTAGCCAGGAAGAGAGACAATAAACAAGTGAGCAGCAGACATGTGCTGTGGTTAATTAATTCCAAGATGCCTCCATTTTCCAATATGAATGTGTCTGACAGTCACTCCTGGCCAGGGGGCAGCAGTGGAGTGGATGCCATTGACCACTGACAGGTGAATAGCAGAAAGCACCAGCCCCCAAAATTGTAAAGCTGGCATCAGTGAAAGAATAGAGGATACCAGGGGCTTAAGACTGGGGACGGTTATTGTTTAATGGGTACGGAGATTTTCTTGGGGGTCACAGGGGTGACATAGCTGGTAAGTAAAGAGTTTTGTGTACAAATAGTAGTGATGGTTACACAGCATTACTTAGGACTTTCTGTATATGGCAGGGGGCATAAGTAGGTTTACACTTGTTCATATGGAAAATAATACAACAAGAAGTAATAAGACGAGAATAAAGTGTTTAGTGTACTCACAACTGTAAATGTACTTTTGCCCCACCCTGTGTAAGGCCATTTCATCTTTGCATAGAGGTAGTTTTACTTCTTCCTTTCTGATCTTCATGCCTTTTCTTTTACTTTCCTGCCTAATTATCCTGGTTAGAATCTCCCTTAAAATGTTATAGGCGTGGTAAGAGTCGACATCCTCGTCTGGTTTATGATCTCGGGGCCAAGTGGTCAATCATTCGCCATTACGTGTGGTGTTAGCTGGGAGTTTTTCACAGGTGCCCTTTGTCAGGTTCAGGAGGTTCCCCTCTATTCCCGGATTGCTGGGTGCTTTTATCATGATGGTGTCAAATGCTTTTTCTGCAGTTATGGAGATGATCACGTGTTTTTTCCTTCATTTTATTGACATAGTCGGTTATGTAAATTACTTTTCAGATATTAAATTGACTTTGCATTCTTGAAATAAATCATATTTGGTCAAGATGTATAACCATTTTTTACATGTTGTTGGATTCAGTTTGCTGGCATTTTTTTTAGGATTTGACCATTAAATTTCTTAAATTGCTTTTTTAGTATCTATGGAGATAATTATCAATGTCCCCTTTGAGCTCTTAATATAGATAATTATGTTGATAATTTTCCTCACATGCATCCATTTGATAATGATGTATTATTTTAATATTCAGTTGGAGTATATTTGCTAATATTTATTTAGTATTTTGTATCAAAATTCATAAATGAAATTAGCATATGATTTTTGTGTTAAATTTTTCAGTATTCACACTTTTACATGAACTTTATTTAAAAATTGGCATCCTTTATTTTTATTTTTCTAGGCGCTAGAACAACTTAAGTAGAATTACATTTTCTGTTTCTTAAAATGTTAGGGTAGATTCACCTAGAAAATTGCTTGTCTTGATCCTTTGCGTGTAGGTAGATGTGGGCAACGGGGGTTGCGTAGCTGGTATGTCAGGCTGATTATGTGTATTTCTATCTCATCAGCTAAGTTTGAATATAACCTTTGTGTAATCTATTTTGTATTACTAGGGTTCCAAATATCTAGCATAATTTCCTTATATGTTTACAATTTTCAAAATCCTTTTATTTTTACTTGGAGTTGATACTATTTAGGTTGTCACTATTTTTTTTTGTCTCGTTATTTGTTAATAGTGACAGCCGTGTGCAGCCTTTTAGTTTCAGGCTGGAGTTTGGCACATAGTAGGAGCTGTGGCCATATGAGTAACTCCCACGAATCCCACTATTGTCTTTCTCCTATTCACATGCCCCCAAGTTAGCACAGATACCTCCACAAACCAGTCAGGAAAAGCCACAGGTTCTGCAAATTGCTCAGTACTGGTGAAGAAGCCCTGTGTTGTTGCTCATGTATAAATTAATTTTTTAAATCAGACTTCAGATTGAGAAGAACAAAGTGATCTCCCTTCTGATCACTGAGTTAGGACCGATTCCCGAAGGTTTCTTTCCTTACATTCCTATCAGGTTGTAAAATACTGAGACTTAAAAATCTGTAATTTTATCATTCCAACTACTTGTCTAATAATTTGATGTTTGCTGATTCATTTGTTAAGTATTGTTTTGTTAAGCATGTAACCTCAACACTTAAAAATCAAATTTTCAGGAAGGGCAGCCTTGGTGGTTTTCAAAAGCAGCGATATCAAAAATCTAAGAAAAGAGACCCAGTAACCCAAGCATTCAAGAAAATGTAAAAATAGAAGCAAAACTTTCCAGATAAGCCTGGGCTGCCTGGCTTTTGACAAAAGTTTCCAGGGGAACACAGAAAAGAATTGGATTTCACTCGAAGACCAGGGATAAGATTTGGTGACACAGGCTGGACAGTCCTTTCTAGACCCAAAAGAAGAAGCAGAAAAACTAAAGTAGGAAGAGCCACAAGAACATGGACACGAGCACCTGGTCTGGGTTGCAGATGTGAATTTCTTGAATGGTTAAGTCAAATTCCAAATGAGCAAGAGAGCAAAAAACATGGACAGAAGAAACCAATGATAAAACGTTAAAATTTTATAAACATTTGATGTCCTCCCACCTCCCATGCATTTTCAGAATTTTGTTTTCATTTATATTATATTATATTATATTAATTATATTATTTATATTATATTATATTATATTATATTATATTATATTATATTATATTATATTATATTATAGTGGTTATCCTTGGGATTTCAAAACACTTAGTTAAATTTTATTTTATTGATATCTGGAATCAACGTGACTTCAAATCATTTTACTAAACAAACCAGAGACTTAGCATGTGCTTATTACCTCCTTCTTTCTCATAATCTACCCTACCCCACCCAAGCAGTCTACCCGCTGAATTGATATAGTCTAAGATTTTAATTACATATTACTATTTCAGTTGTATGATTGAAATGAATGGGCTGAAACAAATTTAAATTATACATTACTGTTTCCTTTGTTTCTGTAATCCAAAGTTTTCTCTTGGGTTCATTTTTACTGTGTTGTAGTATATGCTCAAGGAATTCTTTCAAAATAATTTCTTGAGTGATAAATGCTATGACAGCATGAGAACATTTTATTTTCCCCTCATATTTGAATGATTGCTTGGCTATGTATTGAATTACAGGTTCAAAGACGTTTTTTTCCTTAAAACTTTGATTCTATATCAATATAATATGTTCTGTTATATGTGTTAGAAATTTTGTTTCCAATTTTATTGTCATTTTCTCTGCAGATAATTTTTTTCAAGAAACTTTCAATGCTTTGTCTGTATTCTTGCTGCTTTGAAATTGCATTATGTATATGTCTAGGAGTGGACCTTTTCCAGTCCCTCAGGTTAGCATTTGTTAGACTAGTGTAATTTGAAGACATATATTTGTGTAGGTCAAACATTTAGTCATCTAAAATTTTTAAAATGTTTTTTTATTGATTTTTAGATAGAGAGAGGAGGGAGAGGGATAGAGAGATAAAAACATCAATGAGAGAGAAACATCATTGATCAGCTACCTCCTGAATGCCCCCTACGTGGGATCAAGCCCAAAACCCAGGCATGTACCCTGACCAGGAATCGAACCAGCGACCTTTTGGTTCATGGGCAGATGCTCAACTACTGAGCCACACTGCCTGGGCAGTTATCTAAATGTTGTTGGTTCTTCCTCCACTCCATTTCTCTGTCTCTCTCTCCCTCCCTGTCTTCCTCTTTTGCTCTCTTTTCCCACCCCTGGAACTCCCAATCAAAGGACATTAGTACTTTTGGGTTTATCTTCTGAACTTTACAACTTCCTTTTATTCAAGCAATTTCTTGGCCCATTTTTTGGTATAATCTTGGAGAATTCATCAGATTAATCTTTTAGCTCCACAAATTACTTTTTGATTGTATCAGTGCTGTCATGTAGTGAGGTTTTATTGGTTTAATTTCACTGTTGTTGTTGTTAATTTCCAAAGTTTCTAGCTGAATCTTTCATTGTTGCTATACCCTGTTGAATTTTATAATTACATTTGTTATATTTAAACCCCATCCATTTGTCTGTTAACTTCATCAGTTATTAATTATATCTTCTATTTTTAAATTAGATATTAATTTTTGTGGTGGTTTTTTTTTCTCAAATATTCGATGCTTTTTGGTTGCATACCAGTATTCGTACCTGAGACTCTCCAGCTCTGCTGGAATGCTGTAGATGTTATCAAAGTCTGCTTTTAATGATTTTTTAGGGAAAGGATAAATGTACTAATATGCTTGCTGCTCACTTGTCTCTAGTATTTGAGAGATCCACATTATTTGAGGTGTTTCCAGCCTCTCAGAGCACAGAACTTCTTTAGCCTAAATTACAAATGTGTGTTCCAAGTTGCTCTTTGTTCTTTATAAAAGTGGAAGAGAGGCTAATTCATTTGGCTGCTCTTACGATGTAAATCATACTGATACGACCCTGGGACTCACTTTTGCCCACCATATGCCACCCCTGACTCTACGGCACCTTTGCACGTGCAGCCACCTATTGTAGAAGTGTTACTACCCAGATTGGGACTGTGACTTCACACTCAACCTGACAGGCATCACTCCTCCTCACAGCTCACGGCTGCTGGTCATGTGACCCAGCCAACCACAAAGGGAATAACAATTGCAGTCCTACTCAGAATGGAATAGTACCATTGAATGATTTGTACGTCACAGTTTACATATGACATCAAAATAGCTGCAAAATCAGGGATCAGCGAGTATTTTTAAATGTTATATGTCACCACCACTTCCTGGACATTCTGATAGAGACTAATACCTTCTACTAAGTTTTATTGTAACTGATGCAGAATGGTAAATCATTTTACCTTACTATAGAAGCAGAAAAAATTTTGAGAACAAATGTTATAGAAAGAAATAATTTTGAAGAATCTTAGATATGGAAGGGGCTTTTAGCTATTATGTACATTTATATCTAGGTACATACATATTTATATTTGCGTGTGTGTATATACATTATTATATGGATATACATATGTGTGCACATATATCATTAGTATTATTCCTTTGGAATCATATATACTTATAAATTCAAAAAATATTGAGCATCATATAAGATGCTCTGCTGAGTTCTGTGGATGGGGGTGCCTGTTATTTTTACACAGTATCTGCTATTAGAAAAAAACTAATTCCCTGCTCAAATTCAATCTGCTTTATCTATGCACAATCTGGCATGTGTCATAAGCCAGGGTAAAGGGAAAGTTTCGGTTCTTATCTCTTTTAGTGAATTCAAGTTGATTCAAGGTAGTGTCTTAACTAAGTTATTTTTTCATTGTGTTCTCATTGTATGAACATCCGTTTCCTTGCATAGATGCCTAGAACCCAGATGGTCCTGCATAAAAAATTTTGAGCTTAAATACCATCAGTAATAATTTTAAATATTGCAATAAAATGTTTGAAAATTAAACATTAAACTTGAAGATAAAGGTGAAAATTTAGTCAGAATGAAGGTGACAAAAATAATGCATAGATCACAAGGCCTACCATTTTATGTGAGAAAACTTAAACAGTAAGAGATTTCATAGTTAGCAATGTCCAAGGATATGAAGCCAGGTTGATAAAACTGCACGGTGTACTTTTTCTCTGTATAAGGACAGCAAAGACAGCACTGGGTGACCACAACCTCGTGAGCACAAGGAAGACCAGATTTCTTTAGCTCACCTGAAACAGACTCTAAGTGTGGCCAATGGGATGCGCGGGTGGGATCCATGCACAATTGCTGGCCATTGGAACCCTCTGGCCCTCTCTTCCTCTGTCAGCAACCTCTGAGCTCTGGGGTTCTGGATGGTCCAGCTACAAAATGGCAAAACTTCAAGAAAGCCTGGGCTCCTCTACTTCACTCCATCCCTAACTAAGAGGGGGAAAAATAGATTGTTGCCATTATGATTCTGGACTTTATTTCATAACTACAACATAACCTAGTCCATCCTGACTGAAACGTGTAGTTTAATAGTAGAGTTTTGACCCTACTTCTATCACGATCATCTGATTTAGGGACAAAATATCTCAATGGCTAACATAAATGAGAAATAAATCTAGTCCTTTGGTTTAAAAACATGTACGTACATTAGATATTACTTTACCAAAATACATTGATCTCCTTAAGTTATTATTTTGGGGCTTTGGGCAATATATTTTTTTAATATTAAAAAAACCAAGTCAATATTTTAAAATTTATAAAGCCATACTATAATACTAACTTACTTTCTATTCTACACTTGATTACTTTTCGTAAAGAGTTAAGCAACAGAGTATTATAATTGGATTTTTGCCATCTACAAGCTAAGTTTGTAAGTACTATCATCAAATGTGAAATAGCTATAGAATTTTGGGAGAAACTGGCAAAATTCTTTGACATTTATGCTATCTCCAACCATGAAACACATTGCCCAAATAGATTGACTGACTCAGACCTAATCTGATCCAACATGCTGTATTTGACCTAGTGATCTTTTCATCTTCTAAAGTTATGCCAACTTTGTGACACATGAAAGGAAAGAACTTCAAGACTTTCCTGCCG
Source organism: Myotis daubentonii (assembly GCF_963259705.1). Lineage (NCBI taxonomy): Eukaryota > Metazoa > Chordata > Mammalia > Chiroptera > Vespertilionidae > Myotis > Myotis daubentonii. Next base: position 7,871,114 of record NC_081846.1, on the reverse strand, counting down.
GGAAATTGACAGTCGGTGTTTTGCATAAAAATACTTCCCTCCATAAGAGCCCTTATTTGTTATATTAACAGAAACCAGAAGAAAATTTGCATTTTGAGTGCTATGGAAAAAGATCCCAAAGTCATCAGTTGCTCTGAGCAACATATTGTACATGTTACCACATGACAATTGAGACACACACTCATTTGTTAATCTCAGCAGTGGCAGCTCTTACCATTCTGGATGAAGCAAACCTTATTCCAAGAGGTTCATTTGAAAAAGGTCAAGGGTGCTAGCCTTATTACGACTACACATCGGAACAATTTTCTGCTTCATTTGGAATTATGTATGTGAACACCCAGAGCTGCCACTAGCCTGTAAAATGTCTTTATGCAAATTAGAAAAGGCACTTCTTCTGGACGGACCAATTAGAAAGGCTGCCTGGCAATGCAACTTTGTGTATCATGCAAACGCCACAACAGCATGCAATGGCCCTGTGATCATTTTTAAATAAGGTCTTTTTTTAAAAAAAGAGGAAGTTTATTAAAAAGTCACAGAGGTAGAAGAAGTGAGCACCCATAACTCATTTTCACCCAAAAGGTTCTGCAGGCAGTGATACTCAATCCAGTATCAGAAAGATACGGCATTTTGAGATAAGACCAAATTCGCTTCTTATAATGAGTCATATTATTGTTTAAGAAATATTATTTTCACACAAAGGTTTTTTTAAATACTGGAACTAATTATTTTCTTTGAGTAAAAGCTCCTTGGCAGTGGGAAGAAGCTGACCAACCATCCATCAGGGCTGTGGTTGCAATAATTCTTGCTGGTTTGTTGGCAAGAGCAGGTGAATCAGAAAGTAACCTTGACTCTTTCCCTCCCTGGCTGCTTGAGGATCAGCTGCCATCATGAATGACACAGTAACTATCTGGACCAGGAAGTTCATGACCAACAGACTACTTCAGCGGAAACAAATGCTCACCGGTGTGCTTCGCCCTGGAAAGGCAGTAGCATCTAAGATAGAAACTCAGGAAAAACTTGCCAAGTGTGTAAGACCACACCAGATATCATCTTTGTGTTTGGATTCAGAACTCATTTTGGTGGTGGCAACACAGTTGGCTTTGGCATGATGATTCCTTGGAATACACAAAGAAAAACGAACCCAGACATAGACCTGCAAGACATGGCCTGTATAAGAAGACTCAAGAGAACAGCAAAATGGGACACAAGAACAGAATGAAGAAAGTGAGGGGGACTGCAAAGGGCAATGATGCACTGGCAAAAAGGGAGCTGGCGATTGGACAACAGAAGGAGTAAAGATTCTTCAGTGACTTATCTGTGGGATTGTGTGAATTTTTCATGAGAGGATTAATAATCTAAGAACTTTAAAAAAAAATAGTAACTTTGAACCATGAGGTTCAAGTGCTATACCTTGATAATTTATTTGGTTTCATGATATCTTATTTTTCCAAGGATAACTTTGGGCCACTATTTCCCTGTTAGTTTCTACAAGATTTAATGTTTTCGGAGAGGTAGGAAGTGGGGACCAGGAGAGCAGATGTGCTGGCAGGGCTGCAAATAAGACTTTGAGGCCACAGGGTAGGGAAAGACATTAAGTAATAGAATGAGATTTGTGTGTGTGTGGACCATCTATTTTACTCAGGCAGGGAACATATACGAGAGAAGGGGACCAAACCAAAAATACTGTATCTTTTAGCCAGATCCAGGCTACAGATCACCGGATTTCAAACTATGATTTTAGTCTTAATTCAGCAAATAGAACCAAGTTGCTCTTTAGAAGTCAAAGTGTTCAGAAATGTTCCTTTAGGCTATTCAAAGTCTAAAAGTCTTGCTCAAAATTTTGCCCAAACATCTAGGAAAATAAATCAGTTTTTTAAATCCTATCAGGTATTTCCCTCGGGGGAATTTGTAAACCGAAGTGATTTTCTGCAGGCAGTCACACAGGTGAGAAACTTGGATTCTGTTCGCAGCGTGCCCCACAGTGTGCTTCGGGCTCTGAGAGGGAAGCGTGTCTGAGCCTAGCGTTTCTCCCTGGCACTGTCAGCGAGAGTTCAGGTCCTGCTGACCCCACTGCCAGGTGTCACGCCTGCAGCGAACCCTAACAAGCATGGCTCTGCGCCGTTACTGGGTAATGAGAATATGTTTATAATTTAATCATGGCTCGTGACAGTAAATTTTATGCCCCGTGACTCATAAAACTGGTGGTATTCTTTTGGTGGTGGTTGTTGCTGTTGTTCTACATGCGTATTTGCCGTGCTGTTTGCGCTGATTTCTCTCGCTAAGATATGCTATTCCGGTTACTGCGCACCATCAAATTTCATTGTTAGGCCACACTTGAATGACATGGGAAGGCTTTCGCCAGACCTTGCATTTAACCCCAAGGGGGTTTGCTTTTGGCCTCAGTTGCATGACCACTCAGAACCCAGAAAGAGAATAGTCTTCATTTGCCCCATGAGATACATTGAATAATTTTTTTTGTTATGGTCACTTCTCAGACTGTTAGTCCCAGAATAAAAAATCTTGGCATCAATGATTGTAACACCAGCTGAGACACGCGTCCATTCTGTTTTAGGACATACCATGGGCACAAGAAAGCATTCTATGGCTCCAACCATGACAAAAATACTTAGAAATACAAAGGGAACTTCATTTTTTTAAAAAATATATTTTATTGATTTTTTACAGAGAGGAAGGGAGAGGGATAGAGAGTTAGAAACATCGATCAGCTGCCTCCTGCACATCTCCCACTGGAGATGTGCCCGCAACCCAGGTACATGCCCTTGACCGGAATCGAACCTGGGACCTTTCAGTCCGCAGGCTGACGCTCTATCCACTGAGCCAAACCGGTTTTGGCAAGGGAACTTCATTTTTGAATCCATCTATTATTTATTTTTTTAAGGCTCTGATGAGCAAAAGAGCAAGTGTTTTCTTAATTTAGCTAATCAGATATTGATATATAGGTTATTTCCAGTGGATTTTGCTCTATATAAAATAACTCTTCTCTCAATGAGAAAATTTATCGTTGATATTTTAAAAAAATATTTAGTGTCATACATTCAAAGAATAGCATAAGAGTACTTGGATTAAGAGAAAGTTAAACCACCTTTTGATAACTCAGAGGTAAAGGTTAATCATGAAATTTGCTTTTAATTTCTTTATGGATGATTCTGAACATGTGGTTCAAGTTTTCTGTTACCTAATTTCTCACTTTAAAACAATTATACTTCTATCCACAAATTATTTAGTTTGAAATGACTAGTAAAAGTAGAAAATCCTCTTGGAAAACTTTGACAAAGACTAGCTTTAAGAGATTTCAGTCTTCACATTTTTAGAATAATTTCCAACATAACTAGATGTGTGTTGCTAATACACTCCAAGAATCGGCCTAATGCTCTTCCTTCGGCAAAATAGCACATCTAAAACACACAGAAAACAGCGGACAACAAACAGCCATGGGAAGCAAAATGTGGGAAATACACGCGTGGCTTTGGAGCCAAAAAATCCCGACTTTGCACCTAACTAGCTACACTCTTGGGCACGATACTGAACCTACCTGCATCTCAGTTCCACATCTAAAATGAAGCTCACAGGAGCTAATTTTCAGTATTGTTTTGAAGTTTAGCTCATGCAATCCATATAAGATGCTAGCACAGTCCCTGACACATCATAGATGCTCAGTAAGTAATAAATAACAGTTATTATCATCTTCATATTTACAATATTGGAGCAATTGGTGGACTCATTACCCCATCCTCCCTGGCCAATGACACTTTGATGAAACAAAAGTGTCTGTGTCTCGAGTGTCAGTTGAAACTCATGTCCAAAAATAAATAAATAAATAAATTGAAAAGCCAATGATTCCATTGGAAAATAAATCTCCGACGTTGGTTTGTAGTAGGACAATGCAGTGGAGATGTGGGAGGAGGGAAAGGTAAGTTCTGGGGGTCATTGGAACTTGCTTCTCTACTGAGAACCACAGGCGATTGTGGTGGTATATTTGGTGTGCATATGATGCGGCTTCCCTTCCCTTCGGGGATCGCGCTGAGGCTAGCAAATGACACTCAGATGTTAGCAATTTGGGGTCACATTTGAACTGATGACTCAGGGGGCAAGTGCTCTGTATCCCACCAGTTTCTTTAGTCAGCTCCTGAGTCACAACTTTCTTTATTTTCTTAAGTAGAGGGATCTTGCCCCATGGGAACCATTTGAAATGAATAAAGTATAGTGTTCGGTGGAGCAAATTCTAAATTAGCTACTGTGGTCAGGGAGTTTTCTGGTTGGTCTAATCATGGTGACAATTACTGATTTTCAGAGAACTGAGATAGAGTCAAAATATACTTATCACTAAAATGAGACTGGGCAGAATTCAGTTTTTCTTAGATTCCAAAGGCCTCTCAGGATCTTGGTGGTCCAAAGTGGTACTGATGAGTCATCTGGTGGATGTATAGACAGACCAGGCAGTAAAGATATCGCATTGATGGACTATCAGGTAGACAATCTGTTTATCCAATCTAAGGGCCTATTTATATGTTTGGAAATTTTAGACTTGACCTAGGGATGAATAGCCCTAACTAGCAAACAACAACAACAAACGCAGACCAAAAAAGGCAAGTTTGAAAAAAAAATGGGTATGATTTTATTCTACCAGAAAACTGGTTTTTATTACATAACAGCTCAATTATTTAATCTTTAGGACAACCAAGAAAATGGGCATTATTGTCGCCAGACTGGTGAGACTGAGATATTGGCAGTGTTAGGCACACAGTAGGCACCTAATGAATAGCAGTGCATGTGTGGCAGGGCCACAAGGAAGCTCTCTCTTCCCCTGAAATTCCTTTCTTCCCAGAAAAAAAAAAAAAGAAAAGAAAAAGAATGCTTTTTCAGGATGGCCACTTTTGTAATAAGAGCAACAGTTTGTAGTAAATTGATTTGGTTTTTCTTTCTTTCTCCCTTCCCAACCAAGTACAGTCCTTTCTTCCTCACTGGCCTGAGACCTCCACTGGCCTAGAAAGGTTAGAAGAAAGAGGAAGATATATTCATCTCAGACAATGCGAAAGAAAGAAAAACTCTAGTTGCTGACATTTAAGATATCGCATAGCAAGACAATAGCTTTGAAACCTGATGTTGTAAAAAAGAATTTTGTTTGTTGATCTCATTTTTTTTTTGCAACTCAATGAAGATTTCTGTTTTTCTAGCATAGCAAAAATATATCTATCACTGCTCTTTGATAGAGGGTGATACAAGGCAGGAAAGAAATCACTGGATATGTTTGTGAAAGAGAAGAGAGAAAGCAGTCAGATATTTGTTCTGATTTCCTTTCTCTCTATTTCGCCCCTCTGTGATGGGGTTAGATAGCTAGAGCATGGATGGGCCACATAACAGTCTTCCACATAGGACTGTGGCAGGAGAGGGCCATGCCACCCTGGGAAAGGTCCACTAGGAAGAGAGAAAAGTGGGGTGGGTCAGACAGAACTAAAGGAGGTGATCACTGAATCCAGGGAGTTAGAGGAGAGACATGGAGACTTGAGGTCTTTAGCCAAGTGAGTTGATGGGACTATCCCAGAGCACAGGATATAGCCCATGTGCAAAAGAATGGATCCCAAGCTCACCAGAGATGTAAGCATGAGGAAGGCCAGAAGGCAGACAGTTGGACAGCATTCCACCCACCCACTGGTCTTCACCTTTTAGGGAAAGAATCAAGGGAGACAGGAGGCCATCAGAGACAAGCCTGTTTATCCAATCTGAGGGCCTATTTATATGTTTGGAAATTCCTAAGTATTGATCTCGAGAGTAGCATTTTTTTCTTTAGTCCAGCAGATGTAGGCTCAGGAGGGTCACCAGTTTACTGCCAGATTCAAGGAAGGATCTACATTTTCTCAGCATTCCAGATATTAGCATGAGTTAAAGTTTGACATTTGTAACCTACCTGATAAATTATGTTTTAAAAATTAATATAGCCTAAGAAGCCAGAAACACCAATCAGAAAGAATGTATGCACCCCCCTGTTCATAGCAGCATTAATTACAATAGCTAAGATCTGGAAACAGCCCAAGTGCCCATCAGCAGATGAATAGATTAAAACACTGTGGTACATTTATACCATGGAATACTATGTAACTGTAAAAAAGAAGGATCGCTTACCCTTTGAGACAATATGGAGGGACCTAGAGAGCATTATGCTAAGTGAAATAAGGCAGTCAGAGAAAGACAAGTATCACATGATCTCACTTATATATATGTGGAATCTAATGAACAAAATAAACTGATAAACAAAAAAGATCCAGAGACCCTGAAGCATTCAACAGACTAATGTATTTCAGAGGGGAGTGGAGCAGGAAGAGATTAACCGATGAACTGATATGCATCTATGCATTGTCCATGGACAGACAAGAGTGCAGCGAAGGCCTGGGGAGGGGACAGGAGTGGGATGAAGGAGGCCAATGAGGGGGGAAAATGGAGACATCTATAATACTTTCAACAATAAAGATACATTTGAAAAACAATGCTTATCTAAATTGGTAACTTGCTATTGCAGAGTTTACAGCCCCTTTTGCCAGCTCCTCCACCCCAGGGTCCACCGCCTCCCTCCCAGGTCCTGGGTATCCCAGGGAGGGTCATCTCACATGTGCTCACAAAGAAGTCTGGTCGGAAATGGACCTGGAACCATATCTCTTTGGCTCCAGCACCCCGAGGTGTCTAGCTCCCAACCCCAGCGGAACAGTAGAGCCACCTAGTGACTTTGAAAAATAGTACCCATACTGGGGACTCTTCTGTGTTCATTGGTCTGGTGAGACCACAGGCATGAATAAATATTTCTCAAGAGTCCCCGGGCCATTTCTATGTGCAGCTCACATAGAGGAGCAGCGCCTTGGTGCCCCAGCTGAGGAATCTGGCACAGGAATCCATGTGAGGCTGCCTTACCACTGCTGACAGGGCACAGGTGACCCACCCATGTGCCTTTCCTGGGCATTGCTGCTACTTCTGCCAAATACTGCCCCTTCCTGGGCCCCAACGCCTCAGCCGGGCCCGCCTGTGCCCACAGTGGTGTGCCTGAGTCCCTGAGGCGTCTGAATTGTGCTCCACCCATCCAGTGAGGGGTTGAGCTGGGATTCAAACTCTGGCCACTGACTGTGTCACCCGTGTTCTCTGCAAAAGGAAAAACAAGTGCAATACAAAATAAAGAAAGTCCTAAGGTTAGAAACTTGCCACATAAGATGGGAGAGAAACACTTAACTACAGTGATAATTTTCCCATCCTGACTCTATCTGAAGAGGATACAATACTACAAGGGACTCAGCTAGGAGAATATTACATACCATCTTGATATTTGGTGCGAAAACATTCACTCAACAAACCACATTTAATGAGGATTTCCAGGAGTGAAGCTCTGAGATAGGAGCTGAAAACCAGAACAAGTAGGACACTCAACTTCTTGCCTTTAGGAAACTCGTATTTGTTTGTTTCCAGTTTTATGAACGACTTAGAAGTTATTGAGTTTACACTGTATATTTGAAATATTTTTTTATCTATTTGTATAGGAGCATGTAATAATCTATAATTTCTCTTGTTTCCAACTCAATTCAAAATAGTTATCTTACTAACAAATCTTCTTCAAGTTAAGGACAATATGCGATACCCTAGTGAATTAAAGTGAACAGGGTGAGAAAGATATAGGAAGAAAACTTCATAAAAATAAATGAGTGCTGCCAGCAAGTATTATATTACTTGGCTCTGTGCTCCTGGAAGTCCTGGGAGCTGATTACCCGATTTAGCTCAGACTTTAAATAACCTCATAAAAGAGTCCCATCCACCAACTATTTACACCTTTATTGAAGTAGCAAACATTTTTTTTTTTATTTTGTGAAATAGGTAAGAATCCTGAGGAAAACATGTATTGAAGGGTGTAGCAATTGGGAAAAGTCCACACCTATAAAACATTGTAATAAATGTTGTTTTCCAATAGAAACCGGTCTGAGAAAATTGCCCGAGTTATTCATGAAAATAGGGATAGAGGGCTGTGACCTAGTAAACTTGAGATCACTTCAAGCTCCCTTGCTATATGCCATAAACACCGCCCATTCAGCATCTGAAATGGCCTGTAAAGGGAACACCAGTGCTCCTTGAAGCTGGTGTTGCCTCCCTAGCAATCGCTGAGCTGATCTGGAACCAGAAAAAAAAGCCTCGGGCGGGGCTCCTGTAATAGGGTTTATAAGATGCCACCTGTATTGGAAACTTGGTAATAAAAGCATATAAAATTTTAACCTTCAACTTTTCCTTTAAAAAATGGTGACAAAGCAAATAGGGAAGTGATATGAAAATGTATTTTTAACAGTGTCTGGGGGAACAATACATTTTAAGTTCGAGTCAGTGTTTTTAAAGATACTTAACAACTGAAATCAAATAAGAAAGAGCTTGACGAAGATTGCCGATTCCTCGTCTACCCTTTTCAGTCCTTGCTCGGCTGTGAAGGCTGAGCATGTGTCATGGGCAGTAAGGAGATTCTTCTGATGCCCTATTTTGCATAAATTTCTTTTAATGTTTGTAAAAATCTGTGACTCCTAATAATCAGGTATCTTCATTTCTTAGTGTTGCTGGACTAACTTAATTAATAGTTCAGAAGGGCTCGTTATTAGGTGATGAAAGGATTGAGACCAAAATTTTAAGCAAGCTTTATTTAACTAAATTCCTATTATGAGTTATTTATCATTCAAATTTTAATAGTCAGGAAGTACTTCATTAGGCTTATAGGTGCTTAACGTATATTCTTGATGATGAGGCTGGTAGGGGAGAACCTGCTCTCACACTTAGGTGAGTGAAGTCATGTCAATGTACCATTTGCAAAAAGAACCAGAGGAGAGTCAAATTTCTGTTAGGAGTTCCCCGTGAGTGATCTTCATGATGCATTTCCATAGCACAGTTCTCATGAGGGTAATATAACTCATACTCAACATGGGCATCGTTTAGTGTCGAAGGCGAATTTTTTAAAGAGATCTGGATGGAAAATGCATTTCGGCTCTTCTTAGCCAGGGCAAGCTCCATAGAGATACCAGGTAATCTGTTGGCATTAACAGAATCTGCAGCCGGAATCATTTAAGCTGGTCCTTCAGAGCCATTTGTGGAGTTCCAGATAGCTGTACAACTTTACAACACATGAAACCAGAGCTCAAGCTCTGGAGACTGTTAAGGGGATTCTAATTTGGGGAAGAAACAAAGTGAAGACAATATCTTTACTTCTATCCACTTGCTTTTGTTTCTCAGCCCACAGTAAAAGCTCAGGTTCTATTTTAATGGGTACTGCCAAACTTTAAGTGGAGATAGGGTTTATATAGGTTAGTTCATTCAAACCACAGTAAGCTGAATTCTTTACGATATCCTAAAAGGTGGATATTGGGCATTTTATCTTGACTTAACGCATAGATCACATATATCATGTTGTTCTGATGCTGAGCAGAAAAATCCACAGAAAAGTGTGCTCAGTATGATCTCAGCTGAAATGGAGGTTTTCTTTCTCTCCACCTGACTCTCTTTAACCCCCTTCTGCTAAATAATCTTCTAGTCTCAAAACAACATATTTTGTGTTATTCTCATCCAGTCAAGGCTGTTTATTGAAATATCTCTCCCTTTTTTGCACTCTTGGTTATTAATGTGCATAAAATTGCAGTCAAGCATAAGAAATACTAGATATACTTTCTTTTTTGTGAGAAGATCCTTAATTTTTAAATTTAAAGAACAATCTTCTTGGTAACCTAAAAGGGAGTGAAAAGTGCCATTCCAACATTGTTGGAATGGGAAATTGGGGAAAGGGTGAGCTACCATTTCCCAACACGTTGGACACTTTTGCTGCTTTTCTGGGTCCATAGTGCTATCTCAGGAGCTATGGCATTGAAGGTAGAATTTTTATCAAGGATAGTTTGTATCTAAGAATAATATATGTGCATGTTTTGTAAAAACAAAACTAATATTTATTGAATGGATTTTAAAAAGTAAGCATTTTGTAGAAGTAGTCTAATTCAGAACCAAAGGAGGAGAAATTAAAAGTTCACACCACTGATCTAGACAGAAAAGTCACATGATTATGCCACTAACCACAAGTCCATTTTGATTGGCTCAGAAGTGACCCAGGTGTCTTTGTTGCCCTAATTATCTCCCTGTGCACACTTAGGTGTGTTTCTCTGTTCCGGTATTTGTTTAAGAGTATGCACTTATGTCACATCCGGTTATCAATCATTGTTATAGCTCTAATAGCCACACTGAGAAATTCAGCTTATGAAACAGAAGGCTTTGACCCTAATTAGTGAGAGCATCTAAATTGGAGCTTAGAAATGCCGTGTATCAATATATCATCAACCAAACTCTTATTATCTGGAGACTAAGACCAGCACACAATAGAATATTGTCTCAACTTTTGGCAAAAGCCCTAGAATTTTGGATCTATTTGCCAATACATCTAAATGCTGGAAATGCATCCCCAGTGTTTGAATGGCTTAAGAACTATGATAAATTTATTTTAATGGGTGCTGCCAAACTTTAAGTGGAGATAGGGTTTATATAGGTTAGTTCATTCAAACCACAGTAAGTTTTAGAAATAAGTGAATAAAAATTATTGCGTGTCATAGCTGGGGATAGTATTTGTAAGGTTGTTGAACATCTCACATTACAGATACATACCAGGATTTCATTTTTTAGATTGGCAATCTCTACTCTGAGCTCATTTTAATCTTGATAAATTTGTGTTGAAAGACCATTCATTCATGCATGCATTCATGCATTTATTTATTCAGCAACCACTTTTTGGAAAGCCTGTGATGTATACAGCATTCTGCTTAGGGTAGAGAATTCAAAGAAAAATGAGATAGCATCCTCACATTCAAGAAACTCACAATTTTTCACAGTGACCCATATCTTGAATATTGTGAAAAAGTATCACACATTTGAAGTATCTTTATTCTTATAAGAAATGGGTCAGGGATGCATACATACACCACAGTGGATTAAAAACATGGGGGGAAGTGTGCCCTCCAACAGGCTTCACCTGTCTCATGAAATAACTGCTCCTTCGTGTACACAGTTCTCCCCACCCCTTTGGAAAGGCCTGGAGAAATACTCCAGGTTCTCTCATAGCTGCATTCCAGGTTCCCCTAGTCCCACCTTTTTTATTGCTTTTAAAATATGTCTATTTTTCCTTTGAAAGCCATGGTGCTGAAGGAGGAACAGAAGTGAGGTGAAAAGCTTTTAAGAAATGAAATTTGAAAAATGGATTGGCGGCAATGACTCTTCTCGACTTTACCTTGACAAAACAAAGCAAAACAAAACCCCCAAACAAAACATCATGGTCACCTTCCCGAAAGCAGGGAGGTTTCTGACCCACAATGCAGGGCGGGTGGAGGCCCTAACAGCAGAGGAAGCGGCTGGTTGTCCTCCGTAACACACCTGTGCCAGGTGGCTCCTGAGCAGAGTTCACGCAGCCAGGCAGCATCAGCGTGAAAAAACAATCCTTCTCCCCATCCCTTCCCACTGAGATTGGCCATCACAAATGCTTTCCTCTCAGAGTAACAGCGCACAAATCTGCCTTTTCGTTAACTGTCTAGTATTTAGAGAGTAGAGGAATCATTCTTCAGAAGTGTAAATCGGTGTCTTCTATGTCACGGAGAACAGATCAGAACTCAAGAGTGTCAGCTTTCTAAGGATGTTATTCATGTGAAGTTCATGTGCTCAACATAATTAAGACATCAAGGACAGGCCACTGACGAGGCAGATGCAGTGGAGTAGTCCGTGCCATTGACTGGACTAGGAATTTTTTAAATTATTCCAAATGTATTAGGAAAAGTGGACTATTAAATATAAAGTATTTATTACTCTTTGTGTATAATAGAAAGTCGATTGGATATTGAATTAAGACTATTCAGTGAAATATTAGTAGACCTAGGAATAATGGAAGTCTATTACTGCTTTATAAAAATCCTCATTTGCTGGAACATAATAATAAACCCTGGCTCTATGCTTGGATGAATAAAACAGTAAAGGAAGATAGACATATTTGGAATTTTCTTTTTTATAATCACTTCCAAAGTATTGCTTAGTAGATCTAATTTTACTTTTATTCCAAATACTAAATGTCTAATAACATGTTCTTAATAGAAGTAAAATATCATTTTCATCTAAGATTAAATCTGTTGTACAAGCTCCTACATAGTACCAATCACAATTAATAATCAATACATTGTGACTATGCAAAGTAAAGAAAGATCTGATTTAAAATAGTGCTGAGACCCCTGATTGTGGATTCTTGTGCCCACATTTGTAAAGAGTAGTGCCAATATTCACATATGAAGCTTGAAATTATCAGAGTGAAATTACTTTTATTTCACTTTAATAATCTATTAAAAATTCACCATTTGAACACCTCCATATGCATCTCCTCAAGATTGTTTTTAGGAGGAAGGCAAACATAAAGGCAATGAAACAAATGCCTATTGCGTGGCTGGTATACGTTTGTTTTTTTATCCTCACGGCGATCCTGTGATGGTGGTTTTATTATCCCTGCTTTTACAGAGGGAGGGCTGGCATCTTGAGAGTTGAAGAGACTTGCCCAGGATTGTAAGGTTAGTGGCAGAACAATGAACCCCCCTCTGGAGTGTCTCCCAAAGTCTTCCATCCTCTACAGCTCTGGTCGGGCTTCCCAACACGCAAGGAAAGGTGTTTGCTTTGTTTAAATGTTTCTTTGTCTGATGGGAGGATAGAAGGTCAGAGAAGTGATGAGACTTTGGGTCCGATGTCCTAAATTTATCACTTTAATTTTTCACCTAGCATGTGAGTACTCAGAGATACGGGGGTCGGGGCTGGAGATCCTGTCTTTCTTGTCATTTCTGTTTTAATAATTAGAGGAATAGCTCAGACTTGTCTCACAGATTTGATACTAGGGATAACTGATTTAAAGTGCTTAAATCAACACAAGGACTCTGGGTTTTAAAAATGAAATGCTATCTTTAATAATTAATGTCAGAAAAGCTGTATCTTAACTTCAAAAACGTTTTACCTTCTCTTAAAATGTGATTTCCACCATAGTTTTTATTGGCTTAGTGGGAAGAGTGCCATCTACTGAATCAACAATACCTTTTCATGTGCTACCTGAAGAATTCTTAGAAACCAATACTGTGTAGAAGTTAAAGACATGTATGTATGAGTACATAAAGACATATGTGTATATATATGCATACATGTATACAAAGCGATAGTCCTTTTACTTTCCCTTTGCCCATTTACCTGTGAGTTGCTCTTAGACCCCCAGATATGTAGAGAATTCATTCTTTAGAAATTCGGATATTCAGCTAAAAATCGAATTTGTGTAAGGTTAGATATATTTACTACAAAGAAACTCTGAATGTCAACCTCATTCTCTGCCCCATTGTTTCTTGTCAGTGCCTGGGATCATGAGAGGTCTGATGCTCTAAACACTTTTTTTTCTTTGTTCTTTCCCTCACATTTCTGCTCCTACCCGACAGTTTCACAAACAGGCACGGGAAGTAGGATTTTCCAAAGTGATTTTTATAAGCTTTATAACCATTTCACTTTCATTGTGAATATAGGTCTTATTGTCTCAGAAAGTCTGTGTTGCTAAGTTAATAACAATCTGAAAAGACCATCGTTCAGGACAGACTTTGTCCTTTAGACACATGCTCCTCCAGGGAAAGGAAATAGCTTATTTTTCAGTTTAATCGTAACGGGTAACCAGGTTTCTAACCGTGTGACTTATTGTCGAGTGTGGGTGCTCCTGTCTTGCTCGGAGCTGCCCACTTTTTCCTCTTCTGAACCTTTTTGTTTATGTGTTCGTTCTTAGTTTGGGGATATGTCACTCTTTGGGTGGGGGGAGCGGGGAAAGAAGAAAGTTTGTCCTGGGGTTCCACATTCCAAAGAGAGCCAAAGTAGGACTGTTTTTTTCCTTAGCCCAGGACTCGTGAGGAGGCAGGTGGATTTGATACGGAAAATCTCTCCATCAGTTCGGTTGTACGGGTCTTACTTTTTCTCAATTGGTATCATTTTTAAAATGCTACAAAGCTAAAATATCTATTGTGAGGGTATTTTAAAAAATCACTGGGTTTTAGAAATGAATCTTTTAATATAAGATTCAAAAATCATCATAATGAGATTAGTCTTAAAGCTTAAAATGATCAGAGTAAGAGAAGGAAAATCTTTATTGCTTTATTCTGAGTATATTCAATACATATTCATAATATAATGTATTTTATGTTACATAATGGAAATAGATATACAACAAAATTGATTACTTTCTTGGTTTCATTTTCATGGATAGTTAAGTCCACAACTATTGCAGGTGGACGTCAATGTTAAAATACCCCTTTACAATTTTTGTGGTAACAAAGTAACGTTAGTAAAATTCCTATTCATATTGCTTTAATAAAAAGTCACTTATGCCCATAGCTTCCTTTATCTCCCCAAACTCCTCATATATATCTTTGCAATTACAGTTTTTCATGAAAAGTTTAAAATGGGATGGGGAAAATTACATTTAGACTCACAAACTTGTAAGGAAACCAAGATTATAAAATGGACAAGAGGAAAATTATTCCAAAGTGAAGCTAATGCCATTGGGAAAGCAGAGACAATTTCTCAGGGAGAAAGAATAGAAATGTAAAGTTGATATTGTTGAGAGAAACATTTTAAACTTGCTGAGTTTTTAAGTGCAATTCTTCTAAAAATATACAGGTGTGGGGAAAAGCAGGTTTACAGTTGTTCACGTGGATAAAGACATGCAGGGTATGATGATTACAACAGCTCTATTAATCAAAAGAATGCCACAAGGCAACTCTGAACCCGCATTGGCCCACCCTGTGTGCTGCCCCAACTGTGTCAGTATTCACTCAGTATCTCCGGGGTAGCTTCCAGTAGGGCTACCGCATAACTGGAAGGGCAGCCAGGAGTCAAGAACTGAAATAGGTAACCTGCAGTAGTCCAGTTAGAATATATGGTTTTTTTTTGTTGTTGTTTTTCCTTTTTATTCTCTTTTAAGCTTGTTTTTATTTTATTTTTTTCTCTTTACTTATTTATCATTTTCCCATCACTATTTAAGTCTTCAAAGATTTAGTCTCTAAGGTCATGTCCAAGTCTCTGACCCTATAATTCCATGAAGTGTCTTTATATCCTTGCCTCCACCCTGCTGCCTTTGTATGGTTCCTCCACCCACGATTATAACTGGGATACTTGCTCCTTGCTCTAGCATTGCCCCTCTTCTGGGTCAGTACTCTGTCAAGTAGAAAGCCCAGGAGTGTTTAAATTTCTACCTTTGACCTTTAGAAAATGATTAAGATGCTACACAAAATAAAGATAAAATATGAAGGTTTACAAATACAAATACCATGTTAGAAAAATACATTTCTCTCTTTGAAAGAATGTGCTCTCTCATCCTGAGCTTTCACCTAACGTTCAATTATTTAGATTTTTCCAGGGCCTTTATTTTTCCTTTGTTCTTTTGCATATGCCTTTGTCTCAATGTACTGCCTGTTTATAGCATAAGGGCTGGGCTTGCCATTATGTTAGCTCTTCCAATGCACATTGAATGTTTACCACCAACATCCCTCCCAGCACTGCTGTCAGCTTCATCTTCTGCGCCATGAGGTGGTCCTAAGGGGAAGGGGGTGGGGGGCTCATGATGCAGGAGGTGACTTCAGATCCAACATGTGGGGAAACGTGCTGGGTGCAACCTGGCTGTGGTTTGAGCACAAGACCCTTAATTAGGAAACTCACTTTTCAAAACTTGATTTTGCCAGATTTAAAAAGAATTATTTCATATAGTTTTAGAATTCATATAAATATTTTTTCCCTCTCTTCACCCAACTGTGTTATTTTTCACTCAATATCTCTGGTGTACCTAAGGATACTGAGTGAATATTATTGAATTCTGCTAACATACCTCAATAGAGTGATAATATATGTTTGCTCAATTCACTAGACTTCTTGAATGCCTTCTAAACTCTAAGGACAAACATTACTATAAAGATGACTTGGTGATAGTTGATTTTAATGATTCTATTTAAGATGATGTAAATGTAACTCTTGGGTATTGCTTTTCCAATGGGATTTGTGCTATAACAATAAGTTATTCAACTTCGATTAAATCTAGTCCTGGTTACCATATGAAGTAAGAAGAAATATTTAAGCAGTCCTAATAAGGCTTCATAAAAATGCTGTTTCAAATAAAACAAACAAACCCACACATACTTCTTTTGTTTCTTTGACCTATGACTAGGAAAAAAGTTTGATGGGAATACTGAGGTCTTTAACTTTCTGAACCTGATTCACAGGCAGTGTTTGGAGAAGAAATTAAAATGCCCATTGTCTAAGTGGTGAACAAAAATAGGAACTTTTAAATTATGAATTGGGTTAACATCTGCTGGGCAAACTGTTTGCTTAGCCCTATTTTAACATCTCACTTCCCTCTCTCCCCCTCTGTCCCTGCACATCTGGGTGTGTGGTGAGAGCACCGCAGAGGCAATTACAGAGCCCGAGTCCAGTCGGGACCCTGCATTTTCCATTTTTAGCCTCTCCTGCAGGATAAGGCTGTCCCACGAGTAGGCTGGGTGGACTCCACAGGAAGAAAGATCTTGATTTAAAATATAAATAAAACCAAAGTTTCAACAACAAAAAAAGGGGACTTTTACAAGGCAGAACGACACAAATAAGCCCAACTATGAAGAGTTCGTTTCAAAAATGGTAAGAAGAGGCTGACGTAGTTTCATTTGAAGCAGAGTATATCATCTATTAAAAAGAAATATTTTAGGAACAAGGGTTAAAAGCTGAAACATCCTAGTGGGAACTGGTTCCAACGGGCAGAATGGAGGAATAATACAGGGCAGAGGCTTTGGGGTAAAGAGCTCTGGGTTCCTCTCCTGCCTCTGCCATCGCGTGGTGTTGCCTGTGGGCAAGTCATACAACTTCTCTAAGCCTCAGTTTCTTCGTATGCAAAATGGGTATATAATCAGGATAAGGATGATGATAACACACCTGCCTCAGAGGAGATTGGAGGATTTAGCCCCATCCTGCATGCATAGGGTTGTCACAGAGCTTGGCATGTGAGAAACAAAATAAATGACTAATAGCTGCTGACCACAATGAGACTGTTGAAGAAGGACCAGGGTCACTGACATGCGACAGCAACGATGCAAGATTGCATCCATTGTGACAGTGATGCTGTGGCAATGACTTTTATGATGAAATGGGGAGCACAGGGACTTGCCAAATAGCATATAAGGGGGCCGTTCACTGAAGAAAAAAGCACCCTCTGCTCTGTTGTGACCATCTGGACTAGTCACTGGTCTAGTGCCTTTCCTGTAGGCCCACTAGTGGAGGGAGGAAGCAGCCCAATAAGGCATAAGCGTAGTCCGTGTCCTCTCAAACACCTGAATAGTGCTGCTATGTTTAGGAATTAGAGCCAAAGAAATAAAGCACAGTGATATCGCAAATAAGGAAAAACACCAATCATTCACCTTCAGTCATTCCACTCATCTTCTCCAGAAGTCCCCTACAGGTGCCGGTAAAATTTTTCTTAATGTAAAACTGACCATGACGCTCACCTCCTTAGCAGTTTCAGTGTAAATCCCAAAGCACCCTGCAAAGTCCCGTGGAGTGGAATGGCCCTCACTGTTCCGGCCTCACCCGGACCACGCCCCTGCATGCCCCCCTCCCCTCATGCATGGGCAAGTTCCCCCGGTGCCCCAAGCTCTCCTTTGCCTCTGTTAATTGACTTTTATGTCATTTCCTCCTCTTTGCACACACTCCCTCCAGTCCTCAGACAGGCTAATCTCCATGTAGCCCTTTAAGACTCAGCTCAACCACCCTCCTCCTTGAGGAGGCATTTCCTGTCTTGATTCTCACTTCACTTCAACTGCTAGGGGTACCCGATGGGGCAATTTCCTATCCTTGTGAACTTGCAGTCCAGTTCTCCTTTCCAGATTTGTATCCTTGGTATCCCCCAAGTAGGTTGTGAGTTTTCGAGGCCAAGAATAATGTCTTGTTCATCGCTTTGAGTGGAATCTCAATCAATAGAACATGAAAGAATGGTTTCTTGGAAGCTCTTCTAGATCTGCCTTTTGTACAGCAAAGTGAATATGAATATTTGTAGTTTCTAATATTTTTGTTCCTTTGGTTTAACACTAACCTGTTCCGCCAAGGTAAGGCTTCTTGAGCCTTAGGTCTTAACAGAATTGGAACAAGCCGAAGGAAGTTATAGTACCTGAATTGCACACTGTATGATTTGGCAGGAGTGCAATTTGCCTTATTTAATAGTAGATTTGAGGAGAACTCCAAGCAAGCACCTCTTGTATTATATCTGAAAAGTAATATCAACTTGGTTCCTTCCCCAGTGTTAGAGTTCTGGGTTTCCCCTTTACACAAAAGCTACATGCAGGATTTTTCAAGACCAGTTGATGGTTTAGTCATCATAAAGGGCACCATTGGCATTTGATAAGTAATGATAACAAGGAGGATAATCAAAGCCTTTTTTAAGAGATGCCTGTGCTAAGTGGAGAAATTAACTCCCTGTGTCTACACCGGCATGTGTTGGTGTGTCCTCGCTGCTCTTGGCGTGAGGATGACTCCAGCGCCTAAAGGACTGGCTCTTTCTCAGGAGGATTGCATGGTTTCTCCAGGGCCCTCCAAGTCCCTCCCTAAGGTCTGCAATCAATAATGTAACACATTTGACTTTCATTTCATTGTTTCATAAGTTCTTAATTTCCAAGTAATATTTTAGGTTTGTTTTTGCACAAATTTGGGTTGTTAGTAATATCTTTAAAATTGGTGTGGTAAGTCTTTATATTCCCACATCACTCGGACTCTTTAAAGAAAAATAAGATGCCTTTAAATACAAGTGTGTGCATATCTAAACTATAGGGGAAAAGGAGGAGATTCTGAGAAAAGATAAGCCAAGAAACACCTTGTTCTGTTGAGAAGGAAACTGAATACTTAGCAAGAATGGTTTATTGTCATTGACCTGATTTTTATAGGTCTCTGATTTTGTCAATTCTACAATACCCTTTTTTATGCAGTGAGTTCCATGTGCAAAAGGAATGTGTTCAGCTTATAAGGATATAAAACTATGTCCAATTGTATTCTATAATGGGAAAATAGCCATAAATATGAAGTGAGTCAAGGTGTTCAATTATTGCTCCCTTTCCTTTGAAGTAAAATGGTATTTTGATTGTCCAATTGAAAAAAACAGTAGCTTATCTGTTCCAAATAAATTTGTAACCTATCAAAAGCCATTGATTGCCTGGGAAATCTCATTTTCCCCCAATTATGCAACTCAATGTGTTTAATTATTAACTTAAAAAGAAGAAATTCAGTTAGAGAAAAAAAAGAAATCATACGTCTTCATAGCTATTGCTAAATTGTTTCTCCTTTAGTATGAGGGTAAGCAAAGAATGGCAGAGAAAATTAAGTAACTTTCTTTTTTTCCTGAAAAGTAGAAGCCTAAGATCATTTCTGCAAATTGATGTCAAATACCAAATATTTATTTAAAAATACAGGAAAAGATCCCTGTTCCCCAACTAAAGGGAAAATTAAAATTTAGAATTAAGAGTAAACCTTTAATTCTGATTTCTTATAATCTTTTTATTTCTAAATTGTTTTGACAAAAGGTAATATAGTGTTGAGACCCCAGAAACTTCTATCCTGTGTTTCTTGATAATTAAATAGAAATGGAATTCATATAACCAAGGTCCAGATAAATAAATCAGATATGTTTATTGATTTTGTCTTAGTATCACTCATGGTTTCAAACTTAAAAAAAAAAAAGAAAAGTGTTTGTCTCATTTAAACTAGGAGCAGGAACATACAAGCCCAGACACATTTAGGTACAGTTGCTTTTTTCAAATACATTTATTGGGCACCTCCCGCAAGCTCCAGGTCCAGTGGTGGACAGTGAGGATGTCAAAATGAGTCAGACACACCCCTTCACTCAAGTTCAGTCTAGTGGGGGAGACAGATATCTGTGTGGGGGTAGGAGAAGGTCACTGTAAAAAAAAACTCATACTTGAGACTAAAAATTCAAGGCTAACTTCTATGTGCTCTTTTAATTACTTCGTTTCCACAAGCACAACTTCCTTTGGCCTTTCTTGTATAAATAGTGAAACAAATGCTAAATTCTGCTTGTCCTTGTAGGCAGCTGGTGAGAGCTCCTCAAAAGGTTATGTATCAGTGTCTAGGTTTCCTTTGGAGGCCAGGTTTAAAGAAAAAACAAAACGCAAGACCATAGACAGATAGCACAAATGTTTGAGGGAAACTGAATACTGCTTTTCATCTCCTCCCTTTCCCATTGTTCCTGTCTTCTTTCCCGCTGAATAGCTGCTTATTACATATTTTTATATCTCTATATATGGACAAGATAGGCCTGAAAGCATTTTGTGAAACATAATTATAAGATGCCACAAAAGCCACAAGAGAAAAAGAGCCTAAAAGAAAGAACAAAGCTAAAAGGAAATCTGCCTCTTTCACACCCAGTAATTTAGGCGCCTGGGGATGGTGGGAGGGTCAGAGAAACAGGTGAAAGTGCAGAGGGCTGCAGCCTTTGAGGGGTGGGGACTGCCTGTGAGTAGAAAACCTGATTGTGGGGAGGTCAGGTTCTCGAGATAAAAGTGCAAAAACGGAAGGTGTGTGTAATGTGGGGAATATGACAACGGTAAGTTTCAAATCCAGTTACTTGTATTTAACATGATTTCTTGTGATGTGGAACCACGCTTTATAGCATTACTGGAATAAGGCTTATGTGTATTTTTAAAAAGCCTGTTTCTGAGACTTGATCTGAGCGAGGCAATCCGGGGTGGGTTCATACAAGCCCTTCTCCAAAGCTACCCCTTTTGAACTTTATTTGGAGGGGATTGCGAGTGAGTGTGTGCGGAAGGGGAGAGAATATACATGTGTTTTTCTAAGCAATTTCCCTTTAATTAAAAATGTGTTTTGGATTTGTATTTATTTACACTTGAATTATCAAAATGTTCCCTCGGAGGAATTTTTTCCCTTTGAGGCATCCTAGCTCACCCTCCCGGAAGCCACATTTTGCCATAAGTAGAAAAACTCTACACCAAGAGGTTGGAGTTTTGTTCCAGACTCTAACCCTACAATTTTGTGTGGGTTTTAAACTTGGCACAACGCATGATCCCATCCCTAATCACAATCCATAATAGTACAGTGTGTGACAGTGGGGACAGAAGAAGGACTCTCCCGAAATACCAATAAATCTACCCAGGACAGTTGTCTGGGTTTCACTGTTCCCTCTGCCCACGGATCCCATGGAGAGATTTTCCTCCCAACAGACCTTTCTTTGTCCCCAAGATATTAGATAAACAGAGCTCCTAGGCCTGCCACAAGGCATCTGTGAGATTCCAGGTCTGATGACGGAGAGGCGCACCACCCTCACTGCCCAGCACTGCTTTTCACTGTGCAGCTCACATGCCCTGCTTCGATTCTTGGTACCAGAGCATATTCATCCAGGATAGTCCCACAGAGCTGTCTGCATCACCCAGTGGGTTCTTGACCCAAGAAATAGTTTTACTTGTCAATTTCCTTTCTGAAAGGCAGAGTGTAAAACAGACAAAATGAGATTTACACCTAAACCCACTAACTAGCTATCTGGTCTCTCTATTTAAATATATATATATATATATATATATATATATATATATATATATATATATTTGATTGCAGAGAGGAAAGGAGAGGGAGGGAAAGATAGAAATATCAATGATGAAAGAGAATCATCGATCAGCTGCCTCCTGCAGGACCCACACTGGGGACCGAGCCTGCAATCCGGGCATGTGCCCTGACTGAGAATCGAACTGTAACCTCCTGGTTCATAAGTTGATGCTCAACCATTGAGTTGCTATCTGGTCTCTTTATTGGAAAAAAAAAGACTGGTTTTCTCTGACTTATCTCAATTGAGCCAAACATTAATTTCCCCTCTAAGGGGCTTAGATGGAGTTCTGGTTTATCCTGACAAGGGGCCTCTCAGCTTTGCTGGGTTTCTTTCTGTAAGTGTGGCCCACCTGGTCCTCTACATAACAATGTGCTCCACCCTCCAGGCTGAGGGCCTTGGCTTGATTGTTAACCACAACCTCCAAACCTCCCAGGTCTTTTACTGCTTCTAATGGCAGTATGGAGGGAGCAAAAGTATCAAAACAATGAAAGCAATAAGAGCACCTTTAAAAGGTATTTGTTAGCACTCACCCCATGGACGTAACTATTATTTAAGGGAAACATTATAATTGTGGTGAAATTATAGATTACCGTTCTTCTCAGACTTCCTACAGCTAACCTCTACCCATTATGCTCCTATATTTGGAACAGTCCACTGAGCTGGTTGGAGGAAGGCCATTAGCTCAGTGCTTAAACGGGAGTTATAGAAAGGAAAAAAGAGAGAGACTTTTATGATAATTCTTATTTCATAAAGTGTCATGTTATTTATAGAAAAATGAGACAGTAAAGTGTGCTTTCTTTTAAATCTGGCCTTTACTGCACCCTGTAATTTATGGTAATATAATAAGTGATTTGAAAATAAAGATTTGAGACAACATTTCAGCATTAGTGTTTTTAAGACAAAACAAACATTCAAAATAAAACCTAAACCACTAAAGTGAACTCTATCATTAAATGCCTACTTTTTGCTAAATTTGTAGTTATAGCAGCTCAAAATCTCAAACTCTTCAAATGTGACCTCTTGCAAAGTAAAAATAATTGTATTATTTTCTGTGGCATGAGGGCATCATGGCCCATTATTTTTTTTTCCTCCCCAAAGTCCAAGTGGATTTGCATCAGTTGCTATTAAATGGGATTAATGAACTTAGAGGAATTTAAATAACAGTGTGAGAGTTCAGAGATGAACAAACTGCCTATAATATTCCAGGCTCCTGATTCTGAATTGCTTCAGCTTTGTCTCATAAGGCTCATTGAATCTTATTTCGTCGTACATTTATAAATCAGCGTGAACTTTTTAGCTTCTATGAAATAAATTAAATTCAAAAGCCTTCTTTCCGGCCCATGGTCTGCAATCTACTACCATACTATTGTGCCAAAAATTAATGTGAGAAAAACTGTAAATAATAAATGTCAGACAGTTCGATTGAGATCATTAATGCTGTGAAACGGCTCTCTCACCTTCATTTGTTATGTTTTCTGTCATTGAAGAGGAGAACCCTGCATGTCTCACAGCCCAGGGTGTGGAGTAAATGATGAAGAGACATCCCGAAAGTTAAGGACATGATAGCAGACTTGCCTTACATTCCTACCCCCCCCCCCAAGTCCCCTTCCCCACCCCCTTGTGTCTGGGTGGGCTGCACTAACATGGTATTATAACATTCTCCAGTCATGTTATCTTTGCACTCTTAATTGGTTCATTTTTTTACCAACTTTCTAGATAATTTTTCTTATTCCAGAACCCCCTTCTAGAGTCAAAGAACCCTCAGAATAGGAAGAAGGCTTCTTCTTATCCCGTTTTTAGGATAAAGTTGTTGTCTCTTTTTTTAAAAAAGTTTATTTTTATTCTGATTTTAAATAATTTATTTTTTATTCTTTTTTTATTTATTGATTAAGGTATTACATATGTGTCCTTATCCCCCCCATTGCCTCCCCCCAGCCCTCCACTCATGCCCTCACCCCCCTGGTGTCTGTGTCCATTGCTTAGGCTTATATGCATGCATACAAGTCCTTTGGTTGATCTCTCCCCCTTACCCCTTCCCTCCCCTACCTTTCCTCTGAGGTTTGACAGTCTGATTGATGCTTCTCTGTCTCTGGATCTGTTTTTGTTCATCAGTTTATGTTGTTCATTATATTCCACAAATGAGTGAGATCATGTGATATTTATTTTTCTTTGACTGGCTTATTTCGCTCAGCATAAATCTCTCCAGTTCCGTCCATTCTGTTGTGAATGGTAAGAGTTCTTTCTTTTTTAAAGCAGCATAGTATTGCACAGGTTTTTAATCCACTTATCTGCTGATGGGCACTTAGATTGTTTACAAATCTTAGCTTTTGCAAATTGTGCTGCTCTGAACATACGGGTGCATATATCCTTTCTGATTGGTGTTTCTGATTTCTTGGGATATATTCCTAGAAGTGGGATCACTGGGTCAAATGGGAGTCCCATTTTTAATTTTTTGAGGAAACTCCATACTGTTTTCTACAGTAGCTGGACCAGTCTACATTCCCACCAGCAGTGCATGAGGGTTCCTTTTTCTCCGCATCCTCGCCAGCACTTGTCATTTGTTGATATGTTGATGATAGCCATTCTGACAGGTGTAAGATGATACCGCATTGTCATTTTAATTTGCATCTCTCAGATGATTAGTGACTTTGAGCATGTTTTCATATGTCTCTTGGCCTTCTGTATGTCCACTTTTGAAAAGTATCTATTTAGGTCCTTTGCCCATTTTTTGATTGGATTGTTTATCTTCCTTTTGGTAAGATGTATGAGTTCCCTATAAATTTTGGAGATTGAACCCTTATTGGTGATAACGTTGGCAAATATGTTCTCCCACGCAGTGGGCTTTCTTGTTGTTTTGTTGATGGTTTCTTTTGCTGTGCAGAAGCTTTTTATTTTGATGTAGCCCCATTTGTTTCTTTTCTCCTTGGTGTCCATTGTCCTAGGAGCTGTATCCGTAAGGATATTGCTACAACGTATGTCAGATATTTTGCTGCCTATGGATTTTTCTAAGATTTGTATGGTTTCCCATCTTATGTTTAAGTCTTTTATCCATTTTGAGTTTATTTTTTTGTATGAAAGTCTTGCAACTCAGAGAGTGGTTGGTGGCTCTACAGCATGAGCATCACCTTCAGAAATGCAGCCTCTAGCTACCTCAGAGTCTGCGTTTTCACAGGGTCAGGAATGCCCGTTGCAGAATGGTTTGAGAAGCATGTTCTGAAGCATTTGTTCTAAAATGTGAGCTATAGGCCATCTTCCCAGCCCCACTTGGGTCCCTTCCTCAAAAGTCCTGTTTTGCTTACCATCTGGGTCCCATTTAGATCTCCTTAGTCAGAATTTCTGAGGATGATGCCCAAGAATTTGCATTAAAACAAGTATTATAAGTCCTTCGTGCTCAAAATATGGTCCAAAGACCGGCTGCATCACCGGGGAACCTGTTAGAAATGCAGACTCTCCAGCCCCACCTGCAACCTGCTGAATCAGTACCTGCATTTTAACAAGAGCCCCAGGTGATTCAACACACATTAAGCTTTGAAAATCATTGCTCCAGGTGATTCTTGTAATATTAAACAAACAAATACTGTTCTAAAATACATAATATTGTGGTAGGCATGGAAAAAACACACTCTGTAATGTTCAGTCTGCTATTGCTTTAAATGGCAAAAAACGAAGAACAAAAAAGAAACTCAACACCCAGGCCCACTTGTAAAAATTGCGGAGCATGGCGTAAGCAGACATGAGGCCCATATAGCATGTTCTAAATATTTGAGAGTTTTCTATCAAGTTTAAGCAACTGCAAAATAAAATACCTACTGTCCTTTAGAAAATTTTACTTTTCTACTAACTAGAAGGCCAGGTTTTAGGATCTTTAGACTTCTTGGGTTTCTGTGCTGGAATGTGGCAGAGCAGAAAGCCTAGCACCAACCAGAAGAGGAATCTCTTATTTTAAAGGACTGCACTTCTAGCCATTTGTGAAAATGGTCAACAGGTCGATAGGGGCATAATGTAGTGCCAAGTAAGCCAATAGGAGGTGAAAAGGAATTAGGGTCTGAGTCTGTGGGTGGGAAGGGACATTGAGGAAGGAGTTCAATTCTAGAGATGTGGCCAGAATGGAAACTTGAAGGACTTGGAAGGAGACATTGGGAAGAGGGTACCTGGGGACCCAAGGAAGGGAGGACAAGGCAGAGCACTCCAAGGAGGTAACAGTCTATGCTGTGTGGAAGGGCACACTGAGGAATCAAAAGTAACAAACTGGCAGGAAGTTGGTAATTGGTGATATTGCCACCAACCTTTGCAGTGGAGTTGGGAGGGCTGGTTCAGGAGCAAACAAGGGTGGAAGAGCGTTAATTTCACTTTCAAGAAGCCCGATGGTGAGAGAATAAGAAAAGACAAACAAACAAATATCATCAAGGAAAAACAGGGTCAAGAGACGATAACTGGGTGTGTTTAATTTGTCTTTATATGTTTGAAAGTAAAGCCTTCATCTTACACATTCATCAAAAACCCACTCCTTGTCTCAGAATTGATGATATGAAATAGTGGGACAAATTTGAAAACAGTGAAGAGAAATATTCAGAGGAATGGGATGAGAAAAAGAAGATATAAATGGAACAGTAATATTGCAGAGAAATACAGATTCTGACCATTGCGTTGGTGACATTGTGGGACTTTTCAGAATATTTTTCTAATCCATTGTATTTTCTTCATCTGCTGACAGTGAGGGGGTGGGAATGGAGCAAAGAACAAAGGATCCTCTAGAAAATGTTAGACATAAAAGAATGAACTAAACCTAACAGGTAACTGTGCATCATGGACTTGGTACATGGCTGAGTGGGCAGCCTTTTTTGTGACATTGATTGTGTAGATAATTGCCTCATATTTCCACTGTCTGGGTAGATACTACTTATGGATTTTAGATGTTTCCCTAGAGCTATGAACTGTCACCATAGTTCATGCCTTACAATAGAAACTAAACAAGGCTTTTGGAAAGAGAGAAGCAATGTTTTGCATCAGACTGCATGACATGCCACGCTGCTAATGCGTTTTGAATTCCACACTCCAAAACATCTGGCCAGGCTCCCATGATTCATACATCCATTGAGAGCTTCGAGCTCCAAATTTAGTTAAATAAATTGTTAAGAATGTGTTTTTATTATATAAACTCGAGCTCCAAATAAGTCCAAATACTCTTGGAAATTTCAAACATGAATCCCATAAATAGTTCTGGATTTTGACTGTAAAGGTCTGAAGGGCTAAACAATTACTTACCAGTGATTTGGGTACAGAGCACAGATGATTGAATTGTTGCTTTGCCTTGAACTATTGTGAACATTTCTCACAGGAAATTTCAGTAATTGATCATTGATATTTAGCATGGCTATTTTCATCCTACAAGGGAAATATGTTTACACTCAAAATATTTTTCTGTGTTTTGAGTAAAGTTGAAACCTTAAAACTGTTGGCATCATGCCTAGAGTAATTGTTTCCTAGTAAAACATTTTCCATAACAATAATTAAACTTGAATTTATGAAAGTGTTAAGAAAATTTTACATTAAAACGATAATTAGCTACAAGAAAGCTAATTTTAAATTTATTCTCAACGTTCTAATTTATACATTATTTTGACTTTATTTTCCCAGTACCTCTAGCAGCACTTCTTTAACATTAATGTGCCCTAGAATCCCCTTGAAGAGCTTGTTAAATGCAGGCTCAGTGGGTCTGGGGTGGGACCCGGACTCTGCATTTCTAACAAGCTCTCCTGATGCCCCTGGCAGGCAGACCACACTTTAAATAGTAAGGATTTAGCATCTTGCAGAATATTTAACCTCCAGATAGTTCCGGGGTTGCTTTTGGTCTGAATCCTCTATCCAATAAAATAATAAGGGAAAGGCAATTCCATAATTTAGAATTGTTCTGATCAGCAAATTTCATTGATTTGGATGCTTTTTTTTCTGGAAATGGCAACTTCAGGTAAGTATTATTGAACCTCAGACTCTCATGTCTAACTGTTATGATTTACTGTGTTCATGGCATGGATCCAACACAGTGTCTAAGATAATGCACACTATTTCTTTCCATCGCAGAAGTGGAAAGGTATTCTATAAATCCCTAGGAATTTTTCTTAGGACTCCTTCTCTGCCACTAATCAAAATGGTATTTGTAGTCTCTAGCCAGTAAGCCCTTGCATGATGTGGCCCCTATCTGGCTCTCCAACTCCTGCTACTCCTTGGGGAGTAACTCCAGCCTCCTCTCAATTTCTCCAGTGTGTAGAGGGCCTTTGCACTTACTGTTGTCTTTGTCTTGCACACTTTGGCAGTCTCTCTCTCCAACTCCTATTCAAACACCCAATTAACTCTTACTTATATACTATATAAATATACATCGTACATATACTATACTATGTATCAAAGTTCAAAGGACTCATACGCATAACTCAATATTGAAAAAACAAATTATAAATTAAAAAATGTTCAGAGAACCTGAGTAAACATTTTTTCAAAGAAGACATATAGATGACCAAGAGGTACATGAAAACATGCTCAACATCACTAATCATTAGGAAACTACAAATCAAAACCACAATGAGATATCACCTTATACTTATTAGAATGGCTATTATCAAAAAAAACAACACACACACACACACACACACAAAAAAAACAAGCATGGGAGAGGATGTAGTGAAAAGGGAACCCTTACGTTCTGTTGGTGGGAATATAAATTGGCAAAGCCACTATGGAAAATAGTATGGAGGTTCCTCAAAAAATTAAAAATAGAATTACCATATAATCCAGCAATTCTACTTACGAGTATTTATTCAAAGAAAAGGAAAGCAGTAACTCATAAAGATATAATCACCCCATGTTTATTTTACTATATTTTACAATAGTCAAGATATGGAAACTCCCTAATTGTCAACTGATGAATGGATAAGTAAAGAAAATATATTATTTGGAATACTATTCTATTGGAATATTATTTAGCCTTAAAAAATGAAGTCTTGTCATTTGGGACACTGCTCCCCTGCTGGCCTGATCACTCCCTAACTGCTCTCCCCTGCCGGCCTGATTGCCCCTAACTGCCTCTGCCTCAGCCCCACCACCGTGGCTTTGCCCAGAAGGCGTCCAGAAGTTCGTCTGGAAGATGTCCAGTCTAATTAGCATATTACCCTTTTATTAGTATAGATCAGCCGTGGGCAAAACTACGGCCCGCGGGCCGGATCTGGCCCGTTTGAAATGAATAAAACTAAAAAAAAAAAAAAAACTGTACCCTTTTATGTAATGATGTTTACTTTGAATTTATATTAGTTCACACAAACACTCCATCCATGCTTTTGTTCCGGCCCTCCAGTCCAGTTTAAGAACCCATTGTGGCCCTCGAGTCAAAAAGTTTGTCCACCCCTGGTATAGATTATACTCTCCCTAAGAGTTTCCCTTCAAGCCCTTGGTAAACAACTCCTAGCACATTGTACCTTTTCCTGAATCAGTTCATATCATTAGCAATTATACATGTGCTTATCCCTCAATTACTTGTAGTCCTCTACTAAACTAAAAGCTCAGTAAACAGGACCTGGGGTTGTTTTGCTCCTCTTGGTGCCTCCATGCCAAGCACTGTTCCAGGCACGTAACTGGGCTCTCTGAGTACACAGTGGGGGAATACAAGCCTGTGCTTGTACATGCATGTACACTGTCCTGTGCTTTGCACATGCATGGAGCCCACTAACAGGCCTTACAAAGCTCTTGGGGTGGTCGTGGAAGGGTTTTAACACACGCGCACCACTCACAGCTGTGAGATGGTCATTAACATAACAGAATTCCAGAACAAAAGGGCAAAAGGGGATCTAAGTTGACAGGAGGGAAGTCTGCGGAAGGGGAAGCTGAGTTGCTTAGTGTCACTCAGCTAGTTAGTGTCCAAGGGAAACAGCACTTAGGTTCCTTGACCCACACACGTGTGGTCGTCCGCATAGCATGTGTATATTCATGTCACAGCGGAAATGTCTGCGGATATAGGCCAGAGGACATTTGATCCAGCTTCCCATCTCACTGAATGTCGAACTATACAACCTATGACTGATATCCACAGTATGAGGTGGGTTTACTATCAAAATAAGACTTTGGCATTTTCCCAAATGTATGTCTTCTTTTTTTAATATATTTTTATTGATTTCAGAGAAGGGAGAGGGAGGTAGGGAGGGAGAGCGAGCGAGCGAGAGAGAGAGAGAGAGAGAGAGAGAGAGAGGGAAACGTCAATGCTGAGAAGGAATCTTTGATTGGCTTCCTCCTGCACGCTCCCTACTGGGGATCAAGCACACAACCCACGCATGTGCCCTTACCGGGAATCGAACCACGACCTTCTGGTTCCTAGGTCAATGCTCAACCACTGAGCCATGCCAGCTGGGCTAAATGTGTGTCTTTTAAAAAATCTTTCCAGACTAATTCCACTTGAATCTGTTTACTCCCAGCCATTTAAAACTCCTGTAGATTTAGATAAGCTGTGACCAGCCAAAGTCAGTTATGAACCCCTATATATATTTTCATGCCTGGAAAAAAAATAAATTTATATATATATATATATATATATATATATATATATATATATATATATATATATATATATATATAATTTTCCCCCCTAAGGGCCAGGCAGATCATATCTACAATTTCTTCTGTAACCTCACAGTTTATACTGAAGTAAATATTCTTCACTGACTTTGGCACACACCAAAAAAATGAGGATCAAAGCTATAACTTTGCCACAGTAGAATTTATTTATTTATTCCAGATTTCCTTCACAAAGAGATTTCCTAAATTTGAAATTTATATTCTGGACCAATTATTTAATTCATGACTGGCTTTCACATCTTCAGAAATTCCATCTCCCCCACATAAAATAAAATGAGAAGTCATGCCGCAAAGCCTGTTAGCATCAATGGCTAGTGCTGCTAATACATGTTTAGGAAGCTCAGAGATGATGGTGAGGGGAACACGCAAGTTCCACATCTGAAAAGCCTTTAAGGGCTTTGCCAGGGCTTCGTATGTCACTCCATGACAACCTAATATTAATGGCTGCATGTCCTGAAGGGGAATTCTGAATTAAGTGCTGTTTTTTCATTAATTTCTCAGACTGCTTTGGCCTGGTGAACTGCAGGCTTTGCCTACAGAAGGTAGGGAGCGTGGGCTCTGGCCCAAATGCTGTCAAAAGATAAGCAATGGCTCCGACAGACATCAATCTGTTCCTCTTCACAGGGCTGTCTCTTCCCCCTTCCCCTTCCAGTTATTAAGCAACAGTGTCAGTCACGGGCCCGCTCCTCTTTTCTCTTTTTATTAATGATTTAACATGGATGTGTCATTACTGCTCTATACATCTTTATGCAGATGGCACGACTGTGCATTTTAATGGCAAATCTGTTTCTCACTTAACTACTGAACTGCAAAAAGACTTTGGCAGACTGGTTCCAGGAAAACAAACTGGTTTTAAAAGCAGCAGAAACTAAAACAATGGTTTTTGGCTCTACTGCTCATCGGAGCTTGAATAGTGATTACTTTAAAAGCCAGAATGATTTGAGAAAATGGCTTATTAGAGGCAATTCAAAAAATATTAGGTTGCACTTGAGTACATAATTAAGAATATATTCTATATTGTTTTTTGAGAAGTTAGAGGAGTGAACTATAGAGAGAATTTCTTTGACTTTAAGTTATAGTTTTTTTAAACTATATGTGATATTTCTCATTTACTAATTAATAACAATGACAATTTTTCTTTTATTATGTTTTCTAAAGACCAGCCACTAAAAATAAGTTGGTGTTCAAAATCTTAGCATTTAATGTAGGTACTCAACATATATAAACTATATCTGCTGAAATGATTTTTAGGAATGAAAGCACCTGAAACAAATATAATGTGGCTGATTTTGTTTACATAAAATAGCATAATTCATGTTTTAATTGATACAAAATGTTTTTTAAAATGTGTGCTTTGAAAAAATCCATACTTGTGTACTTTTCTGTCTTTGCCTCTCTCTCTCCATATGCATATATATTCAATATCAATAAATATATTCAATATATATCAATAAAAAGCTTACTTAAGACCAATAGGTTTTTCTTAACTATTACATTGTGTGTGTATATATTTTAGTTTTTTTTCTAATGACTATTAAGTTTTGAATAATAATTACAGAGTATGCATACTGTAGAAAGTACAGGAAAAAAAATTAAAACCTGGTATGATCTCACCAGCACAGTGCTTTACTTTCTGTACTGCTTATGTAATCTACAGATCAGAAAGAAACTCTAAAATAATATCATAAAATAGCTTAATACTAAAAAGAAGCTTAATGATCTTCTAGCCCAAAGATTTCCAAGTTTATATTTACTTTGGAATTCTTTCATTATCCAAGAACTTAATAGGCAAAACAAATCAAAGGGGATCTTCCCTGTGAGAACAGGAAAACCAGAGTCATGTCTGCTAGTTCTATCCTCTCTTCTTTTCTTCCCCCATTTTCCAGAATAGTTTGCAGTCAGAGTTCTAGCTCAATTCTCTTATTTTACAGGTAGGAAACCCCTGTTTCCAGAGTGATCACTGCATTGTCCGAGGTCACACAGCTGATAAAAGAAACAACAATGCCAGCCATGTGGCCATTATTAATCACAGCCTTGGATTAAGGCAGGATCCTACTCTCAGAGCCCCCACAATGGTGTGTATTGTGGGGGACCAGTCGGTGCCAGAGGGTGGAGCATGCACTTTGACTTAGAAAAACTGGAGGGGAATGCGTGCACAAAATAACGGGGCCCGTCCCAGCTAAAAAAATTTAATTTTAAAACCAAACATCCAAGCCAATATCTGGTCTTATCTAACGTGCGGTCTGCAAACCACGACGGAGCTGCACTGTTTCCCCCAGTCTTCACCCAGCTCGTAAAAGATGAAATCAGCATTTCTAGGGTCAGAGCCCATCAAACGCATTAGAAGCTGAGGCACACTGACCACTCTGGAAGCATTTGTAAGCATTGTAGCCTGAATCAGCATAAATCCAGAAGCTTCCTGAAATGGCATAGAGATCCACTTCCTCGTCCTTTCCCCTCCTTCTGCTCTTGTGCCGATTAGAGGCACTGGTTTTCTATGTCAAAAACAAAAGAATAAGAGTGGTTTCCAATAGAATCACTTTGAAAGTCATGAACAGGCGTGAGCACACACATGTGCACAGCAGGGTGGGGAGCACACACTCAGAGTACACTCTGATGGGAATATCACTAGCGCATGAGCAGTGCAGGGCCCACATAGTCTATAAAGTCAAAACACTGTCAGCCTACAAGTATGCAGCTCCAAATGCCGGAAAATAATGCCAGACACAAAGCAGAATTCCTGACACATTCCCACAGGAGAGGTGTCTCCTCGTAGAGCACGTTTAAGTAAAGTGTGTGAAGGTCAGAGATCTGGAGGCATCTGAATTTTATTTCACTTGCACGTCAGTGCTAATATCTTCAAAGATGAAGAAAAGAATTGGTACTTGCTTAGGAAAACTTGGGAGCGGGTAAGATAGGAAGACTCCACAGCTAATGGGAAAGGCATCAATCCTTCCTAACACAGTGGCTGGCCACATCCCTTTCGTATCAACGACCGCAGCATGTGCGCAGTGGCATCTATAATCATCAATCAGGAAGGAGCTGCTTCAAGCGCAGAGTATATATTTTTTAAAGCATCACTTAAAGCATTCTTTCATGACAAAGTGTAATGTCATTTTTGTTTTACCATAAATAAAAGAGCACGCGGGATACATTCTTGGCACACAGTTACCTGCCAAAAGTAAATGTTGTTTGGATTTATCGTAAGTGATTGATTGCCATTATTAAGCTCCTCTGATACACAGAGTTAGTTGGTCACATTCTTTTATAGGCTACATTGACTTCTTTTGCTTCATTCTCCTCAACTTGAAAGTCTCGATGCCAAGGGATAAATCTCAAGAGGGTGATTGTGTGATGCATTGGTTTTGCAAATGCTTAAGTTGTCTTGTTGTGTGTTTTTTTCAACTTATATATCATTCCTCTCTGATGGGGAAGAAAATTAGTGGCAGAATCAGTGTTCTAGATATGGAAGTAAACTTTTCTTTAAGAGTTCAGTAATTCATCAAATTCAGTCAAAGTCTACTTATTTAGTACCTACTGTGTGCCAGGCACTGTGGACATTGGGAACCCAGGAACAAAGAAAACAATGGCCAACATCCAATCAAAGCACTGAAATGTACAGGCAGATCGTCCAAAATGAGAGAATAAAATCTTCTTTGCATATAAGTTATTTTATTAGATAATGAGTTGATGCTGCAATATTTCAATTCAGGTAGAAGTCGTTTTAATTAATATATGGGTTAAAATGCCGCTAAATTTTAATGAAGATAAAATCCACCGCTGAGCTACAGGCATTGTAGCCAGGCTGCAAATGGAGCAGGTCCTTGAGGCAGACCTTGTCCTGGGACTCAGATGGCTCAACCAGAGACTTGCTTGGAGGTATTGGCTCATGAGACTTTTGGCTTCTGGCCCTGTGAAAGGCCCCATGACCTTGGAACCCAACAACTCCTTTGATGTTTCCTAAGCATGTCCTCCACCATTACACTGGAGGTGGATTTTTTTATCTTCTAATAAAAGCAGCATGAGAGGTACTAATGCTCAGAAATTCTTGGTTGACATGTAGTATGAGCTTGCATATAATCAGAGCAGGTCTTGAATAGGAGCTAATTTACCCAAACTCCTGCAATCGGACGCAAGAGGCTTTTGCATTTCTCCAAAGGAGCCATTTTATTGGTTCATTCCATCACTTCTATGTACTGGGCCTCAGTTTCCTGACCAACAGGAAAGTAAGAGGACTAGGTTAATTTCTCAGGTATTTACAACTCAAAATATCTAAAATTTTATTTTGTGAGTCTTATCTTAATATTCATTATCTCTGAAAGAAAAATTATAGTTTTAAAATGATCACCCATTACAATATAAATGAGTTACTAAGAGACCCAGACACAGGACAGATAATTCTCGATGTTGGGGAGGGTTATGATAAAGGCCAAGGGCATGGAGAAATAACTGATCTCAGAAATAGCTTCCATGAAATGAAGATGAATAAAATTCAAAGAAATAAAATAGATCTCATCTCAACATAGATTAAGTGCTAATTAACATATGGCACAAATATACCTAGTATTTTAAAGTCAGGATAACCATTGACCTATGAACTTGTCAGTTATGAGAAATTAAGTGCTCTTCAGGGCTAGTTGCTTTGTTATATGCAATGTCTCATTTGTAATCTTTCTCAGTCCTACAAACCTCCACGTAGGAGCTCTTCCTTATTTCGCACCTAACTATTGCACTGCTCCCCACCTGGTCCCTCTGAGTCCAGTCTCTTCCAACACATTCCTCTACCTACTATCACCCATAAACACCACTTTCATTGTATCACATAACTTCCCTCCCAAAATTCCTATACTGGATCCTCATTTACGACCAAATTAGACGAAACACAAATACTTTTTAATCCCTTCATGTGGACTGTCGATCTTATTTGTCTACCCAAATCTTTGAAGTCCAGGCTACCAGGACCACTCATGCCTTGAGGCCCCCTTCATCCTATTTTCCTCTTACTAAGAACCTTCCTTTCCCTCGTTTAACTAATTTACCTTTAAATTCCCACATCAAACCCCTTTATCCATGAAACATTATTTGAGTACTTTATTCTTCATTACCCTTCATTCCTTCCTGCTTTAATTGAGGCTGCTTTGAGTGTTTAAAACAGACGTTACACACACACACACACACACACACACACACACACACACACACACTCCTCAAATACCTACCAGGGCCAGGCAGGTTGTACAAATGAGTGGAGTAGCTGGAATAGAGATCATGGCGAACCTGAATGTGCATATTGCACCTAAGTGAGCAGCTCCTGTCAGATCAAGCCAGCATTGCTGTGTGGGAATGGCCACTGTTGCCTAATATTCCACAATGAAATCAGAAATCCAGATTTATTTATTTTGGGGCATGAAATGTTCCTATATTTAAAATACTATGGACCCAACACCATGTGTCTTCATGTCTGCAGGCTTAATTTGCCTGCAAGGCCACCAGCCTGCGGCCCCTGCATCGAGAGCACTTATACTGTGGACACACAAGCTTGATTAAGTGCCTAATATTATGCCATCAGAATTAAAGAGTCCTTCTCAGTTTCTCTATGAACTCTGTGGGTATTTTCTGGATTCTTAAAATGAATAGTCCAGCGCTAAGTGTGTGGACCCACCACTTAGCTTTGTAAATGACCAGCACACACGTCTGAAGTACTGCTCTCTGGTGACAGGTATGCCTCATTATGAAGTAGCTGCTACCCTGTCCTAAGCAATAGATATTTATCTTCTTTGAGGGCAGCAAGATCACAGATTTCTGTTGATAGGAAAGTCACATTAGACCACATATCTAAACCCTGCCTCGATCTATTACTATTAATACTTAATGAAGCCCATTTGTATCTATCAGTAAATGCCAGGTCTGTCACATATGGTTCAGATGATATTATTAGTAGCATGTGCTTTATAAGTTCAGTTTCCCACATAATTTTGTTTCCTTGAGACAGATCCCTTTAGTAAGGTAAAATGTCAGGTAAACTTGTTAGAATTAGACATGCGTACCTATAGCAGACCTTTGCTAATTTAACCAATTAAGTAATTTGCTATATCCATTAAGCAATGGAGTAATGTGCACTAGCTTTATCGATGCAGTGGTGACCCTTTAACTTGATACATTCACATTTCTTTCTAATAAGCAGCTCATGTCTCTACCCCCAGCCCCTGACCTGTTGTACTGAGTTTAATGAATCAGGATCTCATCGCTCAGGTTCACTTAGAACAAGGATGAGGTTGGGCCACTTTCTGGGGAAGAAGTTCATAAACATGGATTTCTCAAAGAAAAATTTGATTCTTTGGAAAAGAGGTCTGGCCACGGGTGTATGGAGACAGCGAGACAGAACTGATGACGTCAAGAAATCATGAAAAGCCCAGTGCTTGGAAAAGAGGGCTGCTGTTGAACTCAGGAAGAGAGGCAGGGAGGCACAGTGCCACATGCCACACCGAACCACCGAACCACCGTGTGTCCAGACAAATACCCGAGAGCTTGCTGGCCATGGACGCAGGGAAGAAGGGCCTTTCTGCTGCCCTTGTAACCACAGAGCGGGTGTGCGGGGCTTTGCCTTCCAGAGCTCCATGTCCCTCTCTGTGGCAGGGCCCGGTTCTGTCCAAGGAACTGGAAATCCCTAGGCCTTCGAAAATAGTCGACCATGTGGGCTGATGAAAAAGGGCTGCATTTTAGAACACAGATGAATACCAACCCTAGAAGACAATCTATAAGCATCTTGGCAAGCGCTGTTCAGAAAGCAACAGCGCCAACAGGCTGAGCTCCCCAACTTAAGCATGCATGGCGGTGGCCCCACGGTACAATGAATGACCCTGGAGGTGGCTTAGTGTTGGTTGGCAATGGACAGTGTTGATGTAGAGACCTCGCGAAATCGCCCCTGCTCACTCTGCCCCTTCCTATCAGGTCATCACAGGGACTAGAGGCCTCAATGACCCCTCTCCTCACCCCACAAGTTCTCTACTCTCCCTGGATCAAGTTGGTTTCTGGATGATCCTCTCTGGCTACTCTCTATGACCTGTTCCTTTTTCATCCTGTCTTTTGATTCTCAATATTTTATGCTGCCATAAGCCCGGCTCCTACAGACAAAATCTGTGACTTTCTGACACAGGTTTCAAAAGCCCCTTTTGGAGGCCAAAAGTTGAGCACTGGCTGTTTTTTCTTTGTCACTAAAACCTAAAGCTGCCAAAGGAATGGATTCTTCCAACTGAAAATGGGGGGTGATCAGATGCCAGAGTGTGTGGAAAACTAAGTCACATCAATCAATATCTTTAAGGTATTACTAATGTTCCCGTTTGCTGTTCTGTCTCCCTTCTTAGATGGTTAAGTTCCTTCAGGCCAAGAGTCATGTCTTATTAATTAATCTTTAGAGCCCCAACCCAGGCACAGTACCAGGCATATACAAGCATTCATTTGTTTTCAAGTTATTAAAATGAGAAATAGAAATTATAAAGATGTCTTTATTTGAACTAGGTTTAGAAAATTATTGTAGATTTATTTAGAGAGGAATGCCCCACAGCAAGGTGATGATGAACGCATATTGCCTTGATCCTCCTGCCCCAAGGCTTCCAGTTGCCAAGTTCACCTCTGTAATTATTCTTAGAGGAATAGTCCTGCTTGCAAACTAGGATGTTACTGGCAACCTACAGTCAATCCACCCAATTGTTTAAGAAAAACAGAATATTCTTACCCTAGTCATCCCCTATTATTTTATGGGAAATACTTACTGGTGTGTGGTTTTAAGGTGGATGAAAAGGTGAAGGGATTAAAAAGTACAAATTGGAAGTTGCAAATTGGAAGTTGTCATGGGGAGGTAAAGTACAGCATCGAAAAGATAGTCAATAATATTGGAGTAACTATACTTGGTTTAAAATGTGTGCAAGACTTATTGGGAGGACTGCTTCTTAAGTTATATGTCTAACCACTCTGTTGTGCGCCTGAAATTAATAATATCATATTGAATGTTCACTGTAATTGAAAAGTTAAAAAACATTTAAACACCATACCTCTATATGCCTCCACAAATTTTCTTTCCGGATCTCTCCTCTGCCCTACCTGTCATACACCCTCCTCTAATCAAGTCTTAGTTTAAATTCTAAAGGGGAGTTTTTTGCAATGTAATTCAAGGCAGTCTTTAAATAAAATGTAATATAAATATAATTTGCTTCTACCTAGAAAGCAAATCGAGAGAATATTAGACGTATATGTGCTCAATAGTTTCTAATTTAATTAATTTCATTATTAACTTGGGACTGTATGAATTGTGTACTAATAATTACACTTACCTCCCAGGCCCTTAGGCCTTTCTCTAAGGAGACCTTGGGCCATGTGGTGTATCGGGCAAGTCTACTCTCACAAGCCAATTGTCCTGAATTCATATGAGTTTTGTGCTGGAAAGCAGTGGGCACGGTTGCACATTCACTGGTTCCATAGCCCTACAGATGTCTGCAACTTGCAAGCTATGTGATACTGGGCAAAGCTCTGAGGATTTCTAAGCCCAGTTTCTTCGTCTATAATAACAGCCTCCCTCACAGAGCTACTGGTAGAGCTAATTAATATCTTTTAAGAGCCCAGGACATGGTAGAACACTCTATCAGCCAGGCAACTTGCAGCCATATAGAAAAGCTCAGTGTTCTTCCAATTCAGAATTCTCGGCTGGGTGCTTCTTTATCTAGCTCTTATTTTTTTGTCTCACAGCGTTTACTTTTAAGGTAAGGAAGTTGACAGCTTTATGAGAAAAAATAAATCTGGGCATGAATTTTAATATTTCACTTACTTCCAAAATGCTTTAGAAAAAAAAGTCTTCTTTTTGTAGAAAAGTTACATTCATATTGTGGTATGACTACCAATTCATACAGTAGATACATTTGTCTCTGTGGCAGTGAATAGGAATATAAATGTATTGAAATATCTGAGCATTGTCACAATAACAAAGAGATGACTTGAAATTCTCTGTGTTAATGTGATTTGAGTAGTTGAGGTTTAAATTTGATACTTGAAGGATTGACACCTTTTGTTAAGTAAAAATGAGAAAGATCTTCAGAGGGGGAAAATTTTCTTCAAGTGTGTTAAAATTGATTTAATTATCAGTGTCAAATGTTGATGTGAAAATAGATTTTAGTATCATAGATGAAATGAATGGAATAAAACAACTGAGCGTTATTCAGTAAATTTTTTTCTTTTCTCTTTTTTTTACTTTGTATGCTTTTGAAAAATATACTGCTCACTAAAGAAAAGGTGAATTTTTAAAATATAGAAAATAAAAAAGGAAGGTTTGATGTTAAAATATGATTTGTGAACTTAGAAACTTGATAAAATGAAAAAAATGCTATAAAAATTCAAACTGTAAAATTATTGGGGATTTATACAAAGGTATCTCTACAAATATATTTGTAGTGGCACCATTTAAATTTGAAAAAAAATTAGAAACAATCTTAAATTTCTAAATCTAGAATATTAAATGAATTGTTTTATGTCCATATAATAGACTACCTATCATGTTACAGCTCAAAATCATTTCATGAAAAAGTTGTAAAAATGCTGAATATTCACAATAAGTTATAAGTCTTTCAGCAAAGAGTCAGGTTACCAAAATGTTTGTATATTTACCACAATAGTCCAGAAAAACTGAATTAGTTTTAGCAGCAACCACTAAGTATATGATATATATAAAATTCTAGCAAAATTTTATCTTGATAGACTCTAGGTTTTCTTTTTGTTTTAATTAGAATTTAGAAGTATGAATTTAAGAAGCATTAAGTAAGTTTGCTGAAAAAACTGAGAACTCCTGTTCTCTAACATATAACTCATGTGGCCAATAAAAGGCCATAGCTGTACAAGAACTTCAGACCCCTCATGGCAAAGTAATAGAATCCAATCTCTTTCCTCTGCTCCCACTTGATATATGATGGAGTCCTGCAGGATTTCCTATATTTGTTCATGCCATTCACCCGCTGACCCCCACAGACCTTCCTAGACATCGGCTCCCAGCCTGAAGATGTGCATCCACGTGTCTCCACTAGGGCAGCACTGCCTCCTCCCACTGGGGGTTGGAGGTGGGTCTCTGGGGAGCTGGAGTAGTTGCTAGATGCCATGTCTCTGCAGGGACAGGACTGCTGGAGTCACTTCCCTAAAGGCAGCAAGGGTGTTGTCCGCTTGTGAAAGACCTGAGCAGGCTACGAACTCCAGTCCTTTCTGCATTTGTTCTTGGCGTGGGTCTCTGCCATTGGCCAAATATGAGTGGATTCTAAAGGGACAAAGGGAGGCACTCCTTGCACGGGAAATGTTCCATCAGAGGCCCTATAGCAAAACTTCCAGGGCCCCACGTTCACTAATCTTGGAGTTCCTGTTCTCCAATCAGTCCTTCTTCCCAGGGTCCAGGGATGACAAAGTCTTTGGCTCTGGTTTAAGGTCTAAATCATCAGGAAACTCTCCCACCTTCTGCTTTTATCATCATTTCTCCTTCCTAGTCTCCTTGGGGACTCTTCTGCTCCCTGGCTTCTCTCAGGGCCGTCGCCATCCACTGGATATGTTTTATTCATCTTTAGCCACAAAGTGAAAGGCCTCAGGGATTTAATCCTTCTCCTCTCAAACTCTCTGAAAATGGACAATCAAAAGTGTGGTGAGAGGGATTTTAATCCAATGACGTTCTGAGAAGTTCACATTATTTTATCTTTGCAGTCTTATTTGCAGAGAGGTCATTGTGTATGTGCATGGGGGGGGGGAGAAGGTCTATCAACCCTTCTCCCCAATGATGGACAAACGTTCATATTGTGTAAAATGCACCAAGATCCATTGCTCTCTCTGTTTTCCTCTGCTTCTGCTCTTTTATACCCTTTCAGCTACAGGGTGTCAATAATGAAACTGTTAGAAAATACTCAATTGAAATCTTAAAGTTTCAGTTGGTAGCATTATAAAATGGAAAGAGCTTGTGGCTAGTTATCTTGCCAGCAGGTATTCAGGTATTCAGGTATTAAGATGAAATTATATAGATATTGTTCCAGGCTAAAACTATATTTAAATTAGTATATCTTCTTCTGACTCCCACTAGACTTAAAGTAAACAACAACAACACACACAACTTTGGGGTGGAAAGAAAGAAAGAGTCCCGAGGCTAAGGAAAAAATAGGAGACTAAGGCAGAAAGGAAGAAAAAGTGGCAACGTTAAATTTTTACCATGAGCAAAAGCCAAGGTCTAGAATGTTTGAAGTCAAGTCATCTATCCCTCCCTTCTTATTAATGAATAATCTGTGTTTTTAAATATCACAAGTTGATTAAAATACACCCTACACTAAAACTGCAAAAATGAATACTTTGCCTTGAATTCAAATGATACTGTTTTGTGGGTTTGTTTGTTTGTTCTCTGTAGAGTTAAAGGCAATGACTACAAACAGCAGAAGCAGGGCCATTGGGCAAGGCATATTTTGATTCCATGATGGAAACGAATTTCTATTTCAAAACTAAATATCTAAGGTTCTATATTAATGTTTTATAAAATATAGACTTACAATTGAAATATATTATAATGAAGTATGTCCCAAATAGAAAAACTGAATTAGTTTTAGCAGCAACCACTAAGTATATGATATGTATAAAATTCTAGTAAATTTTTATCTTGATAGACTCTAGGTTTTCTTTTTTTAAAATTAGAATTTAGAAGTATGAATTTAAGAAACATAATAGTAAATCTGCTGAAAAATTTGAAATCTTTGCTAGGGCTATCTTTAATTAAAATAAAGATTCACATATATACATATATTTATATAATTTTATATATAGTGTGTATGTTACATAAATTAAAATTATATCTACTTTCATAAGAGTCAAAAGAGGATTTGGATAAAAACTAAAGAGCCTGTATTTACACTTAGTTCTTTGCTAATCTAACTCTGACTATGAAATCACTTGGATCTTTCTTCCACGAACTTTGTTATAACAATGCATAGCATGAATATTGTGTTGATACGGAATGTTGCATAGTGTGAAAAAAAAGAGTTCATGGTTTTAAAAAGAAAGCAAGATAAATGCAAAAGCTTTAATATCAGAACCAGATTTAGAAAAGTTGCTATGTATTTGAATATATGAAAATATGAAGGTTCTAATATCAGTAGAAATTAAATAGTAAGAAGCAGATTTTCCCCTTTTTGTGTGCCAGCCAGAACTGAAATATATAAATCTTGCACTTATAAATATACATTATCTCATTGTAGATCAGCCAGATGGTGGTGAAGTGAAACTCAATGTACAAAATGTTGGATACTGAGCTGCTCAAGTGTTCCCATCTTCTGAAGGTGGGATGGGCGTGAGGACTCCGCCCTCTTCCGTGAGGTGAGCTGTGCCAAGGGGACCGGCAGCTTAACACAGTCACCTTCTAAAAACTCCAAACTGTCAGCTGTGCAAATGCCAATGGCTTTCCATTGACAGTGAACTGAAACTATTGAAATAACTATCCCGGGAAGCTCTCAGAGGGCAAAACTGATTGAGAATTTATGAATGACTCAAGAAGAAAGAAATTTGACAGGATATACCTGGTAACCTTGACATACGGGGGACGAGGCATGGCGACTTTGGAAGTGAGATAACCTGCATTCAGGCAAGGATGGTGCATTGCCTCAAAAAACAGTAGAAACAATAATGAGAGTGACTAAAACTTAATCTGCTTTTTATTACTTTGCACCAGCAGTTCTAACAATGTTAAAGACAAGCTGTTCCTCCCATGGGTCAGATGCTCCCTCTCCTTGGTATCACTATCTAGCGAGGTGCATTTTAAGGACAGAAAGGGCTACATAGGAAACCTTGAACTTCATGAAGTAGTGTTATTGTTTGGATTATTATTGGCATTGTTCTTTTGGAGAAAAAAAAACATTTAAAGATGGTTAGATACGTACTTTTGTTTATTTTCTCAAAAAATAAGATTTTCATAGAAAGAGGAATGGAAATATAATTTCAGAATGAAAAAGTATAGAAATGCTCTGTTGTTAGAATTGAGTAGTAAACATCGGTATGCATCCATTTCCTGTTCTTGGTCCATTGATGTGTTCCAAAAGCAATGATTCACCATAATTTATCTTAGTGTCTAGGTTATTAGATTATTATCTCTGATGCTTATTTTTTTCTGACCTGAATTTAATCTGTAGAAACAGCTAATTTCTAATCTGGAGCAGGGACCTTTATTAAATTTAATTTTGCTATTATTTTAATATTGTGGAGACAATATATTTTAAAATGTTAGACCCATGAAACTACGTAGTTCTAGACCCATACTGTCCAATATGGTAGCCTCTAGCCACATATGGTGTTGAGCACTTGGGATATGGCTGGTGTGGATTAAAGTATGCTGTAAGTATGAAATATACACTGGATTTAAGTGAATTAGTACAAAAAGAATGTAAAATTTCTATTTTTATACTCATTACCCATTGAAATGATACTTTGATACACTGTCATAATAATATAGTATTATGAAGTAATTCCATTTGTTTTTCTTAAACTTTTTAAAGATGACTATTAGGAAATTTGATGGTACATGTATGACTTGCATTATATTTTTACTGGACAACATTGCTGTAGAAATGGATCATAATGTCTATTCGTTGACATGGACCCAACCCTGAACATGACATTGCTGGAACTTTTTACCTTGACCTTAGCTCCACCTTGAGAAGTTGCATACATTCTGACACATAGCATCTTTCACTACAATATTAAAAACTCTA
The DNA here is from genome assembly GCF_963259705.1 of Myotis daubentonii. Classification (NCBI taxonomy): domain Eukaryota; kingdom Metazoa; phylum Chordata; class Mammalia; order Chiroptera; family Vespertilionidae; genus Myotis; species Myotis daubentonii. Next base: position 7,827,032 of record NC_081846.1, on the reverse strand, counting down.
ACTCTAACCAATGTATGTATGCATGTATATATAGTTTTTATTGTTGTCTTTATAAAGAAATTTTCATTTAGAGTTATGAAAATTTTTACAACATCTGTATTTTAGGGAGAAAAAAAATACTTTCACACACACACACACACACACACATACGTATGAATTTAATACTTCTTTCTGCCCAATTTAAGGGCAGGTATACTTATCCAGAATGTATGTAAACACTGGATTTTTTGCTTGGTTTTCAACATTTAATGAGTGTCTGCAGTTTGTGCTAAGTATTTACTTGTAGTAATGCATTAAATCCTCAAAATTCTAAGACAGGCATTATCACTAGTCTCATTTCACAAGGAGGGAAGCTGAGGCAGTAGAGGGTAAGTAACTTGCCCTGGTCACAAAGCTAAGGACTGGGCGGAGTTGGGATTCAAACCCAGGCAGGAAGGCTCCAAGCCTCTGCTCCCAGCAGCATGCGATCCGCCCTCACACCCATGACAGCTTTGCCCTTTCTAAAATGAGAAGCAGAGTGACTTAAGGGGAGATTCAGTGATCGTTTTTTACGTGGGTAGTTTCTGTAGTCGCCTGACCCATTTGGATCCTGCACCTTTCTCGCTGCCCCTGTAAATAAAACCACCTCTCCTTTGGCGTTGTCCCCAGGCTGCACCTCAGTGTCACTGAGACCAGAACAGGCATTCCGCTGACATCAGGGGACCCAATGGTTTCCCCAGAATCTGCACGCTACGCACCTTCTTTCCCCCCTCACCCCAATATATTTTTACTGATTTCAGAGAGGAAGGGAGAGAAAGACAGTAACGTCAGTGATGAGGGAGAATCACCAATTGGCCACCTCCTGCACACCCCACATTGAGGATCAGGTCCACAACCTGGGCATGTGCCCTGACCAAGAATTGAACCGTGACCTCCTGGTTCATAGGTCAATACTCAAGCACCGAGCCAAGCCGGCCAGGCAATCTATACCTTCTAATCAAAGCCAGCTGACACTATTTAGGTCCGTTTTTTAAAACTTTTTTTTTAACAAAAACACATCTTGCTGAGAACCTGTATGCCAATTTCATGTGTTTTAAAATCTCTGAATCCCCTTCAAGGATTATAATGGGAATGCTGGCAGACCCGTCCCTGCATCGGTTTGGGTGGGTGGCACCACCCTATATATCTGTCGTTATGGCATATTTATGCAATAAAATTAAAATCTTGGTCAGGAATCAGATAGAAGCTCCATATTTTTGATTCACTCTTCTCTGTTATTGCTTATCATCCTTGAAGATATATATTTTTTGGCATCTTGAAAACAAGGAATCTGGTTGCTATTTCTTTAGGCTATATAAATACACCCTGTTTATATTAAAATGATCGGCAAATATACTTAAAGTTGGAAAACATGACCACAGAAAACATCTTCCCCTCTCTCTACTAAACACGGTGATACACTTTTATTATTATTCAACTTTTGCGGGGGGCGAAAGCCTTCTTCACATTTTAACATAGTCAAAGATTTCTTTCATGTGGTCTGAGTATATTCTGTTGTAGACATTATTGCAGTTATAAAAATATCAAAACATGTATTTTACAAGCATATATTATTATAATATATGTTATAGCATTTGTGGATAATGTAGCCATATTTTTTTATAGTTACAACTATTTCAAGGTTTTACCTTGTAAAACACTTAGCTTTGAACAGTAAAATGAAGTGGAAAGGAGAACCAGGGAGGGATGGATTTGAGTCCAGATTTTACCATTTCCTAGCTGTGTGACTTTGACAAGGCTCTTTAGCCACCCCGAGCCTCAGCTTTCTTATATTTATAGGGAGACTTCTTACAAAAATAAACATACTCGTGCCATATGATTCAGCAATTGTGCTCCTTTGGTATTTACCCAAAGGAATTGAAAGTTTAGGTCCACACAAAAACCTGTACATGGATGTTTATAGAGCTTTATTCATAACTGCCCAAACTTGGAAGCAACCAAGTAGGTGAATGGATAAGCAAACTGTGGACTATTATTTAGCACTAAAAAGAAATGAGCTAACCATGAAAAGACATGGAGGACATTTAAATCCATGTTACTAAATGAAAAGCCGATCTGCAAAGCCTACTCACTGCACAATTCCAATTATATAGCCTTCTAGAAAAGTCTGAACTATGGAAACAGTGAACAGATCAGTGGTTGCCAGGGATGGCAGGGGGAGATGAGCAGGCAGACCACTACACAGTGGTTGACACACGTCCTTATTTATTTGTCCAAACACATAGAATGTACAAAACCAAGAGTGAACCCTAATGTAAACTACAGACTTTGGGTGATTATAATGTGTTAGTATAGGTTCATCAATTGTCATACATGTACCACTCTAGCGGGAGACATTGATGTTGGGGGAAGCTATGCATGGGTGGAGGCAGGGAGTACATGGGAAATCTCAGTACATTTTCCTCCACTTTGCTATGAACTTAAAAGCTCCTCCAAAAATAAAGTCTTTGTTTTAAAAGTATTACGAGCATGGTAGGTGGAAATGTGGAACAACCAACTCACTGGGTAATTCATGTAAGAGGAGAGGTACTAGTGCATCACTTTTCAATTTCCCTGCATGAAAACATTATACCAATGTGTCTGTCCCCTTTGTTGTCTTTTGGGGGACAATATCAGATTTTTGCAAAGTTTCCAAAAAACACTTTCTGGAATTTTTAAGCCTGGGTTGGGGTTGCAAAGAATAGGCTTTTGTTTTGAGATCAGTGACAGATATTACTTCCTCTCTCAGTTCTAGTTTTACTTTGTCCTAGAAATGAATTAGATGTGTAACCTAACAAGGCACAGTGAGCACAGAGATGAGTTCAAACCAGACTTCAGAGAAACAGATGGATGGGTACATTGAGAGAGCTAGGACATTATCCTTCTACTTTTTTAGTGTCTTTTCTGATCAGCGTAAGTTCTCATAAAGTGGGCTCTTACTTATTGAAGAGTGAGAGCAATTTAAAATAATGATTTTCTTTAGTTGTAAACTTTAAACACTTTTTAATGACCTATCATTAAGTATATGATTGATCGTGATATCAGTGAGTAAACTTTTTACCACAAAAGAAAAAAAAAAGACTATTCCTTACCAGTGGGATTGCACCCCCTTCTTCCCTAAAAAATTTAACATTTTTTAGGTAGATATGACTTTTTAAATTTGATTAGAGTCTGAAAAATAAAAAACCCTTCTCAACATAATTCCCCCAAATTTGATCTAGTTGGATTTGATCATGCTCCCTATTAAAATCTGATTCTTCTGTTAACAGGACCTGAGATATTGTACCCGTTCAGTCATAATAGGGAATGCTGGAATAAAAGTTAGAATAATATTTCAAATCCATCATTAGTGCTGCGAATAACAAAAGCTGACATTTTGTGCTCATGTGCAGTCAGCAGGAATTTGGCAGGAAGGTATCAAGTGTAGTGTTTCAGAACCGTTTCACAGAACTGATGGGCCATCTATAGGGGACTCAGTCTGGTAAAGAGAAAAACTTTGTAACGAGTGTGAATAACAAGATTAAAACCTATCTGAATCTGATCAGACCACTCCTTTGCGCCTAGGAAAATGACAGCTATCCTGGATTGTCCTCTGTGCGACTCAGTGAGCAAAATGCCTGTGGAATCCAGGTAGGTCTTATTACTGTAGTTTTTCACACTGGATTTTCTGTGTTGGAGACCTTGGCAAGAGCACAGATCACTCCTCACTGTACAAAACCCCCCTCCTGTGGTAGACAACCTCTTTAGTAAATGGGCCAAAGAGGCCTAATGTGGGAACATGGCAGTGAACTTCTTTGTGTGTGATGACCTTTACATATGAAAACTAATAAGAAATAAATAAAATACTTTTAAACATTTTTATTTAAAAATGAAAGTACCTACTATACATACGCATTGTTTAAAAAAATAAAACAAAGTACCTATAGATAGAGCAAGTATTTTTCTAGGTTATTGGGATATAGCAGTCAGAAAAATGGGGTCTCTGTTCTTACCCAGCTTGGGTGCTAATGAGGAGACATACAAAAAACAAAAACAAAACAACTGCCAAGTTGTGAGATGTGCCCTGAAGAAGGATAATAAAGACTAAAGTGAGGAGGGAATGGTAGAGAGTGACTAGAGAAAGCCAGCATGGCCACTGTGATAAGATGTGCTTTGAGGGAGTGAGACTTATAGCTCTGAGAGGAAAGAACATTCTGGACAGAGAGAAGTGCAACATGCAAAGGAACGAATGTGCTCAGCTTGTTTGAAAATTTATCCATGTGGCTGGAGTGGGGCGAGATGTTGCGTAGGGAAAAGTAGGAGATCAGGTCAAAGGTATAGTGGATATCCAGATCATAGAGGGATTTGAAGGCCGTGATTAGGACTGGATTTTATCAGGGGCAAGTGGAAATTATTGGAGTGTTCAGCAGAAGAGTATGATCTGACTCGCGATTTCAAAGGATTGTTTTGTCTATTTTAGTTTCCTGTGTGGAAACTAGGAGACAGTAATCCAGAAGCACAGGATTATGGTGTGGACCAAGGTGGGGAATGAGAGAAAAGAGGAGTTAAGAATGACTTCGAGGTTTTGGCATGAGTACCCGGTAGACTACAATTGGAATATGTTGAGATGAAGAAGACGAGAGAACAAATTTGGAGATAGCAATCAGAGTTGGTTTTCATAAAAGTAAACTCAGAGTTGCCCAATAGACATTCGTGAGGTGATGCAAAGTTAGCAGCTGATATATGGGTTTGTTAATTGTAGGAACTGTTAATGCTGGAAAAGCTCATTTGAGAGGAATAGTCTATGGAGGGTATTTAAAAACATGGCCATGGGTGAGATGACCTGGGGACTGAGTAGAAAAGAGAAAAGTTCTGAGGACTGAGCCTTGATGTATCCAATAATTAGAGGTTGCAGAGATAAAAAGAAAATAGTCCAGGGGATCAAGAAAGAGTGGTCAGTAAAGAGGTGGAAAACCAGGAGAAAGAAGAGCCTTGGAGTCCGATTGCATTTCAAGAAGGAAGAAGCGATTGGTGCATCAGATGGGACTGAGTGGTCACATAAAAGTACACAGAAATGCCTACTGGACCTGGCAATCTTACGGGTCACTGTGACCTTAACAGAGGTGATTTCTATGTTAACTCCTAGTCATTGGAATCAGAGAAGGCAGGCGATCTCCGATGGCTCCAGGCCGTGAAGCCCAGTTGACTCTGCAAGACAGCAGTGTTAGAGAGGACATGACTTAAGGAGGCAGAAGGAAAACAGGCCGTATTCAGGAGCAAAGTCAGAGGCAGAAACTGACATTAGATAGTCACCTGGTTATTGTGATAATTGACTCAACAACAGTGGATACATCCTCCCAGGAAAAGTGTGTAATAACAGCATAGGCTTTGACGAATTTCCTTAGCAGGGGAAGAGGGGGAAGTTAAATAAAGGACGCCCTGCCATCCTCCCATTTATTCTTCATGCTGATGCCAGAATAATATTTCTAAACACCAATTGATCATGTCACCTCCACTGGCCAAAACTCTTCACAGCTTCGGGATGATTTCCAAACTCCATAGCCTGCCACGAAGTGCTGTGCATGTTGTGACCGTATCTCCAACCAGCTCCATCTTTTGGGACTATCACCCAGCCAGCCTCCATGCCAACCTCGCGGAAGGATTTGCTACTTTCTTCCACCACTGCACAACCTTCTAGTCGCTTTCCTTGCTGAGTGGGGAAAGCGTGACCTCCTCATAAGAGCCTTCCCTTGTGCCTCCAAGTTCATGTGAGGCCACCCTCCTCCACTTTGCAGAAACCTTTCTAGGGCATTTATACTCCTTCATGATTCTTTCACTTTTTGTCGTCTGCTTATAGATGGGGCTAACTTTCATTTCTGTATCTGCATTTCTTGCTCTAATTGCACCAGTGGGCCTTTAATACATGTTTGCTAAAAAATAAAAAATAAATTTAAAAAATGCATAGATGATCAGATAGCAATACATGAATTAGCCAAAGAAGTGATCAGAAATATTTCATGAGAGATTTGGGAAGGGGAGTGAATGGTGACTAGGACCATGTTCCGCCCAAGTCATGGGGGATGGGAAGGAGAAAACACTGGGTCTAATAAGGAGGCAGCCAAGGGTGAGCTCTGAGTGACCGTTCAGCAAGCCGTTTGGCCGAAGCCACGAGAAGGCTGGGTCCACATGGTCTGGGCACTGAGGGTCAAGTGAAACATGGACGCAGCATGTGCGATTGATTCTAGTTAAGACGTCTAGGGACCAAGGGAGCAACGGTGAGGTCAAGGCCAGGCAAATACTTTTAGAAGAGTGTGTGCACAGACATGCGGGGAGCAGCGGGGGTGAAGGGTGCAACAGGAAGGAGCCGATAAAGAGCAAAAGGGGCTTGGGGACAGGAAAGTGGGCTGGGCTCAGTGCCACCAGCAGGCAAGTATTCTGAAGGATGGGGTTATCATTTCAGAGAAACTTAGGGTGAAGTGCAAATGAGGATAGGCCTCTAAAAAGCAGGAGGAGAGATCAGCCCCAGAATGGCGAGGGCTTGTTGGGAACATCTATCTGCATTAGGAAAGTGCTTGGTTCTGAGCGGGGGCAGGAGGAAGAGATTTCACTGAAGGTTGAGGGTCTGGGGAATGTAGTGTCTCCCAAACCTGGTTTTTAGAAGGTACTCGGCGCTTAATTCAGACACTTTCCTCTGTTTAAATGTTTAGTCTTTTCAGTTCACAACTCTTGACACAAACAATAACACATCTGCCCCTTCCCTGCCCCCAACACACAGCAAACGTCACCCACTGCCTATTCTGTTGCTGTAATATTGCTGGCACAAAATTTGGAATTACTTTTTATATACTCATGTTTCTTCGTTTTTGCATTTGTATGTTAAAATAGATGGATGTTGTGCTCTAACTAGTGATTTTAACGGCAGCCACACTATATTGTTTATGTATATTTTAAAACACTCTGTCCTTGCCCAGTGGGCATGGTTCAGTGGTTGAGCATTGACCTCTGAACCAGGAGGTCAGGGTTCGATTCCTGGTCAGGGCACATGCCTGGGTTGTGGGCTCAGTCTCCAGTATGGGGTGTGCAGGAGACAGCTGATCAATGATTCTCTCTCGTCATTTGATGTTTCTATCTCTCTCTCCCTTTCCATTCCTCTCTAAGGTCAATAAGAATATATATATTTTTAAAAATAATAACAAATAAAACACTCAGTCCTCAGTTTTATAATATCTATTTGAGATCTTAGTCATTTACTTTTGATAACTGGAATTGGCTATTTTATTTAACATTGTTGAAAACGAACTACCGTAGGAAGAGGGTGGATAGTCTTCGCCGACTCCGTCCACACCTTTGGGAATGCCTGGAACAAGATTCCCTTAGGTAAGCCCCCCCCTCATTGAGAACCCCACACTCGGGACGGATCAGACTCCACCGTAGGAAGAGGGTGGATAGTCTTCGCCGACTCCGTCCACACCTTTGGGAACCCCTGGAACAGGATTCCCTTAGGTAAGCCCCCCCATTGAGAACCCCCACACTCGGGACGGATAGGACTCCACCAGGGTGCTACAGACCCCCCTATAAAGGATAAGTAGGGTAAGAAGGTGGATAGTACAGAACTTAGATTGAGAAGATGTGCCATACTGAGTCCAAAGAAAGAAGACTCTGTATTGATCCTTAGATTGAGAAGATGTGCCATACTGAGTCCAAAGAAAGAAGACTCTGTATTGATCTTTAGATTAAGAAGATGTGCCATACTGAGTCTAAAGAAAAAAGACTCTGTATTGATCTTTTAACATATGTGCTTGCTAGCAGAGGAATTAAGGTTACTCCCAGTCAGACAGAACGTTTTATACAAGAAGTATGTCCATGCTTTTCTGAGGAAGGAAAGGTAAATGTAATGGCATGGGAGAAGGTAGGCTCAAGGAGCCTTAACCCCACTGCAGCCTTTCTACCCTGGGAAAGTGCAGGATTGGCAAGCTCTCCCTGGGATGATAGATCAGGACTCAGGTAATAGCAGAAAGCGCCAATCCTACTCTTAAAATGGATACAAGAGAGCATTCCAGGTTTTTCTTTTTAATGCCTGCTTTTAAAAAATAAAAAAGGGGGAATTTGCCGGGAGCCGGTCCATCCTTGCTGTTTCAAGGGACCTGGCATATATGGCATACGGTTCTTAATATGTTTGCTCACCTTCTTGGTGCTGTGTTTTAACCAAAGTCACCTCTCCGAGAAAGGTTGAATCCCCAGGTAGGGATTTTCCCCTGAAGTTAGGGAGGGAATAAAACCCCTCAACTAAGTGCCAGGCGGGTAATTAATCCCTTTAACTACGAACAATCATGCTTAAACTACATAATCTTTTCTCCCTGGAATGGAGATAAGAAACGCCCTAACCTTTGTAATAGAGATTGATAGGATTGAATCAACTGGTATAAATACAGTTGTAACAAGACAGAAACACTCAGAACTTAGAACAGAATCAAGAAGACAGAACTCAGAACAAGACAGCAAGAGACAGAACTCAGACAGGGCTTGGAAGACAGGACCAAGAGAGACAGAGCCTAGGCACAGAACCTACACAGAACGTTCTCTAGAGACAGAAGAACTTCGCTGGAGAGAGCATGCCGGAGGATCCTGGACAGGGACTAGCCTCGGAGCCTGGAGGCAGAGCCTGGCAAGAGATCAACTGAACACTGTCTCCATGCCCTTCCTTCTTCGCCGACTCCGTCCACACCTTTGGGGACCCCTGGACCCGCTGGGGTTGGACCCCGGCAGAACTCATCTCCCCCACTGTCTGTATAGCCTTAGTTTTGTAGCATACCAGTTCACTCTGGCATCAGTCTGCCTGTGGGTGAACGCTGGCCCCTCACTCCCCAGTTTTATGAGTTTAAGCATGATGCTTACTCGCTCTGAGCCTCAGTGTCCATTCTGGAAGGGGAAGAGTTGAGAAGTACCAACTCATGATATTACTGAACAAGGTGGGCGTAGGAGTATTCAACAAACACTTATTAGCAGTAGGACGATTAAAATGCTATCATGATTTAAAAGGCAAGCTCATCTTTCACTTCGCATCACTTTCGTAATAGCTTTAAAAGAATAAAAGATACGTATCCCTCTTTCTCACTTCTTAATCTGGGGGAAGAACTGGTCATGTGGTGCGAGGCCGAGAGAGTTTCTGATAAGTTAAAGATTCTGGAAAATGATGTTGGATCTTGAAGAGTTTCTTATGTAGTGAAAATCATGTGAACCCTCCCATGCAAGGTATTCAGGATGCATCATTATACAATTGAGGATGCGGAGCCTGTTCTGCAAGAGGATAACAAGAACATATTGAAGGTATGAGCTGAGTGACCGCCGCCTGGTTTGGTGTCTGTTTTTTTTTTTTTTTAAGTGGTTGTTAAAGAATGAAAGCTCTATAATGGAGGGTGACTGAGCTGGGAAAACAAGCAAACTGAAAACTATTAGCTGGCTTCAGGGAATGAAGTTGGTGCCCTGGATCCAGTTCTCTCTAATATTAAGCAACGCCCAGTCGCTGCTCCAGAGATCGTGACAATGCCTTTGAATTTGGTTTCTGTGAAAGGACTGGGACTTATTACAGCCACCGCAGCCCAGCTCTCAGGACCAAATTAGGCATTTGCGAGAGCTGTGCCCCGTGAACGTGATCTCGAGGCTGCCAAAGGCATGGGGAAGCTCTGGCCTCTGGATGTTATTAGTGGATTCCTTCTATCTGTGGATGGTTTTAAAGGGGTAGTTAGCAAGCTGTAATTTTAAGCCGACTTCATGTGCCTGGCATTGAGGAAGCCATAAACATATAAGTTCTCATCAAACTTTCTAGCGAGAGCACAACATTTCCAAATTATCAACCGAAAGTGACCATTAAAATAAAAGCACACGCCCTGACTGGTTTGGCTCAGTGGATAGAGCATCGGCCTGTGGACTGAAGAGTCCCAGGTTCGGTTCCGGTCAAGGGCATGTACCTTGGTTGTGGGCACATCCCCAGTGGGGGGTGTGCAGGAGGCAGCTGGTCAATGTTTCTCTTTTATCGATGTTTCTAACTCTCTAATCCTCTCCCTTCCTCTCTGTAAAAGATCAATAAAATATGTTTAAAAAAATTTAAAAAAATACAAGCACACACAGAGATTAGAGCCAGAGTGGAATTGAGAGAATTGTCAGCACACTTTATAATAAAGTTAGTGATAGTACAAAATCTGAAACCATCAGCTAAACTATCATTTTTTAAAAATATTAGAATTCTCAGAGCATTCTCCTCTATGCTGCGAAGAGATTGAAACAATATTTTTTCCTACACTGAGTGGGCCTTTGAGTTAGTATTACTATAGTTGCCATAAAAACTACTGTACCTACTCTCTCCTGGTGAAGGACTGTGAGGCAGGATGCTATGGAAGGGGAGTGGTAGATAACCACTGACTGCCTGATTCAACTCTGTATGTCTTGGAAAATTCCCTTTCAGGCAACTATCAATTAATCACCCATTATTCATGGACTCCTACTCCAATGCCAAGCAATTAGGGACATAAACAAGACAGGCGTGGTTCCTGCTCCCGTGATGTTTGTAGTCTAGGGAGGAGGATGTGCAACATGCAAATAAGTACAAGAGAACTGAGACTCTCTCCAAGGCCGAGCATGGGGCCCTATGGGAGCGTGTAGCAGAGAAGTAGCTGCCTTTCAGCAGCTACAAACACCTGTCGATGAGAAGTACCTTACAAACCCCTTTGATTACAGCAGTGAATAGTTATCTTCAGTATGTACATTGCGCATACATATTTCAAGGCTGAAACATTTTGACCCTCTGCCACCTCCCAAAGTGATTTTGAGGCAACTAATATTTCAGTTAACAAATTAGCCTTAGGTCTTTGTAGAGCTATCCTTTCCTTTCTTTTATCAATAAACTGTAAACAAGATAAGCAACGCCCCTCTTTGTGGCTAACCATGAAAGCGGTGGTCCTTCCAGCTAACGCAGCGGGAGCAAGGAGGCATCCCAAGGGGTGCGATCTCTCAGCTTCCCCGTGAGCACGCTTTTGGCCGAAGGTCTGTCTGCACGGCTGCTGCAGCAATAAATATTTTTCCTTTCCCCTATGACAAGCATTTAATTGACAATCTGATAAACGCTACCAACACAAAAGCTATCAGCTCTTTCCTCCAGTGTTCTATCATCCATTATCTTACCACTCAGAACGTCCATGAAATATTCAGGTCCCAACAGCATCCGAAGCGTGGCGTGTGCCAGAGCGAGGTAGCATATGTTCAGCGGCAAATGCTCCGTGACCCGGGAAGCGTGCCTTCCTCTCGGAACACATGCCTGGGACCATCGCAACAGAAGTTCTCAAGTGGCGACCAAAACACACTTCCTTCCAGACAGACGACGCGGCCTGTCATTTTTTATTTTTTTTTTTTAAGAAAAGTGACTTAATCATTCCAATGAAATGTGTTTGAAACAAAATTAAATGTCAGCAGTTTACATCTTTTATACCTGATGCTACGCTGCTTTTGCTTATGAGCCTTGTTGATGACAGAGTCCAAGGGACAGTATATGCATAAGACAGTATATACATCTAAACATAATTATAGAAAGGATTCCTCCTTCCCCCCAGGCTTCAGGACTTTTTCCTCTCAGATGCTTCAGGAGACAGTCAAGGACTCAGTGATGGGCCCTCTTGTTGCCTTTGGGACTGTTTTGATGCGGGATAAAAGCCAACGATTTAAGGAAAAGGTACCGACTAGTCTTGCAGAAAGCAGCTCGGACTGTATCATACAGGTCCAAAAAGGTAAAACGGAAGGGAACGATAGGAACCCTTTAGTCAAATCTCAATTTATACAAGAAACACGGGGACCCAAAGTGGAGAAGGGAACGGCCCAGGCCACACAGCTGATCAGGGCTGGACCCAGAGGCGGTCCCTGGCTTCTCCTCCCAGCTTGACTTTTATCAACAAAGCTGGCACTTCCAACCCTGTTAACTATTGGAAAGAAGAGTGGCTGCAGTGAACAGATAATGATGGGGCTAAAGTGAGGAGGACGTGGGACACGCAACGGGCAGTCGCGGGAGGCTGAAGCCCTGAGCCCCGACCTGGGCCCGCCACCACCCCGGCCTGCCATCTCTCTCTCCCTCTCAACTGCCAGGTCAGACGAATGAGACCCTCTCCTGAGGCTTTCTGGGCCTTTTAGGGAGAAAAGGACAAGTAAATTCAAAATGCAATATTAGTAACAAAAGCAACAAGCAGCACTGAAAATAGACTGGTCGTTGGGGACCTAGGCCTTCAGGCACTGGCCCCACGCGGGGCTCGCGTTTCAGCGTTCCCACTTCACACTGTTTATTTAGGTCACCTCTCTGCGCCTCACTTTCCTCATCTGTCAAATAGATTTAATAATATTTACCTCATAAGGCTGCTGTTGAGAAGAACCGAGACTGTGCCTATAGAACTGATTTATAACACTGGTGTGTAAACATGAATCAATTTAACTTTTCTCCATAATTATCTCGCCCCAAACTGTGGCAGTTTATTTGGTGACATCATAGTCACATTCCTTAACGCTAAAGTCACTTCTTTTTTAAAAGTCACTTTTGGTTAGAGGATCACACATATTTGGGGCTATCAGAATCATGTATGTCAGTAGAGAAAACTCATTCCTGCTTTTAAAACTTCGATCTCCAAGTCTCCTCTTCGGTTCACAGCTCAGTCTGGGAGTGGGCTGCATGCTAGCAGGAGCAGGGCATGACGTGTCTTTGCGTGCTTTATGAGTTTACTTCTCTTTTTATTCTCCTACTCTCCATTCCCCAAACCATTTAGCCTCTAGAAGCCAGTCACTTCGAGGGCCTCTGGCATCTCTTCCCCTCCGTTAGGGAGAGAGGGCCCCATCACCCAGGAATTTCCATGGGATTTGGGAACTAGGGATAGAGATCAGCATTTTCCTTTTCTCTTATCTCATGTCCATTTTATAAAAATATAATTTTATTGATTTCAGAGAGGAAGGGAGAGGGAGAGAGAAATAAAAACATCAATGATGAGAGATGCCTTCTGCATGCCCCACACTGGGGATCAAGCCCGCAACCCGGGCATGTGCCCTGACCTGTAATGGAACTGTGACCTCCTGGTTCATAGGTCAATGCTCAATCACTGAGCCATGCTGGCTGAGCAAGTAATTAATGTTAATAAGCATAAAACTACTTAGCTGCAAAATGTTGCCTAACCCCCACCTATAAGCAAAGAGTGTGTGGATGGAGTTAGTTTTAAAAGAAGAAAGGGTATATTTTTATTTTCAAGATGCATACACTCTTTTGAAATATTCCAGTGGCTTTGCATTCCTTTTAGGATAAATTCCAGTTCCTCTCCTAAGGCCCATTTAGCTTGGCCTGCCCTGGCCTTGCATCTCTCTCACCTTCTTTTCATCTCTTCCTTATGTCTACTCTCCAGCTGTAGACCCCTAAGCACGTTGCTCCTCCTGCTTGGCCACGCCCCTCATGCACACTGCTCCTCCTGCTTGGCCACGCCCCTCATGTACACTGCTCCTTCTGCTTGGCCACGCCCCTCATGCACACTGCTCCTCCTGCTTGGCCACGCCCCTCATGCACACTGCTCCTCCTGCTTGGCCACGCCCCTCATGCACACTGCTCCTCCTTGGCCACGCCCCTCATGCACACTGCTCCTCCTGCTTGGCCACGCCCCTCATGAACACTGCTCCTCCTGCTTGGCCACGCCCCTCATGCACACTGCTCCTCCTGCTTGGCCACGCCCCTCATGAACACTGCTCCTCCTGCTTGGCCACGCCCCTCATGTACACTGCTCCTTCTGCTTGGCCACGCCCCTCATGCACACTGCTCCTCCTGCTTGGCCACGCCCCTCATGCACACTGCTCCTTCTGCTTGGCCACGCCCTTGGACTCATTCTCACCAGCCTTGACTTAAAGGTGCTCCTTCAGGTTTTAGCCCTGTCATCTCTTCAGAGTTTATTACCCTCCCCAAATAGGCCTCCATTATGCATTTGGAAAGCTTACTATAACTGTCTTTCAAAACACTTTATCACTGTTGTAATCTTTCATTCGTTTGTGCCATCCTTAGCTAATATCTGCCTCTCCCACAAAACTCTAATTTCCATGAAGTCAGGGACCATGCCTTTGTGCTTATTATTGCATCCCCAGGGCCTAACTTAGGGCCTGGCATAGGATAGCCATTAAAAACTACATTAACAAAATGAATGAATTAATTTAAATAATAATTGCTGTTATTCTAGATTTTAGGACTCATCCTACACCACGTTAATAGTGTATTTGCACATTTCCACCCACCAAAGTTCTGTCTTTCTTCTCTTTTTTTCTGACATCTGAGAATGTTTCATGAGATCTGTGTACTAAAAGTATCGTTCCTTTCCCCATTTATTTTTTTTAATGGAGTCATAAAATTTAACTCACTCTACAATTTGGATTTTTAGCAAAAGGATAGTACTTTTAATTCTTTCTAAGTATAATCTAGTTGTCCTCTGCCAATTACCACCACCCCCATCCCAATCTCCCACATATTGGTTAGCAGGGGAAAAAGTCAAATAAGACTTAAAATCTCATCGTATCCAAGCATTTAAATAGTCCTTTTAGAGATCAGTTTCTCACATCAACTTTATGTGCAATCTCAGCTGGCCCCTCTCCTGTTTCCCTCCTAAAGTCTGAGTTTATGTGTAGCCTATTGACTTCATGGCCACAGTGATGAAAATGGGGATTTTAGTCACGATGGCCCATGCCATCTTTGGTCTTGTTCACTATTGTTTGCCTTGCTGGCATTTGAGCCTGGAGTCTGATGCCCACTGTAACTCATTCGTTAGTTCACTGTGGCTGTGTCAGAGACCAGCAGTGTTCTCTAGCAGATAAGCAAAGCACCCCATTCCTTCTGTGTATCTAAAGGCTATTGTTCATTGATTGTCCACCAAGTCATCAAACAACCTTATCAATTGTCTTGTACCAGGTCTAAAAGAAACATTGTTCTCTGATAAGGGGTTAATATCCAAATATATAAAGAACTCATAGAATTCAATAGCAAAAATTCCAAACAATCAAATCTTAAAAACTGGAACTTAATAGACATTTTTCCAAAGGAGACATCTAAATGACCTACAAATACATGAAAGGGTGCTCAACATCACTGATTATCATGGACATGCAAATCAAAGCCATAAGGAAATATTACCTCACACCTATTAGTATGTCTATCATAAAAAAGTAAGAGATAGTGTATAAGTATTAGGTGCGGAGAAGAGGAAACCCTTTTGCACTGTTGGCAGGTCCTTAAATTGGTGCAGTCACTATGGAAAACTATGATGTTTCCTCAAAAAAAAAAAAATAGAACTGCCATATGATCCACCAATCCTACTTTTGGATATATATCCAGAAGAGATAAAATGACTATTTTGAAGAAATATATGTACTCCCATGTTCATTGTAGCATTATTCACAATAACCAAACTGTGGAAAGAACCTTAATGTCCATCAATAAATGGATAGAGATACTATGTATATATATGTGTGTGTGTGTATATATATATATGTATGTATGTGTGTGTGTATATATATATATATATATATATATATATATATATATATATATATATGTATGTATATTAATAAAAGCCTAGGTGGTCCTTGTACCCTCACATGGAACATCCTCACATCATCACAAGATGGCCACCCTCACATCATCACAAGATGGCCACCACAAGATGGCCGCCACAAGTTGGCCTGCAGGGGAGGGCAGTTGGGGGCCATCAGGCTGGCAGGGGAACAGTTAGGCATCAATCAGGCCAGCAGGGGAGCGGTTAGGGGGCGATCAGGCTGGCAGGCAGAAGCAGTTAGGGGCAATTAGGCAGGCAGGCAGGCGAGCAGTTGGGAACCAGCGGTCCCAGATTGTGAGAGGGATATCCAACTGCAGGTTTAGGCCCGATCCCTAAACCTGACATTTGTAGGCAAATTAGCTATAATTTCCCCCTGAAATTGCTAGAGGGCCAGATCATTATAAAAGTCTGAATAGCACAACATACCTAAGTATCATTGCTGATCAAGTTCATCCTATCATGTTGATAGCGTATCCCAATGGAGATGGCTTCTTCCAATAAGACAATGCGCCAGGCCACGGTGCTCGTGTTGTGCAGAAGTGGTTTCAAGAACATGAGGGAGACTTTACCTTGCTTAGGTGGCCCCCACAATCACCAGATCTCAATCCAATTGAGCATTTGTGGGACGAAGTTAAAAGAGCCATCAGGCAGCTGGTTCCACAACCATCAAATCTCACAGAACTGGACAGTGCTATTCATCAGGCATGGTGTCAGATTCCTCACATCACCTTTCAAAATCTCGTGGAGTCAATGTCAAGAAGAATCGCCGCAGTATTGAAGGCAAAAGGTGGCCCAATGAAGCCCTGATGGGGTGGTCATAATAAATAATATGGTTGGTCATAATAATCTGGCCACTCAGAGTGTGTGTGTGTGTGTGTATGTGTGTGTATGTGTGTGTATGTGTGTATGTGTGTGTGCATGTATGTGTGTATGCGTGTGTATGTGTGTGTGTATGTGTGTGTGTATGTGTGTGTGTGTGTGTGTGTATGTGTGTGATGGAATATTATTCAGCTCTAAGGAAGAAGGGCATCCTGCTGTCTGCAACAACGTGGATGGATCCGGGGGGCATTATGATAAATGAAATAAGCCAGGCAGAGGGAAATAAGTGCTGCATGTTTTCACTTACATGTGGAAGCTAAAAAAAAAAAGCCTACCTCAAAGCAAAAGAGGCTAAAATGGTGATTACCAATGGTTAGGAGTGGGGGAGAAGGAGAGATGCTAATCAGAGTACAAACTTCCGCTGTAAGATGAATAAGTTCTGAGGATTGAATAATGTACAGCATAATGATTATGGTTGATATATTGAAGGCTAGGGGAGTAGATCTGGTAATTATATGATCTGATGCAAGTGTTAGCTAACAGCAATATGCGAGTATATCAAATCATATTTTGCACTATATAAGCATATCAAGTCATGTTGTACACCATAAGCAATGTTATATGTGTCAATTATATCTCAATAAATCTGAAAAAACTACAAAGTATACTACAATTTTTAACTTATTATGGAGAGGTTGACATTTCACTATGGATCCTCTAACGTGGCCAATGGTCTCAAGTTACTTATATACAGCCCGAATTTTAAAGCTTCCTTACTTAATTACATATTGATGTATAAGTAGGAAAGGTTTTCAGCTCTTTCTGGTTCTGGGACATGTATATTGTTAAGTTTAGGATTTTATTGGAGGGGAGCCAAACCAGGGTTGATTTGGGAGAGGCATGTCATAGAAGCCACCCAATTTGAGGAAAAGTGAGGTAGCATGGAGCTTTGAAAATGCACTTAAGTGTCTTTAGAGGCCACGCTACTCAAATATTTCATTTTACAGCTGATAAAACTGAAGCTCAGAGTAGTTAAGGGGTTCATTCAGATCACAAAGGCATAGGTATCAGAATCTAGATACAAACCCTAGTCTTTCCACTTCCAACCCCTTTGGCCTTTGCCCTGTTATTACACTGCCTCTCAGAGAAAGAAAAAGAAAAAAAGAGGAAGGAAGGAAAGGAAGAAGAAGGGAAGAAAACAGAAGACCATGTGTAGGTAGTGTCTCTGGTAACCACACCGCTGAGTGGCAAACGCTTTCCTCTGCCCAAGTCCGGGAAAGAATTAGAAGCTTGTAGGAAACTGTGCACCATATACAGGACCGGTTCTGGTGAGGAGGTCCTCACCCTTGGAAATGGAGGGACCAGAGGCCACTGCTGCATTGCTCACACGGCAGAAGACCTACCAGTGTCCAGAGAGGCATCGGGGCGCCTGAAGGAGCGCACATCTGTACCTTTAATTCTGTTAATCAGTTTGCATAGCATTTCAGGATTCATGGATGGAATGCAGTTTGTAAATGTCAGTGATAACTATAATGTTCACCTTGAGCCATAATTTAATTCAATGAAGCTAAAGGCTAGTAAATTTAGAGCCAATAAAAGGAAATACTTCCTTCCATTGTACACTTCACCCTCTGAGACCACTGCCAGGAGGTCATTGACACGGTGCCAGCTCTGAGGCGGCATTTGACAGGCCCCAATTAGATGAATATCGGGGCCGTCACAGGGAGGGTGATTTAGGAGTTACAAAATCCTGCGCTTTAGTGTGTAATCGAAAGCCTGTGCAAGGGTCGGAGGGGTACGTCACCCTCCTCTTTCTGCTCAACTTACGGAGGATTAATCACATCTGCATTGCATAGCAAAGGAAAACATGCAGCATGTGGGTTCAGAGAGGGAAGCACGAGGACACAGTCCCCTTTGCTCTGTATGGATGTCGAATGTCCACTGAATACAGAGGCTCTGCTTCCCCTGGGGAAGGAACCTGTAGAAGGGCCAAGGGACCACGTGGAAATCTCCTCCAGCCTTCTGAGGACATCTCACAAGTTCCCCTGAAGATTAGGTGTAGGCATCTCTGGGTTCATTAACTCCTCTCCCTCTAACTTCTCAACCATGTGTCTTCCCCATCAGAGAAATCCAACTTGGAAACAACGGTTCCACCTCACTCCTGTGTCTCTACCAGCAACTTCCTTGAAGATAAAAGAACAGGGCAAAAGGCCCTAAACACTGTTCTTCCCATTTCAGTTCAGGAGATGATCTAGTGAGAAAGTCCCTGCTGAGGTGCCTGGAGCCATCTAACCCAGGGGGCTCAGGGGGGTTACCCCGAGGGGCAGTTTGGAAAGGTAGGGGCGCACCTTTGTCTTCCAGAGTAGGCATCCCTGGATATTTACGTATAGAAATAGTTTACTTACATGCTGTTCTTCATTTCTCCTTTTTATTCTACCTAGGGCGTTATACTGACTTTTTAAAAATTCCCTCGTATTATCTCTGAATTCCATCTTATAGTGGCAAAAGGGATTTTTTCAAGTATTTCTTGTGAAAGGGGAGAATTAGATCAGAGGGTCTGATAATCACAGATACAGAGCATGAGTTCCAGCATTCACACGTTCTAGAGTGAAATTTTCTGAGTGTTTTATTTCCTGCTCTGTCTTCCACTGTTGATTTCGTCAACCTCATTGGTTCTCACTAAGGCTTCTACTTCTGTTAAATTCCGGCTTTATTGTCATAGATTATTTGCTGTTGCTACCTTCATTCTTCCAACTTCTGAATTTCCCATCAGTTTGAGGGCACTATTCCTTTTTCTTTGTCCAGAAGGTCCAAGCCCTTCCATATGATTACTGATAGGTCTTTTGGTATCTTATAAGAAAACTAGTGTGTGGGTTTTCTCAGGAAACAGTAGAAATCATTTATGCAGGGGGTTAAGAAATCAGAGCTGGAAAAATATTTGTTCAACTCTCAAGAAATCTCTTAACATCCCTAAACCTTTGTTTTTTGATCTATAAAATGTCTATGAAGTGATCTATAAAGTGAAGTTTTGAGGATTAAGAGATACTGCATGTTAAGGATTTAGCATGCATGGTATTAACTGTGGACATGCAGAACTCTTTATTCCCTGCTTTTAAATTACGTATGTGATTCTTGAGACTATCAATTATATATTAGGTTTTTAATGACATCCGTTCCTTGCAGGATCTTGTCATTAAGAACTGTGAAATTAACCCAAATTCATATCTAAAATACACCTACCAGTTATTGGAGATACTCAGTGAAATTGTTTATTATTTCAATTTGATCTTAATTAGTAGGGTGGGAGAGGCTTTGGATACAGCACCAAAGTGTTTACTTAATTCCCCTATTTAGCTCTCTCAAGGGTGAACGCTTCTGCATGAGTGCTTGGTCAAACCCTAAGCTCTATGTGTTTTGGCACTGCTCTGTAACAGAAGTGTTCATGGCTGAGCCTGCCGAGCACACAGAGGAAATATAAATTTGTATCAGTACAGTAAGTGTTCATAATACTGTCAGAAAGCTATAGGATGCTTTTATGATTCCAAGTATATTAAGAGCAGCACGACTAGGGAGTGGCTGTGGGTCCACAAATACTATTTGTACATACAATAGTGCCCATGACATTGAGCATGGGAACAAGCGAGGAACCAAGAGGCCAGGGCTGGGATCTAATCAGAGCTTCATGATGATTCTCTGTAAGCTACATAAAGCCCCCAACACCCTTTTTTTTAAAAAAATATGTTTTATTGATTTTTTACAGAGAGGAAGGGAGAGGGCTAGAGTGTTAGAAACATCGATGAGAGAGAAACATTGACCAGCTGCCTCCTGCACACTCCCCACTGGGGATGTGCCCGCAACCAAGGTACATGCCCTTGACTGGAATTGAACCTGGGACCCTTGAGTCCACAGGCCGATGCTCTACCCACTGAGCCAAACCGGTGAGGGCCCAACACCCTTATCTGTAGAATGAGACCATGACTGGCAGGTTCTCCCTTACAGGGCTGCTAGGAGGACATAATGAATTAGCACCCAGGAAAATGATACCAAAGTATAAAGCGTGACTGTACAATGGTGAGGCCCTTCATCCAAATCCACTTCACTATTAGGAAAGAGTCCAGAGGGTTTTCAGGTGAGCCAGTGGCATGAGCACAGGCGATGTGATTATGCAGAACACACGTCTACATTGAGATCCATCGCCTTCAGGGAGATCTTCAGAAATGATGTTGTCTATCTCATTCTACTTCCAGGCTTTTTACAAGTGAAGATAACAAACAAAAATCCTCCATATGCTCTCCTTATGGTTGATGACCTAGATTTTTCTCATCTATCAACTAGCAAATCTTGGCTAAGCAAAGATCCAGGCTGAGCTATCAAGTGCCTTTTAAGAGATGTAGGCTCCACCATGCTTATCCTGGGAGCTGTTCCAGTGCACTGGGGAGAAACTAAAGAAGATTTACAGGGGAAAACGAACCACCTATAAATAATTTCAATTCATTCTTCTTTTCTTGACGTGTCCTATTCAATGCTAGGCTGTGCCGGCATAGAGCCTTGGAGCAATCGGTACCACTCCGGCACTTCTCTGTAAATAGTAAATCCACCTACTGTTCAAAGGAATGAATCATTCTCCTCCCTCTCTCCATGTTATTAAATTAAACCCCAAAATGCCAATATTTTTCTGGAGCCCCAAACGATAGCTAACTTCAGTTAAGAGCATTCTTGGCCAGAGAGAGTATTTGAGGTGAAATCAGAATGTTTTCTGCTCTAGAGGACCATTGACTTAGGTTATATCTGATCTGTGATCCCTGAAGCTTTAGTAAATTCCAGTTTCAAAATTGATGGTCTATGCTACGTTGGATTGCTCTCTAATTGTTTTATGATTCTTCATTTTATATCGCCAACTCAAAAGGGACCGGGACAACATCTCTTAATTCTGCCATATCCCCTGGAATATACTACACAGAGCTGGCGTTCAGTGCAATTTTAATACGTATATTGTAAATTCTCCTAGATAACATGAATAATTCAGTAACTCTCTTGTTAGAAATGATCCTGTCATTAATTCAAGAACATATGCTGTTTATCCTTTTATTTAGAAAAAAAAATCTCTAAACCTTTAAACTGGTAGAGCCCAAAGGGCATTTTATGTCTGGTTCATTCCTGTGCTACGTGGGGGCCTGTCACCCTTCTCACCTTTCACCCCTCACCTGGGTTATTTTAAGAGTCTCCACATTAATTGCACTTCATCTGCTTTTTCATTCAATCAGCACATATTTATGGAGAACCTACTATGTACCCGGTGCTTCCTAGGTGCTAAGGTACAGACTAGTTTTCTGCTGTCATGGCTTTTATTCTGATCCTCAGAGAGAGGCAATAGCCATGCAAACAAATTAGATAGTTCCAGGTGGCTTTACGTATGACAAGGGAAATAAGATACAGCGAGGTGACATGGACAGACTGGCGGGTATACAGGCAGGATACTTCTTTAGGAAAGGCATTTTGAGTTTGAATTATTTAGCTGAGTTTTGAAGGATGAGAAGGAGCCAACTCTCTGGAAAACTGGATAGAGAAGCTTTCAGACATGAGTAGCGGCGAAAACCTGGAGCAGAGAGCTGCACAGCACAGATGGAGAACAGAAAAGATGGACGTGTCCTCTGAGCTGTGATGGGGAGATGGACCAGCAGCAGATCATGCGGCTTCACTTTACAGGCGATTGGAAGGAGTCTGGGTCTTATCCTGGGAGCCAGGGGACGGCACTGGAGAGTTTGAAGCTGGGGAGTGTATTATTCAATATAAATTCACTTTCCATGGACTCAGTCTTGCTGCCCTGCAGAGTTTGAGTTGAGTACAAGCGAAGCCCAACTCAGAAAGGTAAGTTAGGAGACCTTTGCAACAATCCAGGTGAGAGAAGATGGCGCTTTGCCCCATGGTGATGAAAAATGAAACAAAAAAGAGAGATTTAGGATTTATTTTGGATACTAGGTGTGGGGCAAAATGAGAAAGGGGACTAACACCTAGGTTTGGGGCTTGAACATCTAAATGGCTAATTTTGCCATCTACTGAGATGAACAAGAATAAAGAAGGAATGCATTTCTCTCCATTCTCCACAAATAGGAAGAGCATTTTTTTTCCCTAAAAGTTGTGTAACCGTTTTTGCTTACTTAATATATTTCGATCATTTCCTATCCTTTTCAGTATAAAATCGTAGCTTTATATAATCGCATGACATCACCTGCACCCTCTTTTCCCATCGCTGCCTCCCCGCACCGCCCCCAGGCACCTGCAGCCA
This sequence comes from Myotis daubentonii, assembly GCF_963259705.1. Lineage (NCBI taxonomy): Eukaryota > Metazoa > Chordata > Mammalia > Chiroptera > Vespertilionidae > Myotis > Myotis daubentonii. The sequence continues at coordinate 7,804,328 of NC_081846.1, read as the reverse complement.
CTGCAGCCACTGCAGCCAAATGAGCTGCCCGCTTCTCTCCCCCACAGGCTGCGCTTTCTCCATCTCCATGTCGCAGCCTCAAATTTCTTTGCCTCAAATTTCTTTGAACAGCATCCTCTACGTTACAATGTCCGACATCTTTCAAACGCAACCTTGCAACCTCATTGTTACCTCCTCACCAGGTGAGGTTGGCTCTCCCCAGTGTTCTCATGCTGTCCTGAGCTAACGCACTCGACTGGATATGTCTCAGCTGTGACCGTTGTCATCCGTAGCAAGTCCCACTCAACTTTGTACCCTCAGAATTCAGGAAAGACGGGATCGTGGAGGAATATCTCTCTTAAGGAACTGAAAGCTTGAGACCCACTGAACACCCCATCTTGTGAAACTGTCAGTGCATCTCTGCGATTCTCCCCTCTGTGCAGGCAGTCGGATGGTTGAGTGCTGGGCATTTACTAGGTGGAAACTCACAGGCTGCCATTCGTCATACACCTCAATGCCCCATGCACCTGGGTGGAGACGAACCTCACTGCAAAGTCCCCTTTGGAGGGGAATGCACCCTTTGGTAACTGCTCTGCTGCTGTTCTGGATCTATGCCCAGTCCCTTATTTTGGTCCCTGGGACATGGACTCAGAATTGGAAAGGAAATTACAACCAAGGCATTTCCCTGAATTTTAGCAGAATCCACATTAGCATCTACCATGGCCCCACAATCTGGCGGAATGGTCTTTAGGCCTCACGGGTGAATCAGCACCCTGAGATAAGGCACATCATAGCTCGTAGAATGGGCAACACAACCTGGGCACACTCACCCGTGCCCATGGCACGTCCCCTCCTCTGGCTAGCAGGGTGGGGGTCTCTGTGAATTGTTCACCGTTCCTGACATACATTACATACAGCCCACTCTTACACAGTTGGGTTGGTGTCGGTTAGCCTCATGGATGTTCAGAAACATGGGCATTTTTGTACAGAAAAATGAGAATGCCATCAGGGTAATTACTCTGTGGGTCCTAAACCCCTGAGACCAGCCACTGCACGTGAAGGCAAGATATTTTCCTAACGAGGAAGTCATTTTCAGTGTGTCCAAGCCATCAAACATTGACCCTTCCCTACATTGTATGCTGTGTCTGTGTTCTTCTTGCCTAAATATGCTGCCAGTAGATTTATATTCTAATAACTTGATTTTTTAATTAGTGAGAAACCCAGGCAGTCCTAGTTAAATGTCTCCCAAAGCATTGCAGATGACTCTAAATGCCTCACGATATAAATACCTTTAGTCAAATGAAAACACAAGTAGCTTTGCATATATTTATATGTTTTGCCCTTTAAGTTTCAAGATTAAAGGCTGAAAGCAGAGACAGTGGTAAAAGGAAGGCGGCTTCTTCTGAAGATCCATGCATTAAATTAGCTCGATTCAACTCAAGGCACATTTACCAGGCATAGCGTATGTGCCAGGACATGTGCAGGGCACAGTGGAAACTGCAGAGACAAGTGGCACGAAGGGCCTGCTGCCAAGCTGCTCTTCAAAGCAATGTGTTTTCCAAGGAAAACCTTTCTACTCCTCTCAGTGGTCTCAAACGTCGGGTCAGGCCAGGAGTAACGCCTCGATTCCGGGGCCCTAAGCATTTTGTTGGAAATCGCCAAATCAGATCATTAGTGAGTGATGCAGCCCCGTTCACTAGAATTCACTTCCGAAAAGTAAATATTCATTTCCCCTAAAAACGCGAGGTGCATTTTAAAGTAAACTATTAAAAAAGTAAAGTAAGTTTTAAAATACTGCAAAGCAACTGAAACAATATAAAGCTTAAATTCTCTAATCGAATAGAAGAATTTATTCTGTGACACTTTAGCTCTGGACCAGAATAAAATTTCTAGTTCATTCTAACTCCAGACTAGAATAAATTTCCTGACCAAACATGATAAAGAGAAGTCTCTCTCTTCCTCTCTTCCTCTCTCCTATTTTCTCTCTTTCACTGCCCATTGAATCTACCCCTAAGTGCAAACTGAAATTCATACTTTGCCCTTATCCCTATGCTTCTGTTATTTCAGTGAAAAGCAATATCATATACTCAGAAATCTATGAATTATTTTTAAATTCTTTTTCAGACCCAGTTGGTTGACTATATGTCCTTATTTTTTAATGTGGTGTGTGTGTCTGTGTGTGTTTACCAGATCCCCACTATCCCTCTTTTGGGTGGTCCTAATAGGTTTCCAATACTCTTCTGGCCCCCTTTCTTTCCTATTTACTGCATTCTCTGCACTGAGGCCTGAATCATAATTTTAGAAGATAAATGCAGTGCCCTTTAAAGTCTCTTACAGCTCACCTTTGCCTAGAGTTTACCGTGCACACAGGCCCTCAAAGCATGCCTTCCTTAAGCATTCTGTAGGCATTCATTCTTTAGCAACTGTTCTTCCACTTGGCCCATGAGTGCAACAGAACTGACATGTCTTTGAGTTGCTTGAAATTAAAGGCTATAACTTTTTCTTTATATCTTCCAATGAACCTGTTACAATGCCTGACGATAATCACCTCATCAACATTGTTATTAACCTAAATCTTACAACAAATGCTATGAGTGCTTATTACTGTGTGCCTTATACTGTGTTAGGTGCTTTGCATATCTTACTGCATATGATTCCTATGGAATAAGTACTAGGACTATCAAAATGCAGCACAGAGAGGTGAAACAAATTGCTCAAGGACCCACAGCTAGTAAGCAGAAGAGCTAAGATTGGAATCCAGGCAACTATAGAACTTGATTTTTTAAAAATCACATTACTCCCATAATGCACATCAACACATATTTGCCGAGTAAATGTATGAAGGATTAAAATTAAAACAAATATATTTCTTTTTTTAATATATACTTTATTGATTTCAGAGAGCAAGTGAGAGCATATGAGAAAGATAAAAACATCAACGATGAGAGAGAATCATCGATTGGCTGCCTCCTGCATGCTCCACACTGGGGATCCAGCCCACAACCCTCTGACCGGGAGTTGAACTGTGACCTCTTGGTTCATAGGTTAACACTCAACCACTGACCTGAGCCGGCAGAGCTGAAAACAAATGTATTTCTTTAAAAATGCCTAAGACAAACTAGGTGATGGGAATTAAAATAATATTTAGCAATATTTATTGCATATTTATGTGTAAAATAATGCTTTAAGAGGACACAACAATGAATTCATGAGATCAGTTTATTTTCAAAATTTGGCATTCTAAAAAAGATGTTAAATTTAAGCATATTACACATTTCTTCTGTGGTAATTTCTCAAACGTAAGTCAGTCAACTAGTTACATGTTTCCTGAGTACGTACAATGTCTGTTTTAGTGCTGGCAACAAAAAGGGAGAGGTTTTAGAGATCAGCCGCTCTCCCAGCCCCATTTAAAAATATTCGTTTGTTTTTCACTCCATCATTTAACACAAGGGTTCTGTTCTTTCTCAAGCAGAGAAGCCAGTAAAGAAGTTATCAGGGTAAAATTCAAAATTTCATAGAGATGAAAATAAAAAAGTGATTACTGTGGTGGGGATTTAAGCTCTCCTTCCTTCTGAGAGTAGCATTGTGGGAGATCGAATCCATTCTTAAATAATCTCTGACAGACTTGTAAGAACAGTCATTGGGGATGTGAACTCAATGGCAAAGTCCCCAGGTGTTGGCTCGAATTAACTAGCTTTGTCTGAGTTGCTAAGTTTAAACACGCATTTACCAGCAAGGGCTTCCTGGCTTCCCCTCTGTAACCCACATCTTCTTAGTAATTGTGTCCATGCCCTAATGTTCTCAATATTGAAATGTCTGGAATGAACATCTCACTCTTCTATTCCTTCAATAATTTACTTTTGCCTGTGCTATCAGTGATCTTTTGTTGATGGCAGTACTATAGAACAAAAAAGCAAGTTTGCTAGCCTGCATAAAACTTATGGTGTTGCATACGTGAGGCAGAAGGGAGCTGGTGGACTAGAAGAACTTTACCAAATAGGATTTGTGTATGGACAGCCCTGCACCTGGAGCAGAGTACAAAGATCAGTTGTGATGCGTGTCTGACTCCCACTGTACAGTTATTGCGGCAATCATCACTGACCAATTCCTGTTTTATTATATTTTCTCTTTATTTTTATGGGAGAGAATGCAGTTTTTCCCACAATCCATCCTTGAGCACAAATACAGTAATAATTTGGGGAGAGCAAAAGGAATCTTAGTTTTATCTGCATAGAGGGACCGATTGGAGATCAGTTGTGCATATAGTTGTATTTCAGCAGCGTATTCTGGAGATTTCTTCCTCTTGTAAATAGTTCTTTTTAAAAAAAATAATCAAGAGGAAATTTGTTTTCTTTGACTGATTTGTAAATATTGCAATTCCTAGAGATTTTACATTTTTTATGCAGAACTGATATGCAGATATCTACATAGGATAAAGCAGAACACAACACTGATTATTTTCCAGATAAGAGTCATTGTCATGCTCATTGGGAGCACAGCCAGGGCTCTTAAAAAAGTTTAAAATTTTTCCTCAAAAATATTACTAGAGATTTAATTTTTTAAATCTAAAGATGTGCTTATTCACCATTGGAAGAAATAAACACAGATATTTTAATAAGAGATGCACAACATCTTTCATTTTTAATGTAACACCTGTATCTTTCCTCTTACCTTATTTTAACTCTACCCTGGGCAAGGGATGCCCTTACCATGTTCATAACCCACCCTATCTTGTAAGGGAAAGTGTCAAAGAGGAGCCGCATGATGGTGCCACATGCCCTTTGCCCATCCCCTCAGCACAGGAGGTGAGATGCTGTGGGAATGTGGCTAACAGTCCAGTCCAGTTACTGTTTATGTCCACTAACAAGCTAAGGAAAGATAGAAATGCCAAACCAAGGGCTTTCTTCTTTCTATCCTTTCTCCTGGTACTCCTCCAGGGCTGTCCACAGCAGCCCCAAGAAAAGTGGAACACTGTGATGCAGTGGTTTAACAATGCCTTTGATGAGAGGGGGAGGGAGAGAGAGAGAGAGAGAAGAGAGAGAGAGAGAGAGAGAGAGAGAGAGAGAGAGAGAGAGAGAGAAGAAGAAGAAGAAGAAGAAGAAGAAGAAGAAGAAGAAGAAGAAGAAGAAGAAGGAGAAGAGGAAGAAGGAGGAGGCAGAGGAAGGAGAAGAGGAGGAAGAGGAGGCAAAAGAGAAGGGGAAAGAGGGAGGGAGAGAGGAAGGAAAGAAGGACAGAAGGAAGGAAAGAAGTTAGAAAGGGAGGAAGTTAGGGAGGAAGGAAGAAAGGAAGGAAGGGAAATTTAATATTTACCTCTTCTTGATAAATATTAAGAAATGTTTAAATCAGTTTACTTTACAGTGGGGCCTTGACTTACGAGCGTCCCGACTAACGAGTTTTTTGAGCTACGAGCTGCCTCAGCTGATTTTTTGCTTTGAGTTGTGAGTTAAAATTCGGGTTACAAGCCAGCTTCAGATATTCCACCGCTAACTGGCGCAGCAAACGTCACAGTGAACGCCACATCAGCGCAACATCACGTGTCATTGTAATGGTGAAAATTGATTTGACATACGAGTAATTTGTCACGGAACAAATTAAACTCGTAAGTCAAGGCCCCACTGTATTATTTTTTTAATTAGAGAACCTAATGTCATTTGTGTATAATATGTGTATCTTTACACCAGTGCTTACAGTTGTGTGTAGAAAATGAGCCTATTTAATGCTTTTCTCTGCAACTCAGAGGCCACTCCAATGCAGTGTGCTGTGCACTCCCCCACAAAAAGTCTCCTGACATTACTTCACAGAAATGCAAGTTTCGCATGAAAAACTTACTCCATGAGTGTGTGTGGATTGATGCATAAGATATAATTATTTTCTAATAATAATTATAAATACATAACATAGGCTAGTAAGTAGGAATTAAAATAGTGAGGGGTGATCATGGAGCATTTACTATTTTTAATGTCACTAAATATAATACAGAGTATCAGATTTTCAGCTTAACACTTAGATTGCCATCTGTTAAAAGATACTGTCATTTTATTTCTTTCTTCCTTAAATATGTAAGATTTCTATTTCGTATTGTCTATGAAGCCTGAAGCAGATTTTGAAAGGTTACATATGTATTGTAGAGTGTTCCAAATTCTTTCTAAGATACAGAATGAAAGAATAGGATTTGGGTTTTATAACATAATGATAGGAAAGTAATACTCAAATGCTAAAAAAAAAGAACTTAAAACATGTTTTCATATGATATATTTATTTTCTTTGTATGTTTGCATATGTGTCTGTCAATTGATAAACTCTAATGTTTTAGAAACGCAATTAAATTTACATCTATACTTGCCTCCTTTTAAAAACATTTTAGACAGTTATTAAAAGAATTCTACACAGTTCTCTTTGGCATCTGAACATAACTTAGAATAACTTTAACAGAACAAAATAATTATTTCATCCCCATCAATAAATATAAAAATACTTTTAAGGAATTCTGCATAGGGTATCATTCTGAAACTCAAGGCACAGAATAAAATATGGGCAGGACAGCTTCAATTGTTTGCATTTTTATTTCTTCAAGAGAAGCTAGAAAATGTCCAGATCAGAAAAGGCTGTTTCTCTGTGCAATAACTCATCAAGGATAAAGATATTGAATAATCTTTATTACAATTATTATTGACTTGTTATTGCCAAGCAGGTAAGTAGAGGGCTGCTTGCTTGTTGATTTGTTGGTCACTGTTGGGCTAAATTTCTCACAGCTGATCAAGAAGATAGTAACGGACATCAGCTACATAGCTCTTTGAATTTCTGTTGCATAGAAAGAACTGGAAGGATCCATCGCTGGACTCCTGTTGGTGCCGAGGCCTGAGAACTGTGAAAGGTTCTGTTTCATTTCATACGCCTTCGGTTCGACTTTAATTCCCCTCGGCCTGCCTTGGAGAGGCTGGGGAGGCAGGATCCTGCTCGCCAGCGGGTCCAGAGTCCTCCCTCTCCGCCCGCCCAGCTTTATTTTCTTAAGTGACTTAATCAAAGGTAATTCGAGTTCACATTTTTGTATCAATGGTTGTATTTAAAGAGGTCTTATCTGATTTCCATCACCAATTACAGGCTTGCATTTCTTGTTTATATCCATCTCCACGCTGACAAGGGCCCGGCTTGGTTTCGATAGGAAGTCGAGCCTTCATCTCATGTCAGAAGTCCCCAGAGCACATTTGTTCTGGTAAAATTATATCTGGGGAATGAGGGGTTCTAATACAGAAGGAGGATGTGGTGGCGTGGGGTGGTCCCTGCCACTTTGTTTGAAAAATAAATTGTGAAACCTCAGTAGTAAATATTTGCCCGAGAGCACACAGTGGGAGGGAAATTACAGTGCGGGGAATCCTGCCATTAAGAGGGGCCGAGTCAGAGGTTAACGTAACAGGAGTGGGTCTCCTCGCAGAGGTCAGGGCGGGCTGGCCGGCTCAGCTCCTAGATGACTTTTAACTATTTTTGGCAAGATAAACATCAGATGTCGCTGCCTCTGGGAGCCAGGAACAAAGGTCGGAGATCTGGGGGGATTAACTTCTTAAAAAGAGATACAATATTTAACTTGGCTGCCCTCGAAGGCCTCGGGTTTTCTGGCCTGCTTGCCTGGGCAGTGGAATTCCAGGTTTTGTTGAACACAAATAGAGTATCTTTTAGAAGTCCAGGCCCTAACGCTGCAAACCTAAGACCATAAGGAGCCGGAGATGGTAAGTTAAACTTTAGACTGGACGCTGTTGAAGAGGCGTGGCCGTCCTGTGTGTTGTAGGGCTGCGGACCACCGCCTCCCCTGCTCCCCCTGCAGGTCCACACCGCCTTTGCCCCCCCCCGCTACCCCCCCCCCCCCCGCACCCCTGGCACCTGTTCCTTTGTGTGTGCTGCATGTACCAGCCACATGTCAATCTCCTCCCAATGCACTCTGTTTCTCTAGCTCCTCTCAGTCTATTTTATTTCTTGTTGACGTAGTTTAGTTCACAGAGTTATTCTGGAGCCAAATCGCCTTGGTTTGCTTCTTTCTAGCTGGGTAAAATTGGGCATGGTATTTAATCTCACTGTGCCTCAGTTTCCTTGAACCGGAAGTGGCAATAAAATAATATCAAGCTGGTTTGGCTCAGTGGATAGAGCATCGACTTTTAGACTGAAGGGTCCTGGGTTTGATTCCAGTCAAGGCCCTGTACCTTGGTTGCAGGTTCGATCCATGGCCCTGGTCGGGGCGCATGTGGGAGACAACCAGTTGATGTGTCTCTCACATTGATGTTTCTCTCTGTGTGTCTCTCTTGCACCTCTCTAAAAATCAACGGAAACGTATCCTTGGGTGAGTATTAACAACAACAGCAAGAACGAAAACAACAGCACCAACCTCAGAGGTGAAAGTGGGGCACGATCCCACAGTTCTGAAATCCGAAATGTCCTAGAAACTGAAGATCCTTTCTTAGATTTGCAGCAAACCCATTTGATGGCCAAAACTATTGTGTAGCGACATGCGGACTTCATACCATTTAGTGTAACCGTAGCATTCACAGCTTTTAGCGCAGAAAGTTTAATGTGTTTGATGATGGGGGATGGCCAGGCCCCCTGGAGATACTATATACTCTATAAGCATCCTATCGCTGTTTTAGTATCTTAACATTTTTGAATTTTGAATCATCTGACTTCAAAAGTCTTAGATAAGGAATTTTGTTTACTGACAGGTAGAGATCAATAAAAATATGTCAGCTGTAATCGTTACATTCAGAATCTTAACACCTGGAATAATAACTGGCACAAGGAAGGTGCTCATCAAATTCTAGGGCTTTACCTTTTAGAAACAAATGCTTATTGGTCACTTCCAGATCATGGTAGGCTGGCTCTTCCCCCCGCTGCCTGGTGAGGTCGTGGTACTCAAAGGTCACACACATGTGAGGTGGTAGAGTAAGAATTCCAAAACAGGCGACTTAACTCCGAAGCGCATGCACTGAACTGGTTCACACACTGCTAGCGCCAAGACACTGCCACCCGCATGTGCTATAACAAAGTTATGGAGCTACTGTGAATGGGATCTGAATTCAGGTGTCCGATGCCATTTTTTAAATGTATTTTCATTGATTTCAGAGAGGAAGGGAGAGGGAGAGAGAGATAGAAACATCAATGATGAGAGAGACTCATGCCCCCTACTGAGGATCGAGCCCACAAACTGGGCGTGTGCCCTGACCTGGAATGGAACTGTGACCTCCCTGTTCATAGGTCGATGCTCAACCACTGACCCAAGCAACCAGGTTCGGATGCCATTCTTAAGTTTTGTGGGGTGTTTTTTTTTATTATTATTGAAATTTATGCTGACACTACTGAAATAAGGAACAGAGCAACTAAATAGTGTGCATCCACACGAAAGATCAATGGCATATTGTGTGTTAATCTGCTCATCGCACCTAGTGGTGCTGGCTACTCAGCAACTGCTCAATTAACAGGCATTGAAGTGAATAATGAAAGCATGTGCCACACAGGTTCTCTGTTGTTTTACCTTCTGTACGTCTACTTCTGTGCTCTAGATCAGCAAATATTTGAGTGTTCCCCTTTACACCTTTATTTTCTTATTAAATCTCAAATATCTATAACAAAAATAGAACCAGCAGCACTCGTTTGTTTTACATCAAATTCAAGCCTTCCTGGGGGAGAAAAAATGGGCTCATTCATTGATTAATCACATTCTTTATTATAGAAGCATCATGTGAATTGTTTAAGGAGAAAAAACAGTGTGGACATAAAAATCATTTCTACTTTTTAGTGCCAGTTAAAATAGCTTCCTTGGGGCTTAAACTTTTTTAGTGTATTGTTTTCTAACATATCTGTTAGAAGCAGGGTGTATGCAATTATGATGATCCCATTTAAACTCTGACACTATTTCTTATATAAAAAGATTACTCTCGCTTAACTTATGTAATAAAGAATGTCAGTGATAATTATTTGGTTTAATAGAAAGAGCTTAGGAGAGGGATGCCAGCTGCTAAAATGCTCTAAGGCTTTGCACAAGGTATTTCGTCCAGTCATTGTTCTGATGGTCCCACTTTCTCATAATTCCCAGTACCCACTCACCCACACAGGCTCTGGGCTGGATCTTAGGACTAATTTGGTGTTAGCAAACATTGGCAAAGTCGACAAAAACAAAGACCTGAGAAAGTGCATTTTGATTGGGTCTTACAAACCCCTGGAGCTCCCGTCACCAGGAGAGTATGCCCAGGCGACCCTGCTGAAGGCATGGGAGAGGCATTCAGAAGAGAGCTGAGTCGTTGAGCTGAGACCATCCCTAACCAGCCAGCTCTAGCCAAGTCACCAGCTCATTGCAAATGCCTGAGCAAGCCTGGTTGCTATCAATAGAGCCCCCAGCCAGAGAGCGAATCCGCTAAGTCAACCCATAGACTTGTAAGAAATAGTAAGTGGTTGCTGTGTTAAGCCACTAGGTAGTGGAGTGGCTTCTGTTATGGCAACGACTATCAGAGTTGGCTCTGCGGCGTCTGATTTCCCCTCTCCGCTGGAATAGAGGAGGTTGAATTTCAGTCCAGTCTTCAAAATCTATGCTCTTTGTATTAATTTTATGTGTTCAAAGGCATTATAGAGTTTGCATTTCAATATTAGTATCATCAAGAGCAGTATTTACCAACATCATGGTCCACACACATTCATTGAACACACACATGCTTGGTTTTAAATGGGAAATAGCAAAATTCATTAAAAGGAAAGAAATTCCTCACCATCTATAGCAAAAGTTGGCAAACTTCTTCTGTAGAAGGCCAGGTGGTAAATAGCATTGGTTTTGTGAGCCATGTGATCTCGGTCACACCCATACAACCCTGCCATTGTAGCACAGAGGGACCACAGACAATATGCAAACAAGTGGGCATGGCTGTCTTCCATTACCAAATAGATGGCGGGCTGGATTTGGCCCAGGAGCAATGGTTTGGCAATCACTTATCAAGAAATCATTGAAACCAGGCAACTCTGTTATTGTTTTATGGGAAAGAACACATAGCAGTAAATCAGCATGAGTATTTGAGTTTTAGCCCCTGTGGCAAAAAACACATAACGTGAGATCGACCCTCTTACTGTACGATGAAGTATATAGTACAGTATTGTTAACGGCATGCACGTTGTCCTACAGCAGATCTCTAGATCTCCTCATCCTGCGTGAGCTGAAACTCTACACCCACTAAAGAGTAATGCCTCATTTCTCTCTCCTGATGGCCCCTGGGAACCACCCACCGTGCTCCTTTCTGCTCCTATGAGTTTTGACAATCCAATTATGCCTCACATCAGTGGAATCAGGCACCACTTTGCTCTTCTGTGACTGGCTTATTTCACCGAGCATGATGTCCCCCAAGTTCATCCATGTTATAGCATATGACATGATTTCCTTATTTTTTTAAAGGCTGAATTATATGTTCTTAAATATATATACCACATTGTCTTTATCCATTCGTCTGTCAGTGGACATTCATGTTGCTTTTACCTCTTGGGTATCGAGTATAAGGCTGTAGTGAACATGGAAGTACGAACATCTCTTTAAGAATCTGTTTTCAATTCTTCGGATAAAGGATTAGAAGTAGGATAGCTGGGTCACATAGGAGTTCTAGGGTTATTTTTTGGAAGAGCCTCCATACTGCTTTCCATAGTGACTGTTCCAAATTACATTCCCACCAGCAGTGTGCAAGTGCCCTCGCTTCTCTACATCCTCACCAACACTTGCTATTTCCTGCTCTTTTTAAAAAATATAATGACCATCCTAACAGATCTAACTGATATCAGTTTAATGACTCACGTTCAATTCTAATCATGATTAAGAGATGTGATCATAAATTATCCACATAGTCTGTAGGGACACAGATGCTGGAGCCACAGCCTGGGTGTGAATTCTGTCTCCATTGCTTACCAGCTGTGTGACCTGGGCAACCTTCTCCTGTGTTAAAAATGAAGAGGGTAACTATTTCAAAGTTGACGAAAGGATTAAATGAGTGAGTATGTGTAAAGCAGTTGGACAAGTACAAGCAAAAAGTATCTGTCATGGTTATTGTTATTATTACATGAAGTAAAGATACACTATATAATAACTGGGGTTGGACATGGCTATCCATGTGGGGGAAGTATAAGAGATACCTCTCACACTAAAGACCTCACACTTTGTCTTATACAAACAAATTTCAGATGGATAAAAGAGTTATTACATTAAAATTACCACAAAGAGAAAAGGATTAATACATACTATACATAACACAAAATGAAAAGCCATTTAGAATAATATTGTTTTTTTACTGCATTAAGATCTAAAGATTTTATAAAAAGATTAATAAAATATAAAGGCAGGTAAAATAATAGGATAAATTATTAGACATACAGATTGAAATGGCCACTACCTATAAAATGTTAGCTAAAAGACTCAATTTAAAGAAAAAGCCAACACATGGATAAATACACATGATCCCTGAAAAGATGTCCAATATCACCATTAATCAAAGAAATACAAAACTAAAAATAATTTACAATTTTTTGCTTATCACACTGCATTAAATTTTAAAGTTGAAATACTCTATTTAGTTGGTAATGCTCAATTGCGCCTCTGAGAGAAATGCAAAATTCTCTCCCACATGACAACATTTTAAAGGTTACAGGGAATGCTTCTAGTGCAGGCTGTGGGGGAGGAGTGATGACAGTGGTACTTACTGCTGCTGCAAATCCAAATTTCTAAAGCTTTTTAGAGGATAATTGGGGGTTTCTGAAAAACAATTTGGGTATCATTGAATTTAATAATTCTATTTCTAAAAATCTATGTTATAGGCACGCTCACATAAATGCAGAAACACACACAGGATGCCCATTACAAAAAAAAAAAAATGGAAGTAAACTAAAAGTTCATCCACAGGAAAACAGTTAAATCATGTCCATAGCCTGGAATACTATGCAGCATTTAGAATGGATATGTAGACCTTTTACAGAATTATCTGGAAAGATCATAAGATATATTCTTAAATGAAAGAGGAGTTTGGGGTATAAAATGATAATAACACTCATATAATGTTCACTATGTGCTAGAAACAATTCTAAATGTTCCATATATAATAGATGATACATCCTGAACTATGGAATGCGCGCACACACACACACACACACACACACACACGCTTGTAGCATGCCTCACAAACATTATTTAAGGTACATACGATTATTATGCACATTTTCAATATGAGGAAATAGGAAGAGACTGAAGCACAGAGAGGTCAAATGACTTCTGGAAGGCTAGGTATTGAATCCAGGGAGTCTAACTCCGGAGTCTTGTGTGCATATGCGAGGATGCCTCCTCAAAAGCAAAACAAAGAAAATAAAAATATGTAATATCTAAAACTCCACAGGACTAGATAAGTAAATAGGTAGGTAATAGATACCATGAATGCATGGTAAAGACCTGAAATAATATGTATTAAAATATTAATGGTATTTGGTGTTAGGGTAAATGTCAAGATGGGAAAGAATGTATTTTTACTTCATATATGTCTTTATAGTGTTTGAAGTTTTACAGCAAGCACATATTTATTTAGTACTTGTGATTTAAAATAATTACTTAATGTCAAAATAATGAACTAATTATTATCCACACACACATACATACACCAGATCCTCAAATAATGTTATTTTGTTTGTTGTTTGATTATCATGTTGATGAGAAAAACATCAGTTCCCAGCCAGGGCCACTGTCTGTGTGGTTAGCAGGTGCTCCCCATGTCTGCCTGAGTTTTCTCTGGGTACCCGGGTTCCCTCCCACCTCCCAACCATGTGAACTTGTGGTGACTTGTGCATGTGTGGTGACTTGCGCGTCTATGTTGTCCCTGTGTGAGTGAGCGGGGGTGGGTGATTGTGCCTCACAATGGCAGGGAGTCCTGCCCAGGGCGTTCCTGCCTTGTGCCCTGAGCGGCCAGGGGCTCCCGCCACCTGCAATCCTGAACTAGATTGAGCCGACTGGAAAATAGTTATCTTACTTGTTTTTATTATTCTTTCTTAAATGTATGTAAAACTCACATTTGCTTCAATGTTTAACATTAGAAGTGTTTTGGATCTTTTAAGTTTGGTGATGTTTTTGTGACCAGAATATACTGTGGGAACTAAACTCTTATTTATTTCTATTTGGTGAAATTGGTTTCATTATGTCATTTTGCTTAAAGTCAGGGTTTCCAAGAACCTTCTTTTAAAATTATATTTTATTGATATTTTACAGAGAGGAAGGGAGAGGGATAGAGAGTTAGAAACATCGATGAGAGAGAAACATCAATCAGCTGCCTCCTGCACACCTCCCACTGAGGATGTACCCACAACCAAGGTACATGTCCTCGACCGGAATCGAACCTGGGACCCCTCAGTCCGCAGACCGACACTCTATCCACTGAGCCAAACCGGTTAGGGCTCCAAGAACCTTTTGACAATGTTAAAGATGCACTGTAAGTATATAGATAAATAGATAGATACTATCTGTAAAATGGTAGTGGTCATTGTAAAAAATTGTTATGACAACAATGACTAGAATTGAATAATTGACAATATCATATACATCAAATAGTTTATTGATCGATGAATTAAACCATATTCAAGCTTCAAACTGTCAAACCATTATTGGGTGGCTGCACAATATAAAACCTGCTGGAGCATTGAACCATATACATCTTGATCCAATGTCATGTTTACTGCCTTGATATCTGTGTTATGAAATAGCTCCTCTCCTTTCCACCCTTTATAGTTTATCTTTTTTCCTTTTCTGAAAATCGGTGACTCTTTTTCTCTAAATGGGTGGTCTTTAAATGGATAACTAGCTCCTACAGTACAAAAGCAGTTTATAAGAGTGAAAAATCTTGGCAAGCCAAGTCCCTTGGTTTTATATAATTCTTTTAATCAAATCGATTTCTAATCCAAACCTCTACAAGCAATCCCAGGCATCTTAAGGCCGGGGGCCTGGATAAGACCCACTTCTCACCAGTGTTGCCTCCTTGTACCCAAAGCCATTCAGACATGAAACCCTAGAAAATAAGTGTTTACCAGGCACAGGTTTGCTGCTTGGGAGACCTTTTGCAGAGCATCTTATGGCAAAGGGGGCCCCTACTGGAATAGAAGGGGATATTCTGATCTGAGTTTGCCTGGATAATTACATTGGTCTGAATGGAATGCAGGAAAGATTTTCAATACAAACATTAGACAACAACAAAGATTCTTTATGATACAATCTGATATGAAATGATTTCACGCAGACAAAAATTTAAGGTTAGCAAAATTCTAAAGCTTGATTGCTCATGGGATAATATTTTAAGCCTCCAATCATTCCATTTTAAAATACCTCAAGTTTACAACGATGAATCTAAAATGCACTAACAAATCCTCCTCATTCAACTCTAGTTCTTGAAATGGCATCTGCCTTTGAGCTATAAAAATAACAGATGATTTTTTGATAGCTTATCAGTTAACAGACTGCTTAGTTAGGGGAGCACATTTTTATGCTAATGTCAGCAGCAGAGAGGGAACAGGAAAGAGAAGAGTGAAAACACAGAGCACCACTGTGGGTTAGAGGGAGATTTAAGGACTCATTTTGATTGGAAAAAAAGGCGGGGGGGGGGGGGCGGTTTCTTTCCATGCTTAATTTTTTGTAATGTAAGGTGAGACTGTAGTGACTTGAATTGTTCAAATTTAAAATAGATCCTAGGAGTAGGTAATGGCAGTAATAAAATATGATTTAATGTTTAAGTCCTATAGAATATGCCTCATACTGGGCATAAAATAAATGAGGGATGTGCAATAGGATAAACAATGCTATTGCCCTGGCCAGTGTGGCTCAGTTGGTGGGAGCATCATCCTGTGCACAGAAGGGTTGGGGGCTTGATTTCTGTTGAGCGCATGCTCCTGCGCTGCGGGTTTGGTCCCTGGGTCGGCTGGGTCAAGGCATGTACAGGAGGCAACCAATAATTGACTGACTCTCTCTCTCTCTCTCTCTCTCTCTCTCTCTCTCTCTCTCTCTCTCTCTCTCTCCATCTTCCTCTGTCTCTAAAATCAATAAACATAACCTCACATCATATTAGAATTTAAAAAGAGTATGTTGAATGCCACTGAGCTAAAAGATGTATTTTTTGAAATGTTAATGGCATTGTAGTCTTAGAGTTAGGATTGTAATATGAACTGCAAGAATTCAAACCTAGTCAATAGAGGGATATCATTGAGGTCTTAATATGTTGTTGTTATATTAACTGAAGGGAAATAGAAATAGATTAATATTAGATTTTCTAAACAGTTTATTATGTTTTTAATCCTCACCTGGGGACATGCTTATTGGTTTTAGAGAGAGGGGAGTGGAGAGAGGGAGAGAGGGAGAAAGAGAGAGAGCGCGAGATCCATCGGTTTAGATTCAAATATGGAGAACATTTTCTTCCACAGAAGATTTGTCGGTGAGGTTGGGACAAGGTCTGAAATCTCTCAACACTGCATAACAGTGTTCCCTGAGCAATTTGATGCTTCCAGGATAGTCTCTTCCATCCGTGGGTGAGCTCTGACATGAAAGGTGATTGTGTTAAATTATGGTCTCGTGTAGCTTCCACTCACCTTGTCACACACGCAACCCTGAGCATCTTGGGAACATGCCCCGAGATTTCCATGAAACATCCTTTAAAGTACTCAGTGCTACCCTCATGTTTGCTCTGAGGCCCTGACTCTTCCAGCTGAACACCTCTGACCCTCCCACCAGTCCTTTGCCACATCGCATGGCTTCCCTTCGCTCCGTGTTCTCCTTACACTCCTCTGGCCACACCCTAGTTTTACTTAAAAAGTGCCCTTTTGGGGGTTGCACAGAATAGAAGCAAAATCAGTGTGCAAAAGAAAAGGACATAATATCACTTAATGCAGGTGAAGGATATTTTCTGCTTCTTTACCTTTTTTGAGCTAATGAATAAAGTAAAATGAGATAACTGTAACACAGGAAAACAAAATTTTAACTCTGAAGAGCTGTCATTATGTGACCCCTTATGGATAATAAGTACAATACTTACCATGCGTCAGGCCCTATGCAAACCCCTTATCTGTGTGACCTCATTTAATTCTTGAAATAACCCCATTATGTACACACTTTCCAACTAATGCAGAGACTGAGGCAGCAAGAAGTACCTTGCCCAAGGGTACACAATCATGACAGGCCTTGAATTTGAATCCAGGTCCATCTGGCTCCACAGTGTCTTCATAATACACACAGGAAACTGAGGCCACACAGGTGACTTAGTCAGTCACCAGGTAACCACCAGTGCCATCAGGGCTGCGCCCCAGGCTCTCTGACTAGTGATCCAATACTGTGCTCTACCCACAGCTTCTGAGAGGGGCCCCCTTGTGGCTACAGGGCAACAATTAAATGAGAAATTACTCTTCCGTAAATTTGTTCAACAATGAAACAGTCTATTTTTTTCAGATAGGCATCAGATGGGTGAGCCCGGATATTGGCATGAAAACCTATTCCTGCCAAATAAATGAGTCAAGAGGAGAATATTAATGCACGGATGCAACGTATGTCGTTGTCACAGTTAAAGAAGGATGAATGGCGCCGTGAAGTCGGGAGAACACAGGCCTGCTATGGAGCCTGTGTGTGTGTGTGTGTGTGTGTGTGTGTGTGTGTGTGTGTGTGTGCGGGGAGGGCGAGCTGCAGGAGGAGTGTGGGATAATGGTGATATCCCTGCCTATCCCCACCCCACCTCACCCTTCCAGACCCGACATGCCCGGATGCTCAGTACTGCTTTCTGAGGAAATCTGAGATCCATATGCGCAGGGGACGGTCTGACCCTGCAGCACTGTCTTCTTGGGGGGCGGGGCCAGGAAGGGATGCCTCCTGCGCCCCGGCTCCCTCTGACTTGGCATTTGGGTTGTATGTGTGTTTTTTAATGGATTACTGTTCCTGAGAGTAGGTGAGGTTAAACATTTAGTGCATTAGGGCAAACGATTCAAACTGATATTAACTATGGCAAGTTCCAAGTTAGAATATCCATGTCCAAACTGTAAGTATTTCAAGGTCTCGTCCAGCTTCAATATCTGTGATTCTTCGCCTCGTGGTCTCAGTACCTAAAGGGGTGTTAACAACTACATGCGATTTGAGGACTCTTAATGTTTAATGGTAAAAATAATCCTCAAGCCAGGCTGGTGTTGCTCAGTGGTTCAGGGTCGACCTATGAACCAGGAGATAACAGTTCGATTGCCAGTTAGAGCACATGTCCGGGTTGTGGGCTTGACCCCCAATGTGTGGCGTGCAGGAGGTAGCTGATCAATGATTATCTCATAATTGATGTTTCTATCTCTCTCTCCCTCTCCCTTCCTCTCTGAAAATAATAAAAATATATCTTTAAAAAATTAAAATAATCCTCAATATTTTATCAATGCAATTCATTAGAAATAGAGCACCTGATAAATGAAATTCAAAAACTCTCCAAGGAGTATTTTTGTTATATTTGTCAAAAATATCACTTTCTACACACACACACACACACATACACACACACACAAACACCATGTGATAAGTTCAGGCATTTATTCATTCAGCATTCAGCAAATATTTTGCAATTCCTTGCCATACCTTCTTAATAATTTAAGTTGAAGGTTCAAAGACAAGTAGGACACTGTCCCAGTATTCTATAGTCAAAGGTAAATTGGGGAAGATAAATAGCAACTGAAAGCCTAAACTGGAAAGCTTGCTTCAAAAAACAACAACAACGTAACTGTTGCTTTAAGTGGGCCAAACACTTTATTCTTATTAATTATGTATATTGTATGTCATATTTGAATATTTGAATAGAAAAACCTTGCATTGGAGTTTCAAATTATTACAGGTAGATACCCAATTCTTTTCCAGTGGTCTTTTTTCTTTAATCTGCACAAAACAGTTCATAAAATGTGACCTCTCTGAACTCTGTTATCCTTCAGATGTTAAATTTATGTATAACCATTGCAACCCAAGCCCTTGAATTTAAATATAAAACTCGGTTTTTAAGAGCTATCAAATGGGAGGAGAAATGTGGGTTCTCTGAGGTAGTCCCACATCCGTGTAACAATCTGAGCAAAAGGCTGTGAGCTCTAAGTCACATTGATGCTTCTCACCCCCCCCCCCCCGTAACAATACCATGTATTCATGAAAACTGAGGAAAGTGGAAGTTATATCTCCCTCCTCCCATAACTTATTTTTCATCATTCTGCACACTTTCCCAAAAGTGCAGCGTGAATTATTTAAGTATGTGGGTTTCTAGAGTAGATTGCCACAGATTCCTATACAAACCTATGGCACCTATAGGCTCTGTCCTAAGTAAAGGAAGTCACATCTGTAAACCGCCCTGAAGAGGCCCAGGCCCGAGGCATGCGCAATAGGTAGAGATAAAGGAGGGAAGGGGCTGAGTCTAACCTCAAAGTAGAGAAGAAAGATTAGAAAAACTGACCACACTGGTTCAACCCTCTCAGGAGACTAATTTTTAATGCGGATGTTAAAATGGGTATAGCAATATTAATGTCCAAGATGTATACTACTGCTACATCATTGGAAAGATAAGGTGTGATTTTTACCTCAGTATTTTGCTTTTCATTAACATATGATAAATAACTGAGGAGATGGCAGTAGAAATACAGTTTTGTTTCATGCTTTGGACCAAATCCAATCTCTTCCATAAAATTAGAAAATTTAAATGTTGTCTAAATGCAGGAATAAATCAGAAGTTTTTCTAATGCATAAGGTTTTTAAAATGGGCTATTTGGGCTTATGAATCATTTTAAAAATTTTATAACAAAATTTATTAGTGGATCTATTGTAGACCAATTGAGAAATTTGAGTACCCTGAACTTCATGCATTTTCTAGTCCCAACAGCTCACATACAATCACATACATGTAACATATTCTAGAACAATCCTAAATGTGCTTGGTTTCTATGAAAACAAGCATAATTAAGTGAATTATTTTACTGACACCGGAACAATATCCTAGTTGTGTCTAGCACTATGTCCGGCCAAATTTCTGAATTTTATTTTGAAGTATGTCTGTACATTGAAGGTAAGTCAACATAGAGAAGATAATTCAGCATTACAAGGTAGACAAATAGTATGTCTATATACCTGAGGCCTTTGAAAGCAATCATGCCACTTATGTGTTGAGGACTGTAAGATAACAAATTTTTACCTTGAGTGGATATATAGTTTGAACTTTGTATTTCAAAATCAGGGGGAAGAAGGGGGCCTTTATTACATCATCTACCATAACAAATGTGTGGCTCCCTGCACGTGAAATGCTCACCAAGCATATATACATGTGGATGTGTGGCGAACAAATAGTCCATGCAGAGCTGGTATGTACCTGTAACTACTGAGGGCTCTCTTCCACGTTCTTATCAGCCATAGCCACCGTCTTAAAAAAAAAAAAAAAAAAAAAAAGGAACCAGATACACAGTGGAGGGAATGTGGTTCCTAAATGGAGTGTGCTCCTCCTTCCTACTCTACTGAATGAACTGTTAAAAGACCAAGAAGGCTGTCACAGAGATCTCACAGGAAATAGAGAGCTCCAAGCCAAGGGCGTGTCCGACAGGGTTGGCATGGAATGACAGACCGCCCTCCCCACATGGAAATTCGCGTCACCCATCTGAGATCTCACAGAACGGTGGCAGCCCTCCAGAGACAGAATGAGCTCCACCTGTTTGCAATGTGTTTAGCTATTAATATTTATGTAGTAATTCAAGGGAGGAAAAAAATGACAAAATGAACCAAGTTGTATCGCTGTTGGTGCTTTCAACCAAGATTTCTAAAAAAAAAAAAAAAAAGTAACAGCATGAATCTGTCCTTTCTGTAGGAAGAAGTCATATGACATCCTCAGGATGCCAAGGATTGTTGAAGGGGAGGCGAGCAGCAGCCATGTCCTTGGCTTGCCCGGCACACACACTCTACACCACTTTAATGAGATTTTTTTACTATGTGTAGTTGTGCTTCTGACCCATGTAAAAATCATATAAAAAATGTTTTCAGAGCTCTGGTAATATTAGTGAGCCATACCACTAAACTCAGAAGAGTCAAAATAACACACATCTCATCAGAAACAAAAGAAATCGGATGTCCCCAAGGATATGTTGAGTAAAGTCATGGCCATTCTCCATGGCAGCAGCCTCAGAAGGCAGGCAATCCTGCATGCAGATCATTTTCTTGATGTCTATGGCCCTTTGATTCACTAGTCTAGCTCAACTTCACTTGAACTTATTTGGGCTTTTTTGGGGAGAGTAACTTCATCTTAAGCAAATAAACTTCTTAAATACAGTGGTAAAATGATGTGTTCTCCTATTTATCCGAAAATGACCGATCTGTGGTGTGTGGCATGGTGGCAGAACCCAGAACTGGATCCAAGGACATCTGACCTCCAGTTCTGCTTCTGAGCAGTACGATGGGTGTGATGAAGTAATCATAGGCCTTGGGGTCAGACTGATTGGAGTTCTAATCACGGATTCGCTCCAAATAAGCGGATGACTTCATAAATATGCTGAACATTTTGAGCCATGATTTATTACTTGTTAAAAGAAGATGATAATATTATCTCACATTGTTGTTGTAAGAATCAAGTGTTACACATAAAGTGTCCAAAACGCTTACGTACCTCCATGCTACCATGCTCTGCTAGGACTGGTTCCAAGGTTACTCACATAATTTGGATACGACAAAATGCTGGACTAGAGAATATCTACAACTTACTTTATTTCTTTTTAGAGTGGAACTTCCCCTAATACAGTGGTTCTCAACCTTCCTAATGCCACGACCCTTTAATACAGTTCCTCATGTTGTGGTGACCTCCAACCATAAAATTATTTTTGTTGCTACTTCATAACTGTAATTTTGCTACTGTTATGAATCATAATGTAAATATCTGATATGCAGGATGTATTTAGGCGACCCCTGCGAAAGGGTCGTTCAACCGCCAAAGGGGTCACGACCCACAGGTTGAGAACCGCTGCCCTAATAGATCTAGCAATTGCTAACTAGAACCTAGGACAGTGCCTGGCAAATAGAAGATCTTTATATTGGATTTTTTTTTAATTAAAAAAAATTCCCAATTAGGTGCATGGTTCAGGTGAAGACCCTCCTTTGGAAGTTGTACCCCATCTCAGTAGAATGTGAAAGGGCCTGCTGTAAGTCCAGGCCTTCCAGGGACCATGGAGAAGACTCCTTGGACTTAATCCCTCTGGGAACCACAAAATAGCTTTGGCTTTGCCCCCCCCCCCCATTTCTTGCAATCCTGTTAAACAGGACAAGTAAGCCCTAAATTACTCAACGCATCTGTGAAAACCTTCTGGTGCCTGTATGTCGCTTACATCACAGAATCGCCAGAGTTCTAGAGTCTCACCTAGACCAAGTTTGCATGGTTCCTTCCATATGGAGCGTCAGACTTCAACCCCAGAACAGCTACATGTGAAGGTTATCCCACCCTTCCCCTTAACGCTGAGGGTGCTAAGGACTGTAAGAACTGTGGCAGGCTGAAAAGAATCCCCCGAAGATATCAGAGCCTAACCCCTGGAATCTTTCAATGTTACTTTAATGGCAAAGTCTTTGCAGATGTGATTAAGTTAAGGGTGTTAGCGTGGATAGGTTACCCTCGATAATCAGGATGGACCCTACATACTCTCACAAGTGTCTTCATAAGAGAGAGACAGAAGACAGACAGACAAGGAGGGGATGGCAATGTAAAGACAGAGGCAGAGAAGAGAAGGGTGCCCGCAGATGCCAGACACTGAGAGTAGCGAGGAGCGGATTCTCCCAGGAGCCTCTGGAGAAAGTGCGGCCTCACCGACACCTTGCTTTTGGATTCCTGGCCTCCAGAACCGTGAGAAAATAATTCCTGTGGTTTCAAGCCTTTCAATGTGTGGCAATCTGATAACAGTCACAAAGACTAACACATCCTCTGGATTCCATTTTACATGAGTTTTACTGAGCAACTCCTATTTGTCAGTCACTAGGTTGGAACTGTGAAGGGCTTTATGAATATTCAAAGGGGACTATGACTTGAATCAGTTCCGTAAGATCTGAGGAGGCTCTTGAACACACTTTAGCCACGAAAAGGAAAGATTTACCATCTAAACTTCTGCTGCAGATCGGCCAAGCACCTTATGACATTTCCCGGATCCTTCCAGATTCATGGTGATTTATTTTCCATTCCTTGGCTTCCCATCGTCCCACTGTAAAACCCCTCAGTAGCTTTTCTTCGCAAGACCCTCCACTCTTTGGACCTTCCTTGTCTCTCCTTCTCTATTGCTTATCACCCTCTTTCCCATGAGAGCCGGCTGAGCCTCCTGGAGCCTTTCAGCTCCTTCATTACCCACCACCATCTCATCACTGAGCCTCCGCACCCAGCATTCCCACTTCCAGAAACAAACACTCTTCTCTTTCCTCTCCTTCCTGACTTCTAGGCTCGAGATGACATCCCCATACTCTGTGCCTCCACAAACACCCTGTGTCTGTCATTACCTTTATTATTGCTTATTATAGTTATTGGTCTAATATATTTTCCCCAATGGATTACAAGCTCCGTGAAGACAGCAAGCATGCCCATATGACTTACTACTGCATCCTTAATAACGGCCTTTATGTGTGCCCAGCTTGCAAAAACAGGGGTTAAATTACTATTTGTTGGTAAATAAATGATTAAACGAGTGAATGGGTGAAGACCCTTCCCCCGAGACTGAAGTCCCAGCTGGCTTGTTTATTTTCTTTTCAAGATATAACTCAGTTGTTTCAAATCACCGTGATTGCATTTTAACCCTGGGCACAGAGTGCTGAAACTGAAAGGTATTTCATTGCTGCAATAAAATTTGTGTTTCTCAGATTTCAATGTGCCTCACTCCCTCCGCCCCATTTATTAAACTGGGTGTATGTATATGGGTCACCTCTGCCAACACGGCCCCACCCACCAGTGCAGGGTGTCGACCATGATTCCCATGAAATGAGGTCTATAAAGTCACACACACCTAGGACCCATGCCCACCTGTTTCAGAGAACGTTCCTGGGCGGGATTATGGTTTTAGCTCCACAAGCTCTTGGAGGAGGAGCCACACAGAATGGCGTAGGTTCCTTACATGATGCTCTGTGCCCTGCATGTGATATGTTAGCTCGCTGTTGGAGCTGAGGCCAACTTGATAGTGATCAAAATGTGCTCACAGCAAATGCCAGCTCGGTGGACCTTCTGGAATTAGTTAGTGACCATAGCCCGCTTCTAGTGGAGAAGGCTGTGTGCAGCAGCCAGCTGTCTTAGCAGGAAGGAAAACGATTTGCTTTCTCAAATTGGCTTTCAAAAGTGCGCACGCTGCCAGACGGCCTCTGGGCATGTGTATGAAACATCGAAAACAGACACAACAATACACACGAAAAAGACATGCATTCCCAAGGCAGGCTCCCCAGGAAGTAGCCAAGCGGGCTCTATGGGTGGAACTGAATGGGCCAAGTAACACCACTTTCCTCTTGCGTAAATGGCTTTTCTCCATGACAGTTGAACTATATGGAGGAGGGGGAGGTGTACAGTGGAATCTTTCTATGAATTATGATTTAAAATCATCAGTGCCACACCCACACGGCTTCACTGTAACTATCTAAACTGTTACTAATTTTAAGTGTGTTTTCTGTTTTAGAAAAACATTACATCTCTCAAATACTATCATTTATTTTTAAGGCTCCACAAAGAGTAAAAATCCACAAGCTCTCTTAAATTTAGAAATGCTCATTAATTTACCATTTAATTGTCATAACTCTTATTTTTAAGTCTTTATCATGTTGGTTTCTTTACACAAATGAATTTTTATTTAATCTCTTGCTCATAAAGAAACCTAGAATTCATATTTAATGTTCTGATTAATGATTTAAACAATGCTTTCAAAAAAAAATTTTTTTTAACTTGTATATAATCAAGCCATCTAGGCACCAGTAACTGCAAATGGCACAGAGCTCAATGGTCTCTTGGGGACTTTTAATCTGTTTGCTTTTAGAAAGAAGGTGATTTTATTTTTACATTAAGGAAGCATTAACATCATTAAATGGGTTCCCACTTTATGATAACTGCAAATGTCACATTGATCCAGAAAGATAAGAAAATGTGCTTATCTTTGGAACAAGTATCCAAGGCATGAGCAGGCAACCCACACTATTTGCATTAAGAAACAAATTGTATAAATGCGGAAGATTGACGTACCATCTGTTCATGTCCTTCACTTTCCTGGCTCTTCTGTGTCGAGATATTTTTATGGAATAGTTACGTTTATTATTTTGAAAATGAGCCACAGGTTAAAGAAGTTTACAATGGGTAACAGAACTCCAAGCTACTGGCTCACTGTGTCCCAGGTAGGAAAGCTCGCATTTTGTTACATTTCATGCCGTTAAATGCTTATGTTGTCTGATGTTCAGAACAAGATCAAATGTATACAAAACTGTAAAATATGTTTAGGACCAAATCCAAAATAGCTCATTAAGATGCCTCTTGGCAGAGGGAAGGAAAAAGTCCTAAAAAAATTAATGACTCTAAAAACCCCTGGCAATAGGCAACCACTTGCTCCCTCTCTCCTGTGGAAATCAAGGGAGTGAGACAGGAAATGAACACCTCTTGTGGGGGGAAGTGCACTGGGGTTTTAGTCACCAGCAAGGACTCTGCTTCTTCTTTCAAATGGTCATACAAAGCCTCCCAGCAAACCTGCTCTCGGGAAATTTCATTTTCCATTTGTCTGTCTTTACTCACTAACGCCAGCGTATTTTCTTTCTCTTTGAAGCTGAAGATGATCTCTCAATTACTGTAAAATGTAAGGCTCCATTGTATGTTACATGTTTTGTTTAACCGGACAACTAGCACTAGGTAGATAGAGAGATAGAGAGATAGATAGATAGATAGACAGACAGACAGACAGACAGACAGACAGATAAACATAAATAAGCCAGTTGTGAATGAAGCTTTGCTACAATAACCGCCCCCTGGTGGCAGCATTTGGAAGTGACTATTTTGGCCATAGACCAGAGGCCAGGTTTTTCCCTAAGGTGACTGTCCTAACTGTACAAGACTCCTCTTTTGCTGTGAACATTCTACACAGTAAGATGTACATGTTTAAATTCCATTTCATGCATAAACATCCTATCTGTGCACATGAATGACTTACTGAGGTCGGCAACCCCCTCAGAGTGTGACTTTAGGCTTTTGTCATCCTTAGTTCCTGATTAGAAAAAGTATGATCCAAATATAGAAAATATATTCTGAAAACTGAAAATTGTTGAAACACGTATTAGCACTAAAATCAAGAGCCTCAGAAGAATTTTGCAACATATACTCTCCCCACGTGTTCTACAGGACACCTGATTTCTTACATCCCAAACCTCGAGGAGGTCACTGTAAAGGAAAAGATATATGATGACAGCAATAATGGAAATTCTTTTTTTTTTTTCAATCTCTTCTCACCGAACCCATGAAATAGCCACACTGGAATAACTTACTGAACCATCAATAAAGAACTTCTCTCATGAAATGTAACTTTAGCATGTGCAATTTTGTTAACCTCTCCAAAAAAAAAAAGGGCCCCCCCTCCCCTTTTTTGTGATACCATGGAGTATATGAAAGAACAGAATATTATGTACTAAGAAACTCAGCCATCTCAGACATATCCCTTAGCATGTCTAGACTTGGGGGGACTTGGAAGTCCTCTTCATTGGTCTAAAGTCTCGAGAATCTGAGAGCTTCCAAATAAGGGGGTGGGTGGGGTTCTAAGCAACTGAAAGAGTGGGGACAACACACAGAATAGAAAGAAGTGCTGATGGGGATTTGTTAGAAGAAGAATGAGTGTGAACATAGAAAAGAGCACTACAGCATAGCAAAGGCATACGCTTTCTTGATAATCAAATTGGAAAACAATTACGAAGGGTTCACATAGTCAAATACACTTTAAAGAAAGACAAAGGAAACGAAACACTTGTTTTTTTTTTTATGTTAAAGCTAAATCATTCTCTTAATCCTCATTTTCCTCAACTGTAGCTTTTCCTTAAAATTGTTTTCATTTAATCCCAGACAATAAATTGGCTCCCCCAATGACTTCCAGACTAGAAGGATAAAGCTGGAGATCAGACTGGAAATGTGATATGGAAAACATTAGTAAAATAGAGCCTTCACTCATTACAGAACGTAAGTGACCTTCATATTGTATATAGAAGAAGAAGATGTTGTAATGTGATCAGCCAGAGCATTTTATAAAGGTCAGAGAAAATTCCTGTAAATCCATACTTGCTCATGAAAGGAGTAAAGTTCTATTCTTAGAAGAAGCAACGTTTAAAAACACTTTTGTAATTGCTAATATTGGAAACATGCAGAAAAAAAATATGTGTACACATCTATACGTATTTTTGTCATTTTGAAAATCTAAAGGACTATTTTTGTTTGCAACCATAAATTGATCAATGAAAAAGGCTGGAAGTGACTATTTTGGCTCATGCTCCCTTATCTACTTTCACGATTCCAAAACAAAAATTCACATTTTTCTGACTGAAATTCTGTTTATCAGATAATTCCAAAGGCATCCCATTTCAGTACATCCACAGTATCTAATTCAGAATTCTTCACATTCACAGGAGAAGGCACACATGGGACCTCAGGGCCTACAACATAAACTGAATCTGGACACAGTTTCCTGAGTACACAGAAGCCCATAATAATCTCTTGCCTAACCGTTCTCCAAATTACAGTGGTGCATTCTTATCTTATGTCAAACACTCCCAAAACTCTGCTTATTGAACTTGTATTCTGCATTGTTGTTGTTTT
This sequence comes from Myotis daubentonii, assembly GCF_963259705.1. Lineage (NCBI taxonomy): Eukaryota > Metazoa > Chordata > Mammalia > Chiroptera > Vespertilionidae > Myotis > Myotis daubentonii. The sequence goes on along the minus strand of NC_081846.1, from coordinate 7,776,519 downwards.
CTTTTTCCTTTCAGGAAGTAGCACGCATTTGACTCTTTTTTCTCATGTTTTATTTAAAAGTAATAGTATACAACTGCAACACATAGCTAGTATCCAGTAGACAACTGACTGTTCTATCTTCCTTGGTTCACTGCTCTGTTTTTTTATGTTTAGTCTCTTCAACCATGTACGTTTCTTTAAAAGTAAGATTAGAGATCTGTGTGTTTTGGAAGACATAAAAGAGGGTTCCTTTGGTTATATTTTGTCAGTAGTGCATTTGACTAGAAATTATTCTTTTCATGCTAGTTTCAAAGAATGGTTTACCGAGGAATTTTAGGAACTACTATTTTTCTTGATTGGAAGGAGCTAATCAGAGTTTACATTGTGAGTCCTAAGTTATTTTTTTTTAATCTATGTGACTATTGAAAGCTAACAAAAAAAAAAATACAGTGCAACTATGGCAGAGCTGTTATCTTGAGTCCCTCCTAAAAGCAGAAGAGAAAGCCCTTGAGTCCATGAGAAAATTCTTCCAATGCTCTCCATCTCCTCTTTCAGACAACTGCCCAACAGTGCAGCTGATCTTATCAGCATAAAAGTCTCAATGTGTCTTCAGAAAAAAAAAATGGGGTGACAACTCTTTCTGTTTTCTGTGTTCTTACCTGGATGTTAGCTTAAGCTTTGCTGAGACAATGCCAGGATGTGGTGTTCTCTTAACAAAATAATTAAAATCTCTTAAGAGAAGCTATTTATGCTTAAAAGATGCAGATCATGACATCCGCTGTAAATATTAAGATCAGAAGCATTGCATTTTTAAGAGTGTAAAGCTTAAATATTAAAATTATTCCTCAGCCTTTTCTTTGTTGTTTCTGCAATGGACAATATTTGATTTTATGGAAGAAGGAAGTGTGGAGAAGCAAATGAATTGATATGAACATATTAAAAATTCATAATAATAATTTGGTAAATCTCTTAAATTATACGCATCGTATTATGGCAAGTTTGTCATTTTCCTTATCTGAAACTTTTAATGCATGTGAGCTCTGGGCAGTATGGTAAGACAGTAGGCTATGTCTACCCACACTCCATCTTGGGGTTACTCACCTCCTAAGAAAGATCATTTGATGTGAAATGCCTTAAAAATGTAGATCCTTGAATTCTCAAGTCAGAGGAGAGCCCTGTGGTTTGGGGAAGAATGATATCACAGCACTTATCACTAAGCAACTGGCTTCTTGGTAACAGCCCCAAGCCCTCTGAGAACACAGGCCTGTGTACCAGGTTCTGCTCGGATCAGTCGAGTAACCTTTTCCAACAACTAAGGAAATAATTCATTTTAATTGACAACGAAAGCAGAGACTTTAGAAATTCACACAGTGGCTACAAAATGAAGTGTGTGTGGAGATGGTAGGGCAAAAGTCAACCAGCCGCTTGTTTCAGTTAAAAAACCATATGTAACTCCGCTGGGAAAAAATATTTTAGCTGAATTGGCCAATTGATTCAGCCTCTTGTACAATAGAACAAGCAACAATAGGGCTAAGACATATATTTTACATTTTCTAGGGCAATAAGCTATGATGCAAGAATATTTTTAAATATTATTTTCTTGATAGTCTTTTTACATGATTTTTAACTATGACAGACACATTTACACAAAATTAAAGTCTTAAGATGTGTATTTTTCCAAATGTGTGTGGTAGAGGGAAAAAAACAGAGGTAGAGGAGAGAAAAACATGGATAGTAAAATAGAAATTTTTCAGTTACACATTCATATCACATTTATATAAACAAGTAGGTATAATTTGTTTCTTTTGCATGCATATTATAAATGGGGCCATACTATTTTAAATACTAGAAATATAAAAGCTAATACTTTACAATATCTACGGTTAATAGTATTTAGAGCATTCATGAAGGAAAATAAATTCCTCAAAAGAACAAGATGAATTCTTTGGGGGAAAATAATGTTCAAGCTGGCATAAAAGTGTTTCCTAAATGCTCTCCAACGAGATCTAGTTAAAAAGTTGTTTTCAGTTTATTACTGAACTTTTGCACTCTGTTAGGATAAAAACTTTTAATAATGTTCCTTCAGTTTGAGAAAAAAATAGACATTTTGACTTTTAATGATGGAAAGAATTTTCCAAGTACCGTTTTCTCACGTTCGCATAAAACACCCTTCTCTTACTTTGTATTTGGCCTTGCTCTTTTGTTCACTGTCCCCCACACTGCTACTGCATCTGAGACCCTGGGTTACGTCCCCATCTCCTTTCCCTCCTTTTGTAACCACAGTGGGTACCTCCTCCTCTTACTGATTAAGCACCAAAGTTATGCTCAGAATTGTATAGAATATAAAACTAGATATTGTCCCTGCCCAGTGGGCTCACAGAATCTCCAAATTTGCTGTAAAATATGTCTACATATTGTATAACAGATGCACTTCAAGTGCTAAATGTCTGGAGATAAATCTATTATTGACTTCATCCTCTCAACCTTTCCAATTTCCCTTATCATTTGTCAGCTCTCTGCATGTATGTGCCCAGGCAGACTGGTGAGTGCAGAGGGAGCGGGTCCTTGCTGTTGTAAGGAGGGCCACAGTGCAGAGGGACTGCGCAGATTCCAGCCCCTGGCACTGGGTACTAACAGCATTCTTGACCCCAACCCATGGGTGCATGGCTCCCTGCACTAACAACAATAGCAGATACACAAGTGCATTCTAAAACACCCTTTACATAGTATTTATTTTTACCTTGTTGAAAAACTCAAGATTCTGTCCCTTTTAAATAGTTCATCCCTTGTCTTGAAAAACATTCCCTCTTCTTCTGGGCTGGGGGTCTTATTGAATTGACAGTAAAAACACTGGAAAAGACACAGGTGACTTTGTGTATTTGAGCACACACCTATGGTTGTGTAGTATGTGTCTGTCTGTGTGTCTGTGTGTGAATGCATCTTTATACTGGCATGTGTATAGTCTGCATCTCAGATACATATTTGATACATATAATTTATACGTTTAAACATATAAAAGCCCTGCTTTCTTGAGACTTCAGTGTTACCATACTTTATTTGCATACTTTAATTAAGAGCTATTGCTTTTGCAGATAGCTAGCCAGAAATCTTAATCTATACTACAAGAAAGCAGTTTATAGCATTATAAATGTTAAATCGCATCATTCATTCTCCTGCTAACTTCAAATCTCTAGATCAATAGTTACAGATAAAAACTCCTTCAGACTTAGAGTTGAAATGTGAGTTTACCTCAAATACAACTTTTGCCATTTTTTAATCAAAGAACAATTTTATTTCTCATCTTAAGAATAAAGGAAGAAAAAATGTAAACGTAAATTATCCCCTTCCTCCCTCCCTTTTTTGTTTACTTCTGAGTCTTTTCTTCATTCAAATGAGTTTTTAAACACATTTGGCAGTCAGTACCCCTAATCATTCAAAGAGTTGTGTGACAAGGGGGGAGCTGGCTAGATCCCACCAGCTCTTTTAAAATGTATTAGTCTTTAACCACCTGTCTTCTCCCTTAAAATTTCAACAGAAAAAAAATATCTTTTGATGAGGAAATCAGCTTAATGATTCCATAATGCAGTTTGGGATACATACTTTAGCATATCTCATGACTTAAGACATTGTCAACACGATGGAAACGAGCTCATTTATTCAAGTTTTGTCTTTTGGTAAAAATAAAAAAGTCATCCCTTTTATCACAGTGTTCCTACATGGAGGCACATGAAATTAAATAAAGATGAATCTTCCCTATTTGCGGGGCTGTGTCTGCATGGCCCCAGGTAAAACTATATTTTGGTTCCCATATTGGCATCTGTGTCTCTCCTCTGGGTAAAGAGAGCAGAATCTCATTGTGTTACACCGTTGCCCACAATCTCTTCTAAGTTCATTGCCATTCCTCCTGATAAGATGTGGTTTGACCATTGAGATGCTAATAATACCTGGTGACTATTTTATACATCCTCAGTCCAGCCGCACCCTGTCGTGTAAGCCCGTGCTGCATCCACCGACCTGATGGCTTTCACTGCAAGGATGGCAGTAGAGTTCCAGGACCAATCCTTTGCAGGTAGGAGGCCATCTACATTCGGAAAGTCGTTTGTGGCTTGCAGAGACGGCAGTAAATCTTCCTCAGGCGATCTGGAGCTAGTTTATGTTAAAAGTGTAGAGTTTCTCGAGAAACAAAAACATTTTTAAAGTATTTGGGTGCGGGGGACATTTCATTAGGATTCTGAGCTCTCAGAAGTGTGTGAGGGAGGAAGAGCTGTTTCCTCTTCCAGGTGTTCTGACAACTTCACTAGAGGCAAAGGGAAGCATCCGACCGTGGAGTCAAGGGGGAGATGACTGCCCGCAATGGAACAGGGAAGGGAGCACAGATACGTTCAGCGCCGCCTTGCCCATCATCACATTCAGAGGCCGGGGAAAGAGGCTGGGAAGCAGAGAAGGGAGAAACACAACAGCTAGCCTGAGGCACGTGTGCAATTTGCTGGATTGGAACATTTAAAGCAGATGAAAGTTGGCAAATACATAAAAGAAAACCTAATGTTGGTAGACATGAATAAAGCAATGGTCATATTCCAGAAAATCATAGCAATCACTCTGTGGCCATCGAATTTCATTCATTTCATACGGTTTGTTAGGTGTCCACGAGGCACTGAACATTGTATTGGGTCCTCGGGATGAGATGGTAAACAAAAACCCCGGTGATTTTCCCGTGCAGCTTACAGACGTGTGCACAAAGCAGATGTTAATCAAATAGGTAAAAATTCAAGTACTCCAAGGAAAGATACATGGTGCTCTGAGGGCCCGTAAGCAGCACCTGACCTTGTCCGGAGAACCCTGAGTTTTGAGTTGAGAACTGAAGACAGGTAGACGTTACATTATCATTCCACCAACATTAAAAGGTGGAAATAATATAATAGACACATTAACAACAGAGCTAGCCTTTAGAGTTTTGTTTATAAGTTTAGTAAAAGGAAATGAAAGGCTTTATGTTATCTGAAATCATCATTAATTCCTAACCTCTCACAATGTAGCACTCACCAGCAGTAGTTTTACTACATATCTATAAACTTCAGTTTTCAGTTTAAAATCTCAGATGTTTCCATTTGCATTTAGCTAAAAATTGGCAAGAAGATTATCATCTCTGATCCAATTTTTTTAATGGAAAACTAATTTTGATTTATGGAGTGGCAAAAATATAAACATTTTAGATAAATCTTTTGCCAATTTCTAGATAAAAAGTGGTTTTAACTGTTAACTTTGGCCTTTTGAAGGATTATTTTTAACTGAACATGTCAATGTTTTTACCCTATAATGTTTCCTCTGTAAAATCACACAGTATTACCTTGTTCTCTTGCTCTGTACGCAACCATTTTAGGAGACGTTAGCGCTTGTCTCTTCCACAGTAACAGTCATTGTCCAATGAAGCAGTGTCTTTATATCATGACCATCTCTTTAGGCAAGTATGTGATAGTTATTAGCACATTATGCTAAGTATGGAAAATCTTTTAAAATAAATGTAATAGTACTTTATGGGATTGCTTTTATAACAAGAAGCTAGTGAAAACTATGCATGATTATCAGTATTAGTGTGAGTGGTCTGATGTCGGTAGTCTGGAGATAACCAGTTGAAGAGATGGAGTAAAAGGGAAGCTTATCAGGAACCAAATCTGAGCAGCATGTTCATGGGAAATGAAGTGTAGGCAAGTTCAGAACATTCAAGCCTTCTGAAGTTTCCACAGAAAACTCATTTGGTTATTTCTAAGTCCTTGCTTTATAACTTTGTATTTTCCTTTTCAGAACTTATTTTCACTAAGTAATAGGCAGTACTTCTCTATTTTTAAAAAATAAATTATCAGATTCTTTTGTTTGAATTTGTCATAGGACTCCGGTTTTCCCTTTCAAATAATTTATCACAAGTTATAATCGTGTCCTCATTTGTTTGCTTTTCTTAACTCTGTGTAAATAGTTTAATTAGTAATATTCCATGACAGCTGACCTCATCAGTTTTTGAAGTCAGACTAGAAAGCCTGCTTTCAATGATTTTACTGCTCAGTGCAAAACAGTATGAGTAACTATGGATTTTTCTCAAGCATAATGTATTTGGGACTTATTGCTCTCATTAAATATGTTTTTTGAGAGCAACTAAATTCTAGTTTTACATTTCACTTGTTCAAAATATGAAATACATATGTACATATACATACATATGTATCTACATATATACATACAAGTATATATAATTTTTAACAAATTAGAATTGTCTTAAAATATATACATGCATATATATGTACATACACATTTTCAACTTTTACATATTTGTTTAAGATAACATGCACATATGCCTGTCTGTATATATAGCCATATATGTATATGCAAATTTCAACAAATTAGAAGTTTTTTAATTTAAAATAGTATTAAAAATACAAAGTTGGTGACAACTTTTTGCCAGCTATATTGCAATATAACTTATGAACAATAAAACTTAACTATTTTAAGTGTACATTTTTATATCGTTAACACAGATATTTAGTTTCTTGTGATCACTACAACAATCAGAATATAGAATATTTATACCACTCCAGTTTCATGCCCATTTGCAATTAATTTCCTCCTTTGCTTTCACTGTAGTTTGGTATTTTCTAGGATTTTGGTTTTGTTTGTTTTTCTTGACCATCTCTCTTCCCCCAGAGATTGTAAGCTCTCTGAAATGGGGGTTTGTATTTTTATCTTGTTCCTTGTTGATTCTCCTAATGTACTTTATTAAGTGCCATTGTGTTGGGCACTGTGTCCTGAGAGCCAGAGCGCCCCCAGATGAGGAACTCCAAGTGTCTTGAGACTTTAGAATTAGAACATTAAAGAACAGCGAGTCCAACCCCCTAGTCATTCAGATGAGACATTAGTAGATTACCCTGGGGAAGTTAAGAGTAGGGCTGGTTCCTTCTGTTTCTCTCCTCACTCTGCCTCTTTTTCACTTTCCCTTGTCAACTGGTGAGGCATGGAAGTCCCCCACAATTGCAATATGATTTGTCATTTATTTTTTTATTACAGGATTTATTTCCCTTAGGTCCATTAAAAAGAGTCAACGTGGGGTAAGTAGTTTACGTAGCTCCTGCCACTTGTCAGCACCCTCTTCTCATTACGTTGGTCTATACTGTTCTCATCTTTTAAGATCATCTGATTCAGGAAATAGTCAAGAGAAACTAAATTTTTATGCACAACTTCCTCACAAATATTCAAATAGAAATCAAACAAAAATGGAAAGCGAAGAAAAAGAGATCCAGTATTAAATAATTGAATTTCCCTCATGCCTATTCTCTAGTCTCTTTCAGACAATTTTTATGTGATAGTTTCAAATATTTTTTAAAAAATGAAAGCATCAAACTTGCTAAACATACATTAGGCGTCCCACCCTATTTCTTCTTTGACTAAACTACTAGTTACGTTAGTTTAGGGACATAGTAGCATGGGTAATACTGACTCATGCCCAACTGACCGAAGCTGTCCAGGAAACTCTAAAAGGCATTCATTGGGAGTGTCTCCTGGAACAGCCCCGGGCAACTCACATGAGCCCCAATTGCACTGATAATGCGCAGGTAACAAGTGGGCATATCAAGAAGAAATAGTTCTGCAGTTGGAGGCAAGGAGGATGAACGGTGGAAATTAAAAACCCAGTGTCCGTGTGGACACAGAAAAACGGTTTAGAAATGAGATTGACAAGCTAAAGCTTATGGAACTGGGTGCTGTGAAAACATGAGTGACAGGCAGGAGATACTTCTAACCAGGACAAGAGTATAGGAAATATTACTTTCTCTTAAGTAAACTTCTTCATTGTACAAATGAGACGAAGTGCCAGGTTAAAGGGAAAATAAAATAGTACAAATGAATATATTGCAGGATGAAAACAAAACATCTCTTCGCCTCCACTCCCGATTCCACTCCCAGACACAGCCGGCAGTGTTTCCTCAGGTCCTTCTGCCCTCTGAACGCGCCCAGTGCCCACAGAGGGCACGTCACAAATGCTTCAGATAATATGATCATTTCAACATGATGCCCGTGAAGGCAGACTGGGTCCTGCACGCCCTTTAAAGAAGCCTATACATTTTTCACATTTCTAGGGCATCATTTCACAAACCTACACTAAAAATCATCCCAAATTGAACATATTGGAGGCAATCAGCCAAAAATCAAGACTACACCATGTGAAGCATTAAGAGCCAAGAAGAGTGAGTGGATGTCATGTGCAGAGCTGTGAAAACCCAGCCCATCTTGACAAAAAATAGATTTACTGTATACCATGTACTGTAAATGGCAGCATGTGGAGCGAGCAATCACATACGCTGAAAGCAACTCTGTGACAAGCCACACCGCCAGCTCCACAGGGCTGAGATGAGATGAACTTCCTGGTCCCTTTCTCCCACACACAGTGTTTTGGGCACACTGGATGGGCAGGCTAGTTAAGGTGTACCTTCTTCAGCTCCTGTCCCTGTTCTCTGGCTCAGGGCAAAGAGGTTTGGTGAAGCGCATTCAGCTAATTCGTCTCCAGTTCTTGGTGCGAGTGGTAGGGGACATCCTGGGTCAGGTACAAACGCACTTTGCATTTCCTGGAGCGTATCTGTTTGAGTATCAGAGGGCAGATCCTTTCACTGTCCATATGTCTGCAAGTGAAGAGGATTATTTTGAGGGAGAGAACCTGGCTTTTGATCTCATCTATTCCTAATCCTTGGTAAAAGGTGGTAGAGAAATGATCCTGGGAAGTTCAACACTTTTAGGCCACTTATTCTTTGCATAAAACACAAAAAAGTAAATTGCATTCAAAGAGATTTGCCTTCAGAAGTCATATTACGACTATGGTAGGCTGTTGTCCTGGTTTAGTGTTATTAACACACTTTCTAAACATTCCAAGTGTAATGTTATGTAATATTAGTTAGATGGTAATTTATAATGCATTATATGAGCTACCAAATAATATACCTTTCCAGTTAATAAATACAAATAAATGTATTATATTGTAAATGTAATTTCATTTACATTAAATAAACTATATGTCATATATTTTCCTATATGGATTATACATAATATATTTAATATTATGTCATGTATACATCTATTTATAATGTCATTACATAAGTAGATATATCTATTTTATGAAATAATAACAGTATATTCACCTCTTAACTTATTGATTTCATATTCACAGGTTATACCTTAAAATCAAAAGCACTTAAGCAGTATCTGAAAACTTAATAACAGTGACATTTAAATTTAAATATTTAACTTAAAAGCCTTGAAGTATATACATCTTATACATAGGAGGGTTGTTTTATCGGCAGTTATTGAATAACCCATGCAGAATTATATTTTGTATTTTAGCATGAACAAAGGTAATGAATGGTGTTAAGAAACCATAAGGTTATCTATCTCTCTGTTTATTTGTGCAATTAGAAGTCAAAAGTTTCCAAGAACCATTATAACTTTATTGCATGGCAGCCTTCAAGAAAAAAAAAGTATTTATTGTGAAATATGACTTCAATAGTTATTTGGTCTTACTTCTTTAAAAAACACACACATATATTTAGCTAGATACCGTATACACTGACTTTAATTTTAGTTCATTTAGAAATGCTTTAACCAGGTTTTTCTTCATTATCAGACCAAATAAGCTATAATTCACTAGGTGTCTGAGTGATGAAATACATATCCTATTTTAACAGAAAAGTATACAATTACAAAAGTATCATCAATTTTTTTAAATGTACTGTAGTAAAATGGTGTAGGAAAAACACACACACATACATTGGTCTTCATGTTATCGGAAAACAGAATTGCTGGAGATCAGAGGGGGGATGGGGAGAGGAAACCTAATAATAATTTGTTCCTAGGGAAAATCTAGCTTTCCTGGTAGCTGTATTGCATTGAAATAAAAAAGTGTCTAACACAGCATTTCTTAATAACAAGGCAATGACACTTCCATATGTAAAGCCACAAATGTGAAATGAATGGACTTTAATTCATCAAGAGATTAAAGGAAGCTTTTCTTTGCCCAGCCCCTCCCAGGAAAGGCAACCAGAGGTAGGAAGCACAGGACTCCTCCTCCATTTTCCACTGAACAGGGTGTCTTCCAAGTTCATCTGAGCTGTGTCTTAAAGGACCTTGGGCATGGCATCTGCTCTGCAGAACACAGAGGAAGCATCACCTCCCTGTTCCTGTTTTCATTCATCTGGAGGAGAATGAGAAATCTCTTTCGGTCCCACTGCCTCAGATGGCTTCCTAATAACTTGGTTGTTCTGCTACCACTTCCTTTACTGTGGTGTGCATAATGGACCAAATTAGTGATTTAGAGTTCAACGCTGTTATTCTGCTAACACGGTGATGTTTTGATGTATAAGAAGCAATACCTATTTTGTCTCCCTTCCCCTTTCTGGCAAAGGGTTCCTAAAACTCTTGGAACTTCCTAAGTGAAGAGAGTAACAAAGTTGTCTTTGATTGTGTTCATGAGGTCACCTTTGGACTTCCCAGGAGGATGGGGCTCTTTGCCTGGAAAACCAAACACGTGATTAGAGGGCTGAAACTTTCAGGCTCACCCTCCTGGCCTCCAGGGGAGGGAGAGGGGTTGGAGGTTGAACTAATTGCTAGTGGCCAATGGTTGAATCAGTCGTATTATGTAATCAAGCCTCCATAAAAACTCAAACAGACAGGGTTCAGGGAGCATCCGGGCTGAGGAAGACCTGAAGATTTGAGGAGAGGCATGGAACTCCAAGCCCTTACCCCATACCCTGGCCTGTGCGTCTCTCCTACCTGCTTCCTGCGTTGTATGGTTTTATAATAAACTGGTGACCTAGTAAGCAAAGTGTTTCTCTGAGTTCTGTGAGCCCCTCTAGTAAAGTATGCGAGCTTAAGGAGGAGCCCTGGAACCTTCTAGCTACAGCAGGTAGGTCGGGAGCACAGGTGACAACATGGGATTTGCTATTGACATCTAACTTGGGGAAGAGGAAGTCTTGTGGAACTGAGTCCTTAACCTGTGGTATTTGCTGCTACCTCCAGGTAGACAGTCACAAATTGAGCTAAATTGTAGGTGTCAGAGAATTGTTTGACATGAGGGGGGAAAAAAAAACCCACACATCTATCGGATTTGGGTGCAGAAACTTAATCACACTCTACAACAGATTTTCAAGTGGTTTCGTTTCCTAAATTTTGTCAAAGAGCAGCCCTAGACAAGTGCTTAAGCATTGTTCAATTATAAGTCATAAATGAAGCTACAAAGGAGCAAATGGGAAGGAGGTAACCTTTTGCTGTCAAGTTTACATAAACAGTACAAGGAAGACACATTCCTATTCCTTCCCTGACAGTCCCTACGGAGGGAGATTTCAATCTTACCCCAGACTATACTGTCATGTTTTTAACCTCTTTCCTTCTCAAATATTCCCTAGACTTGAACTCCAATCCTTTAAAAATGCATCCTGGCTAGTGTAGGCTAGTTAAGTGTGTGAACAGTTGTCTACTTGGTTCTAAGGAGGAGGATTTGCCCCTTAAAATGATTTCTGAGTCTGTGCCTTAGGTTCTAAGCCAAGGTCTCTAAAATACAGACAACTACGAAGTGAAAGACAGTGCTTTATTATTTTAGTACAATTTTTAAAAGGTATGAATGTAATTTGAAGTTTAGCTAGCATGATTGTGATCGTAGTGTTTTGTTAGGTTTTAGATTCTTTTAGAGGAATATGAGAATATACCAAAAAAAAGTTTCCCAAGGCTAAAAAAATGTGGGGGAGGGGAGCATAAAGTAGGAAATGGGTATCAGAGTGTCTGGCACACCATAGACGTTTACATTGGTGATGTGTGTTTTGGAAAAAAAACAAATGTTTTAAGAGAAATTTGAACACTGACAATTTTCTTAAATGTTTACGTGCCTGCCCAAGAGATAGCATGGTTCTTGATACATACTAGAGACTTCAATAAATGTTTATTGTATTTAAAAAATGGAGGCAGAAGGGAAGAAAGAAAGGGAAGGAGAGAGGAAAAGAGAGGGATTTGAAATTAAAAAACTAAGTAGCATTAATTACACTAAGTGTTTTAAATTTAAAACTAGACACTAAACACACCATGTTTCCTACTTTCCTGACATAAATTCATTTCTAAGGGAATTCCACTTAAGAATGTTTGGTCCTGCTGAGAAATCCTCAAAATAATAATGCAGAAAAATAGTTTATATTAAAAATAAGTTTTCCACGTTTTACTAGGGAGTTGAAGACCTTAGTTTACTGAGGAAAGCAGTAAATTGTTTCAATAAACTCCGCAAAACATATATCCAATGTCTAAAACTGGTGCTCTGAAAAAGACTCAGATAAATAACATATAACAGCCACCCTCAAGGAAGTTGATATCTGGGAGCAGAATTTAGTCGGTGACATAATGACCGCCACACAGAAGCCAATCTGCCTTTCCTGAAGAGCAGTGGGAACCTGGCGTGTAGGCTGAGCCAGGAAAAGGAAAACCAGGATTTCAGGGACTTCCCTGGATGACCTTGGACCTCAGTTCTTCAGCCTCTGTGTTTGTAACGCTGGAATATTAATACATACCTACACTAACTTTTATGGACATACAAAGATGAATAAATAGGCATCAAAGCAGTCTGAACCCTCACAATGAAAGTTAGCTCTCGTATAAAATGTTAGCATAACTACACAGGCCCTTGAGAGGCATTGCAGGTGCTCCTGGAATTTAGATTCTGTTTGGAAACGCTGGGTGTGTTTGTCAACAAATGGCTGTCGGCATCGTACAGAAGGGAGCGGCCTCCGTCGCATGGATGCTGGATGGTGCGGGGTGGCTCTGATTACATGACTTTTCTGCTGATAGACATTGCCGACTGTGTTTGTCGAATGGTAGGTTCATGGCTTAGTCAGGGGCAAAGTTATTAAGGACATAAAACGCCATCTGGATGGAGCTAATAAACATAAAGCGTAACCTTCACACACACGGCTGCAGGCCCGGCTGCGCCTGCCCGAGTCCCCTTTGTTTGTGTTCCAGTCGGAGCCGTGTCCTAAGCCTTCGACTGTGCTGGCTTCCCACGTGTCCCCTCGACTCAAATGCAAAGACTGCAGGTGGCGAGCAGGTGCGCCTTGTGGACTACAGCAGGTACGGATCCGATGCCGCGCTGGCTGATGTGTCATTTCAAAACTCTCCCTCCATTGTTTTCTTTAGAAATGTCCCCGCACAGTAATTTTTTTGACTTAAAAAAGGGTAAGAACTCTAAAATTATACAGGGACATATACTTCACACTATACAAATTATTGTTAGTGAAATACAAGAAAATCAATATTATAACCAGGAAAAATCTGACCTCATAAGTCCCTTGAAAAACATTTCTAATCCAAAAAGACTGTGCAAACACTATGCTTCAGGACTTAAGTTTGGTTGAAATAGAAAAATCAATACATTTATATATAAACTTGCAGTAGTAAGCTGGTCACCTTCTCAGATGTGAGATGAATTTCTAAGATTTGCAAAGATTTCGTTTACATTATTACTGTCACAGAATATATTTCACTGACGAATGCTACATTAAATTATTAGGCAGTGGAGAGCAGATTCTTGAATATTCCACAGAAAGACCTTCTCAGAAGTCACACCCTGCTGTTTAGGCTGTGCCTGACTGAGTCTTTGTTTTTAGGAGAAATATGATGACTATGGTGGATCCTGTGCTGTGCCACTCAGGACCGCCCCCTTCGGGAAAGAAAGACTTATTTCTCCACCTGCTGAGAGTGTCCTGGTAGACAGTCCTCAGTGGTCAGCCATGTTGAGGACTCCCCTGGCTGATTGCATCACACAAGGTCATGACCCCTTCCTAGGGCATCGCACATCCAGTGACTGGTCACTGCAGGGGGTACAAAAGCCCAGCCCTCTTGCCACAATTTGGGCCAACTCCAGGCACCATCTCTTCAGAATTCCCTTGCGGGTTGGCCTAGGTTTCCATGGAGACTGTACTGTACATCAGTGTCTCCCTGTCTTATTCTGCTCCCTCCTCTTGCACAGGTGTTGATCCCAAGAGCATTCCCCAGTCAACTTCCGGACATCATCTCTGCCTCAGGGTCTGCTTCCCAAGGAGAACACCCTACTATGCTAGCCTGCCCTGGGGATGCGAACGGCAGCAACTGGGACACACTTTTCAAACTCCCTTGGCACCCACCCAGAAGAGAGACATGCACCGGACTCACAGATGTGCCTCAAAGTCTCATCAGCAGCAGAAGAGTTAAATAGATTTAGTGACTAACAAGTAGGATTATTTTTAAAAGAAAAATCATAAAACACTATGAGCCATGCTATGCAAATTACCCTGAAAGTGATGGCAGTAAAGGCTGACTACTCAGCAACATCAATCCATACCCACAGGCCCCTGCAATTAGTCTACCATGGTGAAATTGCAGCCACAGACACATGTCTCAGCCCTCATTTCTCTGTCGCCTCAACATTTGAAAATTTCCTCTCTTCCTCAGTAAGAGACATTTCATTAGATCAGAATGACAGCTATATAGTAGGAGTTTAAAATAAAAAATGCAGATTACAAGTGGGAATGCAATGCAAAATGGCGATTGAATTAATTATGAGGTCTTCTTAAAAATTTCAAAACCCACATTATGATAATATTCCCCAATAGATTAGGGATCTGAACATGTTTCTTTCGAACGCTAGCAGCATTAGGCAGGATTAGGTTGGTGCCTATTGATATTGGTTATTCATATTCTCCTTACACCTATATATTTTGGGAACCCCATCATTTGTTGATTGGCTAACATGGGTTGTACTCATGAAGACACACACATGCTCATGAAGACAGAGGTCTCCAGAAATGTATTTTGCCAGCCTACCTTGGCCTCACACTCACCTTGCGTTTACCTCTTGACACTAACCACGTGGAAGTTGATGCTGTTTCTCACTTGTGTCATCCTCTTTTGTTATCGGTTTTTCTACTTAATACCACGCTCACTGTCAGATTCTCCCCAGGACCCTTGTCACAGCTGGCAGGTTTCTGAAACTTTTGGTAAAAGCCTCATAGCACTTACCAACGTGGCTCAACTATGGGTAAGGCTTCATAGATAGTTGGCAATTTTTTTTCCAATTTTGATCACAAACTATTTTACTGGTGGCTCAGAAATGAACTAGTTGACTGCATAATTCAATGAGATTTCCTCTGTCTTCCTTTAACAATGGGCTACTCTCTCGTTCCCAGTGAACCTTTCTCTGGGCCTTTGGGATGCTCAGTGATTCCAGCTCATCTTCTGCCAAGCACCTCATGTTTCCTGATTTCCTTCCAGCTCTCTCTTCCCTCTGTTCTCTCACTACATAGAGCAGGCACTCTGCCAGGGTCTGGGATGCAGAGTATTAGCCTTCACTCCCAGTTCTCAATGAGAGAAGAATCTTACTCCGTAGGGTAACTCTTACATTTCCAGCCTCTTATCTTTACATTGTGTTCGTGTAACAAGTTATTTATTGAGCATCTACAATATGCTACACCTTATTCTAAGAGGAAGAGTAAAATAGAAAGAAAGCAAAATCCTGCCTTCATGGAGCCTCCATATTTGTGGGGACAAAAATGGAATATATAAATACAAGATACATTAGATAGTGGCAGCCGAGCAGAGCCAGTTGTCCTGTGTTCAGACAGGACTTCACAGCTTACCAATCACAATTTAAGTACAACTCCTCCATGCCTCGGTTTCTCCAACTGCAAAATGGGAATACGCTAGTATTTCCTTCCCCCTTAGTGGTATTAGAGGATTAAATAACTCCATATGTAAGAGCCTCTGGGACAGTGATTGGCACAATTGACTGGCACATGCATGTCATGTTTATTAAATAAAAAAATGATAAGGGACAAGAAGAAAAATGAAGACAGCACAGGGCATAGAGTGGGGCTGCAAACTTACATCAGGTCATGGGGAAAGCCTGGAGAAGGTTACGTGGAATAGAACCTGGCAGAAAGGAGCGGCAAGGCTGGCAGATCCCTTCGGGTGGAGTGTTCTGGAAGGAATAAGCAGATGGTGCAGAGGCTGCTGAGCAGGAGCATGCTAGCTGTGTTCAGCACAAAGGGAGCCCAGGACACCTCGGGAAAGTGACAGGAGCATAGAGTAGCAGGAGGTCGGCCACCTCCCTGATGCCTCTATTGCCTGACTTCTTATTTCTAAATATTCCCAATCCCTAATCACTTTTTTTCTTTATTTCCAAAACATTCACACTTAAGTTATAATTACTTAATTTTTTCTCTCAGGCAAATTGTATTTTCTAAAGCTTTTCCATGTTCTCTCTTTGAAAGTTGTGATGGTATTGTGCATTTCCAGTCTTTCAGATCCTCTCCCAACCCTGAGATCAACATCCCTGGGAATCTGGGGATGTAATTTGTCTTGACTTCATGGCTTTAACATGCTCAGAGTGGAGAAGCAGTCCCTCGAACCAGATGCAGGTCTCTCCCGGGTCCTCTCTGTAGTTCCTTCTCCAGACCTGTCTTTCAGCAGAAATGACTCCCTCAAGCAGTTGAGACACCATTTATGTCTTCCTCTTGTTCCAAAAACTCTTCAGTAGGGGATCTGAGGGTCCTTCCTGAATCTTTATCACAGCTACATTTAACTTACCCACATTTGCTTCTGGTTTTATATTTTTCATTTTATAAGAATTCTTTAGAATTTGTGGTTATCAGAAAAACTCCCTGGGTAGCCAGTTTTGTTTTCTTATTGTTGTTTTTGTCTTTTCTTTACACTCAAATACTTCTACTTGGTTTGCTTTTGAAGATCACAAGAGATTGTATTTGTCACAATATGTTCAAGTTCTTCCTGACCCATTCTCCTTGGGGGTGGAATCAGGCATCACCAAGCAGGCAACTTACATTATAATAATGGACTGGCCGGGGCTCTGGTGAACTGCAGACACTCCCAGGGGAAGGGGGAAGCCACTACTCCGTCCCAGCTCATCAGCTGAGTGTTACCAAATCTGGCTACTTTCCAGACAAGCTGGAGACCCAGGGTCTTCATAGGCAAGTTGTGCCAGTTTCCTAGGGCCACGTGGCTGAGTGACCTCAACAGCAGAGAAGCATTGTCTCACAGCTCTGGAGGCTGCAAGGCTAAGTCCAGGTGTCGCAGCGAGGGCTCCTCCTGAAGACTGTGAGAGGGAATCTGGTTCATGACTCTCACCAGCTTCCAGTGGTTTTCTGGCAGATGCTGGCACTCCGTGGCTTGCAGAAAGCATCACCCCCATCTCTGCCCGCATCTTCACATGGAGTTCTCACTGTGTCCATGCCTGTGTCCCAATGTCCCCCTATGATAATGTCATCAGTCACAGTGGATAGGAGTCCGCTCTACTCCAGTATCTTCGTGATTCACCTTTGCAAAGACAAGACATCTGCATCTATTTCCCAAAGAGTTCACTTTCTAAGGTACTGGAGGTTAGAACTGCAACATATGTATGCATTTTGGGAGACACAATTCAACCCATAACACAAGTTACTGATTTTAAAATGCTAGCAATCCTTTACAATTTGGGGGAAGGGGAGAGTTTTCCATATACTCTCCTCCCCACACATGCATAGCCTCTTCTATTATCACCATCCTCCACCAGAGTGGGACGCCTGTCACAACTGATGAACCTACATTGACACATCATCATCCCGCGAGTCCATAGTTTCCATTAGGGGTTCCCATTGCTGTTGTCCGTTCTGTGCGTTGGGCAGTGTATAATGACAGGCCTCCATCGTTAAGGTATCAGATAGAGTATTTTCACGTCTACCTGGGCAGTCCATGCAAAACACACCTATAAGCCAAACCCAGCCCATGGATCAGGAGTTTGCTGCTGCTTCTCTTAGGAGGTGTGGAGTGCATTCCTGAAGCTGACGCTACTCATTGGACCAGGTTCAGGATAACCCACCCTCACAAGACACAGGTATAACTAGGTGATCTGCCACCAACCTGCTATGGTGCCCGGTTCCCTCACCTAAGCTGTCCTGACACTTCATGTGTATTAATATGAAGGACAGAGCTACCCTCAAGGTTACTCACCACAGTGCAGGATTTGGTGGGGACCTCTGAGTACTGCAGTCATTTAATTAAAACGAACAGTATTTTTTGTGCTTAATATTTTTGAAAAGCATTAGCAAATGAACCCAGGTATTCCCAAACTGTGAATATTTAGTCAGACTTCATTAATACACATCTTATTCTGAATATTACATTATAAATAATTAAGATGATTATATTGTAAAATATTCAGTATGATTTTTGTTTATAAAATGTAATTTTTACTTTCCTCTGAATAACAAAGTGTGATTATGGAGAAACTAAGATGGCGGCATAGGTAAACACTGAAATTGCTGCCTCCTACAACAACTTCAAAAATACAATAAAAAGACAAAATGGACATCATCCAGAACTACAGGAAGGCTGGCGGAGTGGAAATTCTACAACTAGAAGGAAAGAGAAGGGCACACTGAGGGTCAGGAGCTGCGGAAGTAAAGTGCAAAGGTACGGAGGCTCGAGCGCGCGCGGAAAGGGGCTGGTACCTGAGGACACAGCTGTCTTTTTGAATCGGGAGGGGGTCACATGCTCCCAACTGCTTTGAACTCAGGTTCCGGGAAGTCTCTGGGGCCCAGGACTCATACGGGGAGAAACTGGACTGTCTGGCAGCAGCCAGAACTCGGAACTCGAGGGCGGCTTTCCCTCAGAGGTGCTTGCAGCAATTAAATTACCTGGACACTGAGACTTGCGTGGCCCCTTAGGGCAGGGCTGAGAATCCACCATAGCTGCTTGCTCCGCCCTTTGATTCCCTGAGACCCCGCCCCACCCAGGCTGCTGCAGAGTCATTTGCATATGAATGCCCTGGCCCTTTGCAACTTGAAAATTACCTAACAAACTTCAGCTGGGCCACATACCCAGCACTTCCAAGAGAAGGCCCAAGGCCCCACAGCAGCTTGCATTGCTTCACAGCTGGGCCTCATCAGGGCACCTCCAAACTCCAAAAGAGGAAGGGGAATCTGCAGTTCTCTTCATAGCTCCTGCTGGGTAACCTCCAAGAGCCAGTGTACCCAGTGGTCAGAGGGGGACCATCCAGATTACAACTCCTCAGATCCATAAGGGACACACTCAGGGGGCAGTCTCAGTGAGCACCAAAGCCCCACTGAGGCAAGTCTTGCCCCAGAAGGGTGTCTTCAGCACAGAAGTTCACCCACTGCAGACACAGCTGATTCTCACTGCCAATTGGCCTGCAGGTCAATTCCTCCCAGTGATCTTACAACAATCAAGGCATAACTACAACAAGACTGTGCACAAAGCCCACAAGGGGGTGCACCAAGAGTGTCCACCTCAGGTAACTGGGGAGGCTGAGCCACTGGGCCCTACAGGACACCTAGCACACAAAACCACTCTACCAACACAGGGAAGCATAAAAAATGCAGAGACAAAGAAACAGGTCACAAATGACAGAAATGGAGGAAAGCAAATGACTGGATATAGAGTTCAAAACCATGTTTATAAGGTTTTTCAAGAATTTTATGGAAACCGCCGATAAATTTAGTGAGACCCTGGAGGATATGAAAAAAGACCAACTAGAAATTAAGCATACACTGACTGAAATAAAGAATAATATACAGAGATCCAACAGCAGACAAAAGGATCCCAAGAATCAAGTCAAAGATTTGAAATACAAAGAAACAAAAAATACCCAACTGAAAAAGAAAAAAGAAAAAAGATTCCAAAAATATGAAGATAGTGTAAGGAGCCTCTGGGACAACTTCAAGCGTACCAACATCAGAATTATAGGGGTACCAGAAGAAGAGAGAGGGCAAGATATTGAAAACCTATTTGAAGAAATAATGACAGAAAACTTCCCCTACCTGGTCAAAGAAATAGACTTACAAATCCAGGAAGCGCAGAGAACCCCAAACAAAAGGAACCCAAAGAGGACCACACCAAGACACATCATAATTAAAATGCCAAAGAGAGAATCTTAAAAGCAGCAAGATAAAGACAGTCAGTTACCTACAAGGGAATACCCATACGACTGTCAGCTGATTTCTCAACAGAAACCATGCAGGCCAGAAGAGAGTGGCAAGAAATATTCAAAGTGATGAATAGCAAGAACCTACAACCAAGATTACTTTATCCAGCAAAGCTATCATTCAGAATAGAATGTCAGATAAAGAGCTTCACAGATAAGAAAAAGCTAAAGGAGTTCATCACCACCAAACCAGCATTATATGATATGCTGAAAGGTATTCTTTAAGAAGAGGAAGAAGAAAAAGGAACTCTTACCATTTGCCACAGCATGGATGGAACTGGAGAGCGGATAAATACCACATGATCTCACTCATTTGTGTAATATAATGAACAACATAAACTGATGAACAAGGACTGATCCAGAGATGGAGAGGCATTGATTGTACTGTTGGGCCTTGGAGGGAAGGTAGGGGAGGGTGGGGGTAAGGGGGAAAGATCAACCAAAGGACTTATATGCAAGCATATAGGCCTAACCAATGGACGCGGACAACGGGGGGGGGGGGGGGTGAGGGCATGAGTGGGGGGGGTAGGGGGTAACGTGGGGATAAGGACACATATATAATAACTAAATCAATAAAAAATATATTTTAGCCGAAACCGGTTTGGCTCAGTAGATAGAGCGTCAGCCTGCGGACTGAAAGGTCCCAGGTTCGATTCCGGTCAAGGGCATGTACCTGGGTTGCGGGCATATCCCCAGTGGGGGATGTGCAGGAGGCAGCTGATCGATGTTCCTCTCTCATCGATGTTTCTAACTCTCTATCTCTCTCCCTTCCTCTCTGTAAAAAATCAATAAAATATATTTAAAAAAATATATATATATATATATTTTTTTTTTTAAAAAGTGTGATTATATAATGTGTGCTGAAAAAAAAGGAAGAAGCAAAATGAAATTTCACTAGAAATTAGGAAAGATGATGAAATAAATATTTTAGGCTAAAAGATTTAAAAATATGTCATTTAAAAACATGTACCTTTAATGAACTAGGAGATAAAAGAAAGTTTTTAAGGTGGCTAATTATAACTATTAAAATTGCATGAGGAGCTTTTTGTATTTCTATAAAAATTCAGCTTGTATATTTTCACATATTTCTATATCTAGAGTAAATAATACTATGAAGAGAAACTTCCCCTCACTCTTTCTTTCTTTTTTAAGTTTGTTATATATTTCCACAACTGACAGCTATGCTTTGCTTTAGATGAAAATTCAATTTATTTCCAGAACAATACACCTCCCTCCCCCTCCCTCCCCACCACTTTGTTTAGGGTCTTGTATTTATTTATGGGAGGTGAGTTGCCTGGTTGTATAGTTCTTTACCAGTTTTTGCTTTCACAGTATCAATAAGTCAAACCTGCTCTTTTTAAAAATCACATTTACAATAATCTCATATGTTTTATCATCAAAGTGGGTCTTCTTATGCAATTCAGGTTTATCTGCACAACTTTCTCCCAAAGGAACAACTGTGTTCATTTTCACGAAGAAGCATTAAGGAAAGCAAAACCTCTGGAAACAGAATGATGAGAGAACAACTAACACGTTCTTTTCTCAGTAATGCAAACAAATGGAGGGGCCCGAGGTAGCCAGCGTTCTGTTTGCTTGGTTTGTTTTTTTGTCAGGCACTCTGGTGACAAACACCGAACTGATGCCCATAGTTTGGTCCTGCTGGCTAGATTCCTGGAACCCGGCCCCTTCTTCCTCCCTAAGTCCCATGCTTAGTATTTGCATCAGTCTAGATTCTCAGATTCAAACAGTAGACATCAACTCTGGCTAACTCATGTAGAAACAAGAATCCATTGGAAGGAGTCAGGTAGCTATCTGAATCAATAAGAAGGTTGGAGAACTGTCAGAGATGAGGTCCTAGGTAAAGTGGCATCCAAATTTAAACCTAATAAATAAGTAGGGGTTAATTTGGTAAATGGCAAAAGAGGATACATATCCAAGAAGATAGTGATTGGACACAGTAACGCATGGAAGTCCAGTAGGTCAGACTGGATGGGCAAGGGGATTTTCCAAGTGTGAGGTGAACAGGGACAGGGGCTGGTGGGAGTGAGAGGGCGGGACAAGGAGGGCCGTGCTAGAGAGGAACAGACCAGAACATGAATCACCTTGTGAGGCACATCAAGAAACAAAGAATTTATCTTGAGCTCAATATAAAGCCACAGGATACTTAGAACCATTATCCCACTGCTGTGTGAAGAACTGTTTAGAGGCAGGAAAGATAGAAACAGAGGCCATATAAAATGGTCATATTCAGGAATGATAAGGGCCTGAAATGATGCCTAAACAATATAGAAATGGAAATAAATAGACGGTATTTACTGATAATTAAAAATTACAAGCAAAACTATTTTTAATTGTATAACATACATGAGGAGGAGGACGGATGAGTCAGGGACAACCACCCTAGGTTTTTCTGGCCTGGGTACCTTAGGGGCGGTGCTGCCATCTACTCTAAAGATCAGCTGAGCGGTGAGAAGATGCTGAGTTAAATTTGTGATGCGAGGAATCGGAACGACCTGTGCGATGCCCCACACGTATTTGGAGATACGAATCCAAAGCTCCGGAGCGATAGCTGGGCAGGAGCTCCCACTTCCATGATCGCCGACATGACCCTGCAAGTGAAGGCATGTGCCCGTGCTGTGCGATTAGGCAGAGGGGTCCGTGGAGGTGGAGGGAGAGGGACGGAGGAGCAGCTGCGGCTGGGGATATGGACTCTGTGGTACAGGTGGGAAGAAGCAAGAGGAGGGCACCTGTGGTTTGTTGCCGTATGTAAGTCAGAAATGTGACGGGATGGCTTGTATCTTCTGTGGGACCTGGGAAGCCAGGTCATCACCGGTGCCGGGGACCAATTCCAGCATAATTGTCATAATTTCAAGAGTTTCATCAAAAGGTTGATGAGACTTGGGGACTCAACATGAGTCACACATGTAGTCACCTGTTGGGAATGGCTAAAGACATTTCCCCCAACCTGAATAGGAAACTGACTGTGGCCGCCAGACAGTTAAAGGGCATCTTAATCTACATGTTATTGCCTCCTACTGGCCAAACACCTGAACACCCGTAGGCTAATTCCCCCATTCTGACAATGCTTCAGTACCCTTTGAAACCTTACCCTTTGAAATGTATTATCTCCACCTCACCTCAGGACAAGTTGTGTTAATAAAAAGCATGGGGTCCTGGGGAGGACAGAACCTAACACCTTAGACTTAAGATCTTGGGTCTTCAGTTCCTTTAGCTGAAGGTCCTCTGACCCCCAATGCCTTTCAAAATTATATCTCATCTCCAGATCCTTTATTAGTCTCTGGATTCCTATGTCATCTATGCACAGGCACTTCTCCAAATTCCTGAACCCTTCTTGATGCTGGGACAAGAACCCCGGTAACCGGGAATGCACAATAGGGGAGAGAAATGAGCAGAAAACAGAAGAATTATTCGACAACTGTGTTTGGACCCCAGGAATTTGTAGCAATTCCAGACTGGGAAGGCACAAGAAAGCTCCTTCCCAGCCCGAAATCTCAGCGGCCCTGGTGTAGACTCGGAGGGAGTGCAAAGGAAAGGGCTGAGTGATGAGAAGGGATGGTAGAGATGATGATGGATGAGCCAGTTTACAGAGCAAAGAACAAATGCAAACAACAATGCGTGTCTACAGAAGCAAAACGTGCGCTGGCCTCTGTTTCCTTTTTGACAGACATCTTTACCAGAAGGATCCCTGGCATTGCAAGATAGATCACAACAGTGTTGTGTTGTTGCTGTTTAAAAAAAACAAAAAAAAAACTGAATTTAAAAAGATTCAAGAAAGCAAAACAAAACAAAAAAGTTTATCATTCTAGAGGGTAAATAAGTCAAGTTATTTTCAGTAACACTAAATGCAAGAAAACAGAGTTTTAATGGGGGGGAAAGTTACCAAAGGGAATTACGCGTTTGTATTTTTTTAAAAACTCTATTTAACCTGTGAAAGCAAAATAAAGGCAATCTAAAATAATATAAAGGCTTAAGAAATTTAATACCCATGTCCTCTTTTGCAAAAAACACTGAAGTCTATTCAATACGCTGAGAGTTAAAAGAAAATTAAAAGTTTAAGAATATTGTATTCCTGAAAGATTCTGTGAATTAAAGAGAAATAAATAAAAATAATTATAAATCTAACACAAATATAAATACAAATGCTAAAAATATTTTTGAAAGGAATGCTACGGAATGTCTTATACATAAAGTAGAATACATGAATTGTACATTTAATACATTCACTAGTTTATTGAGCAAAAGAAACAAAATACCAGTATGCCTAGTCATTAGAAAATTAGAGAAAGCACAATTACACAAAATTTGTCAGAGTTCACCACTGACATACATTTTGGGAAATTTAATATACTATGCATATCCATAAAGCTTAAAATTTTAATAAAGTACAAATTTCCAAAACTGATGTAAAGAAAGCAGACTTGTAAATCATCTAATAATTATGGAAAATTTTACAATTAGCAAAGAATTACTGTTAAATACAATGGAACAATTCTAGTAATTTAATGGTAAATTATTTCAAATTTTTATACGAAAGGTAGTAGGTAATATCTTTACTGTTAAAGTATTGCAAAAGGTTGTAAGCTTCTCAACTGACAAAGCCAGTACAATCTTGATGTTGAAATTTGACAAGGATACCACGCAAACAAAAACTACAAACTAATTTCATTTTTTTTTAGTAAAGAAACAGTTATTTTATATAGTCTATACTATATATAATGCATACCAAGACATATACTACCCTATACTAATTACTATAGTGCATAATTACTATATTATTAATTCTACAATTTAGAATCAGTATAGTCTATACTAATTATTTTATGCTAACAAATCTTTACAAAATTAAAATTTTTCTAGCTTACATTTTGTAAGAACTAAAATAATTTTAAAATATAATTCCAGCAACTAGTATCTTACAGAGTATTAAAAGAACACTATACCAAAAGAAAGTAGGGCCCATCGCAGTAATATACAGATTCCTCAATATTAGTGTCCAAGAGGTCTTCATTATATCAGGATAATAGGAGCTGCTATTTCAAAGTCAATTCAGTTAAAAAAGGAACCATACTTTTGTAGTAAGTAGTTTTTTTTTTTAATTAAAATTTTTATTGGTAATTTATCTATATACAGAAATAAATTTTTGTACATATCTAACAAAATGTAGCTTGGAATTGGAGCTAAGAGCTAATGTCTAGAATAAAATAAAAAAGAGTCAAATGCTAAAAAATATTTAATAATACTTCTCCAATAAAATTATATTATCACATTTTCATAATTATCATGAAAAGTCCCTTAGGCAAATTTCTGTAGGACTCCATTCCTTGTCCAAGGGCCTCTGCCCCAGAGAGTCAGGGTGTTCTCCCTTAAATGAAGTTACTGTCCTCAACCCGTTGGGATGTTTTCTTCTCCAAACACTGCACTGCTTTAAATGCCTCAGACCCTCTTGCATCAATGGATTTGAGTATGATTTTAGCAATTGTTTAACATTTTTCTTAATCCTAAGAAAGCATATATATTTTACAACATTTGCTATTTCATTTTACAATCGATTCGCATTGTTGGATGCATACTGTCTAACATCAATCAATATTGTAATACATAAAATGAGTACTCTGATGTGATAGGTTCTAGGTAAAAGTGTTCAGCTTGTTCGTGCATATTTTGGGATTCTGATGACATTTACACTCTTTTGTCATCTTATGAGCTCTGGGGGCTTGAATAATAAATAATATCTGGATGAGATCACATGTTTCCTCCTACTTCCTTCCTCATACACATCATAAATCTTTATTTCACCAAGTGGAAGGGGAGGAGGGGACAGAGATATGTATCTTCAAAGTTACAAAAACTAGTATTCCGGGGAAAAAAATCATACTTCATTAGAAAAAATCAGGTAAGCTAGAATGAGATGATTATTTAACAAAATATTTTTAGAAAATTGAATTAACCATTAATTGCTTACTGAGAAAATACTAGAGGTATTATCATTAAACAATCAGTCTGGGCTGAAGAGTTCTTGGGCCACTTTTATTGGAAGTTCTGGTCCAATCAAAAAGGAATGAGGCAAATTTCTTGAAAATAAATAAAATCATTGGTACTTAAAATTGATATAATTGTAGAATTAAAAAAGCTAGGAGAATGAACTAAAATATTATTGAAATAATAAAGGGAATTCCTTTCCTATGTAGCAGGGAAAATCAGGTCAAAATGTTTCTCTCTCACTATTCATACCAGCAGACAAACACACGCACGGTCAGAATATTTAGCCAAATGAACAGAGCTCACATGAAGAAAACTGCACAACTCTTCTGAAGGGCATCAAGAAAACTTCAATAAACACAGAAATAAAAATGTTACTGGAAAGAAAGATTTGATTTTGTCAAGATGCTATTTGCACTCAAATTAATTTATATAAGTAATGCAATCATAATCCCTTTATGGGAAACCTCACAATGTAATTCTAGTTTTCATCTGGAGGAATACACTGACAAAATTGCCAAGAAGAAGGAGTGAAAAAGACAAGTAATGAGGAAAACTTGCTTTATCTGAAATAAAAATATAACCTCACCATAGTGAGAAACAGGGAGGCATTTGCTCAGAGAATGACACATCATTGGAGCAGAACGGAAACTCCAGAAACAAGACGTTTACAGGCTCTCACAGTATCATGCAAGACCCTGTAAATGATATCTGTGACACATGAAATTATTAAGAAAATGCTGGCTTAAGAATAAATAATTCTGGGGCATTTTTTTTAGTTGGAAAATAAATTAAGTGTTATTTTTAGAATCAGAGCTACCCATTAGGTAAATAAAATTTGGATCTGATGTTGGACTTTGTGGAGACAGATACATAGAGGGACATCCTTTGACAGTCACTCATGGTTGAAACTGTAGGAAAGCAGGTATGAATGAAAAGAAAGCTAAAGGAATGAACTAGATACACAACTTGGAGGAGTTCATATATTTATGGGCAGAAAAGGAAATAGAGCCTGTGAATAAACCCTTGGTCCTCAAAGTCTAGAAAAGCAGAAGGTATCAAAAGGAGACACTGTAAAACGTTTTAAAAACATCAGAAGAGATGGAAGAAAACACGGGATTTGCTTTATATTATTGGCCATTGACATTTTGTGAAAGAGCAACATCCATTTACAAGAGGAAAAGGAGGAAGTAGATAATAAAGAGTTACATTCCAAGGTGGACTGTATTTAAACATAGAGGAAAGATGACCAAAAAATACGTTTATGGGCAATCATGCCAGGCACTTCCAATTGATGTAACCTTTGTTCTTAAACTTTTTATGCATTACTTGGGGGGGGGGCGGTGCAGTTAAATTTATTGGCATACAGTTTCCATAGTAAAATTCACACATTTTAGCTATGCTGTTCTATGGACTGACAAATGTATACCGTCATGTGACCACCGCCACAACCAGGATCCGGGCTATTTTCCTCACCTGGCAAACACTCCCATCTCATCACAGTGAGTGCTCATTTCCACCCTGACCACGGGCACCACTGATTTGCTCTCTGCCCCCACAGCTGGGTCTTTCCAAGTGCAATATAAAGGGAATCACATCGTCTATATCAGCAGTTCTCAACCTGTGGGTCGCGACCCCTTTGGCGGTCGAACAACCCTTTCACAGGGGTCGCCTAAGACCATCCTGCATATCAGATATTTACATGACAATTCATAACAGTAGCAACATTACAGTTGTGAAGTAGCAATGAAAATAATTTTATGGTTGGGGTCACAACATGAGGAACTGTATTTAAAGGGCCAGAAGGTTGAAAACCACTGATCTATGGCCTTGACCCTAGCTTCTTTCATTTAGTGGAATGCTTTTGACATTCATCCATGTTTTGCATGTATCTTTTTAACCTCTAAGTAGGATCCTATTTGATGAGTATGATGCAATTGCATTGCCATCAAAAGTAAGCCTCACAGGTTACTATTGAGGGAAATGGTATTATCCCCATTTTACTGAAAACAGAACTGAGGGACCCCGAGATTAATCAGCCTCAGAGCTAATAGGAACTGGAGCTAGGATTTGCACGCTGGCCTAACTCCACAGCACGGGGACACAGCACACCTAAGAGACTGAAAAGAAAGGGAAAGAAGGAATTAGGGATCTAAGAGATGAAGCAACTATTTTTTAGAAAAAGTTTATTAACAATATGCCTCTCATTAAAAATCAAGATAATTTTAAAAACAAACTTGTGCTTTTTTCAACTTTCACATCCCCCGCCTCCTTGTGTAGATTCCAATGCTTTAAGAGATACTATACGAATTCGGGAAACTCAGTCCACTTGCCCCCCTGGAACATTTTAAAGAGCTTGCAGCAAATTGAACTTCTGATTTGGATCTGTTCCTGGGGGACATTTGCCACAGCCACATGCTGCCATCAAATGTACAGTGTCTGATCAGAAGGATTCATACTATAGATAGAAAAGGACAAACTGCATTTGAATCTGTTCGTGTCTAAATTTAACAGTTCATTTTTGTGTTTATGTGGAGAAGCAGGGAAGCTCTTGCTTTGCCAATACTGTATTTTCTTTAATTCTTAGATTGTCACTAATTCATCCATGGCCTGACTTTTGGAAAATCTCATCTCTGTGCAGGGATGGTTTTGTGCGTCTTTGAAAAAAACAAGTTGATCAGAATTCCTGCCACCGCTGGCCCCACAGCACGCTCTGCCTTTTTTTTTTTTTTTTTTGTGTGTGTGTGTGTGAAGATGATAAAGTCACCCCGCGAAGGCCACCACCAGGGAATGTGTTTCACATCACAACACAGATGGCTTGTTTACACCATTCCCCCTCCTCGGAGAAATTGTCAGGGATGAATGCAAGTTTTACTTCTCGTGGCAGTCTGTGTCTTATAATTCCATTCTAGTCAAAACCTGGTGTTGCCCTTGAAGTCCAGTAAGAAACTATTCTGCCTTCGCTCCTTTTAACATAGAAAGACACACAATAGCTACCCCCTCCCCGCTGTCTGCCAGCTTTTAAACAGCTCTTGAAATAATATTTGGGGTCACCCAGTGCTCACCATGATACTAACAAAGGGGCATCTTGAACCTCTTTCTTGAAACTGGAGCAATATCTCCTTCATATATCAGGGTTTCAGCTCAGCTTTCTTTCTTTTCTTTTTTTTTTTTTTTAAGTGGGACAGATTGATAAAGGCTAATCTCTGGCTCTCAGCCTTTATTGTAACCTAAATTAACTGGGGAACTTTAAAATATAATAATGCCTTGGCCCCAGCACCACAATTTCTCACTTAATTGTTTGAGGGTTAGCAAGCCTGAGCATTAGAATTTGTAAAGTTTCCTCTGGTGATCTTAATGAAGAGCCTGGGTTAAGACATATGGGTCTAGATAGAATCTCTAATCAAACATTCAATAGGATGCTGATATAGGACTTGATTTGCTTCTCCCCCCACCATCCTTATAAAATGTGTGCTTGCCATTTAAGGTTATAGGAGTGCATAGATGTGGGAAGGTTTCCATAGTGATGGGTATTTATGGAGAGAGTGGCAGCTCTCCTATCGTGCATCCAACAGGTTGGTGAGAATGTTTCGTAACCTTCGATAGGAATAAGATATGTATCTAGTTCCTGGAGCAATTTTTATCTTAATATCTGACCCCGAAGAACAGTCAGTTAGCTCTATTCCCCAAATTAATGACAGACCCATTCTCTAATGCTGAAGAACCCCCACCAAGAAAATTACACTTCCACTGCAAATTCTAATCCATGGTACCTTGACCTCAGCACCATTTACTTTATTTCTGGTAATTTTGTAACCAAAACGTATTTACATATAAGTGACAGGTTAGCTGAAAAATTGGGTCCCAGTGTCGTTACTTGGGTCCTTAAATTTTTTGCCGGCATATGTCAATCAATACAACAATTATCACAAGTATACCAATCTTATATCAAGTAGGAGAAGAGTAAGGCAAAATAATCTAATATAAGACAATGTAATAAAGAAGGAAATGTAATAAAGACATGTTTTTTAAAATCTTTAAGAGCAATGGGAAAGCTATATGAACTAGAGCAGCTTCCATCTGGACTCCTAGAAGTTAAATGAGGAGTCCCAAATATGTCTCAATTTTAAATAAAGATTCCATTAACAAGCAACTTGGTTTAAATGCTAAGTAAATGGTGTACCCAGTACTTTATAGTGGAGCTTAATGAAGGAGACTATTATCAAGAGCAAGGGAGCCCTGGCTGGGTTGCTCCATTGGTTGGAGTGCCCTCCCACACACCAAAAGGGCGCGGATTCGATTCCTGATCAGGGCGCACACCTAGGTTGTGGGTTTGATCACTGGTCAGGCTCATACAGAGGCAACCAAGAGAAACATCATAGTTGAGCAGTTCTCAACCTGTGGGTCATGACCCCTTTGGGGGTTGAACAACCCTTTCACAGGGGTCGCCTAAGACCATCAGAAAACACATATATAATTACATATTGTTTTTGTGATTAATCACTATACTTTAATTATGTTCAATTTGTAACAATGAAATTTGGGGTCACCACAACATGAGGAACTGTATTAAAGGGTTGCGGCATTAGGAAGGTTGAGAACCACTGTCATAGAAGATCTTGAAATTAATTTGAACTTTGTAGGAAAATTCAGTCTCATCCTATATAATAAAACCCTAATATGCAAATAGGCCGGACAGGAGAATGACCAGTCACTATAATGCACACTGACCACCAGGGGGCAGACGCTCAATGCAGGAACTGCCCTGTGGTGGTCAGTGTGCTCCCACAGGGGGAGTGCCACTCATCCAGAAGCCAGCCTCACTGCTGGAAAACACAGTGGTGGTGGGTGCCTC
This sequence comes from Myotis daubentonii, assembly GCF_963259705.1. Classification (NCBI taxonomy): domain Eukaryota; kingdom Metazoa; phylum Chordata; class Mammalia; order Chiroptera; family Vespertilionidae; genus Myotis; species Myotis daubentonii. The sequence continues at coordinate 7,745,650 of NC_081846.1, read as the reverse complement.
TCCCACCTCTGCGGCAGCACTAAGGAGCAGCAAGCAGAGCAGTAAGAAGCAGTGAGCAGGTGGGCGGTAAGGAGCGAGGGATCCCGGACTGCAAGAGGGATGTCTGCCTGCCGGCTTAGGCCCGATCCCCCCGAGGGGTCCTGGACTGCGAGAGGGAGCAGGCTGGGCTGAGGGACACCCCCCCCCCAGTGCACGAATTCCATGCACCGGGCATCTAGTATAAATATAAAGATGAGGAAGACATTCAAATGGAGACAGCACTGGGATCTTGTCCAAGGGGAGACAGGGAGGGAGGGGGGTCAAACAGGAAGAGAGAGAGAGAGGAGAGAGAAGGAGAGAACTTGGTAAATCAGTGTTTTAGAGTAATCTTTGAAAAGATTAAACATGTATAGTATAGACTGTATTAAAGTGGTAAGAGAACTATTGGGCTAAGCCACGTTTGAAACTGCAGAAAGGAGTCAAATACAAAATAATGGCAGGAGCACGGTACTGGAAACATTGTAGGTACACAGGTGAAAAGATAAATCAGTGCTCATGAACCGTGGGATGAGGTTTTGTGTGTGTGTGTGTGTGTGTGTGTGTGTGTGTGTGTGTGTGTGTTCCCATGAGACTTAGCTGTATTTATTTAAATAAGATAATTTCAGGATATGTTATTATCTTTCATACAGTTAGCAATATAGTTAGCAGGAACAGTACTTTGGCTTCAGGATTCCATTCAACTACTAGGCAACTTTGCCTGATTGTATGCAGAACTTTGCTCAAATTTTAAGTTAAAACAATGCAGTGAAAAATATGCATAAAATTACATGCACAATTCATTAGCAAATATATATGGAAATAAATTACGTATGTGCATGCATACACACACATAATATAGTGCACACTACATATGAAATTTCTAATATATACATACACTGAGTGGCCAGATTATTATGACCACCCCATCAGTACTTCATTGGGCCACTTTTTGCCTTCAATACTGCAGCGATTCTTCTTGGCACTGACTCCACGAGATGTTGAAAGGTGATGCGAGGAATCTGACACCATGCCTGATAAATAGCACTGTCCAGTTCTGTGAGATTTGATGGTTGTGGAACCAGCTGCCTGATGGCTCTTTTAACTTCGTCCCGCAAATGCTCAATTGGATTGAGATCTGGTGATTGTGGGGGCCACCTAAGCAAGGTAAAGTCTCCCTCATGTTCTTGAAAGCACTCCTGCACAATACGAGCACCATGGCCTGGCGCATTGTCTTGTTGGAAGAAGCCGTCTCCATTGGGATACGCCATCAACATGATAGGATGAACTTGATCAGCAACGATACTTAGGTATGTTGTGCTATTCAGACGTTGTTCCACACGAATTCAAGGGCCCAAATCATGCCAGGAAAACATGCCCTAAACCATAACACTGCCCCCACCAGCTTGAAGGGTTGTACTCATGCATGTGGGGTGCATGCTTTCATGCTGTTTCCGCCAAATGCTCACTCTGCCATCTGCATGATGCAACTGGAAACGTGATTTATTGGACCACATGACTTTTTTCCAATGCTCAACTGTCCAATCCTTGTGTTCCTGTGCGAATTGGAGATGTTTTATCTTGGTAACTGCAGACAGCAAAGGTGTTCGAACAGGCCTTCGGCTGTTTTGCTGATACTCACTCCATGGCTCTGAGTGCCAACAATCATCCCATGTTCAAAGGCTGTTAAATCGCGTTGTTTACCCATATCTTCAAAAAAATCACTTCTACTGTCGTGGTAAACAGCCTGCTTCCCTATTTATAATTGTTCGGCCCTCTAGCAACTTCTGTGCGATATTATAGATAATTTGCCTACAAACGTCAGGTGGTCGTAATAATCAGTGTATGTTACCAGAAGAAAAAGTAGCACTGCTATTTCAGAATATTTGAATTATGAATGATGGACATATTTTTATTTCCATCTTTATATATCTGCATTTTTCATCATTAACATTTATGACTTTAATCAGGTAACATATATCAGTATTAACTGACATTTATTGAAAACTTTGTATGAGTCATGCACTATGCTAAATGCTTTACATAGCTTATCTCATTAAATTCTTACAGCAATCCTGTATGGTAGCTCTTACATAATCCTCACAGTACAGATGAAGAAAATGGGATAAAAAAAGGTTAAAAATACCTAAAGTTCCTAAAAATATCTGTGGTTCCTAACATTTTGTTGTTTTCAATCCTCACCCGAGAATATTTTTCCATTGATTTTTAGGGAGAGTGGAAGAGAGATGGAAAGAGAGAGAAAAACATCGATGTGAGAGAAACACATCAATTGGTTGCCTCCTGCATGAGCCCCGACAAGGGCCCAGGCTGAGGAGCCTGCAACCAAGTTACCAGAATCGAATCCAGGACCCTTTGGTCTGCAGGTTGATGCTCTATCCATTAAGCCAAACCAGCTAGGGCGTTCCTACCATTTTTAAGTGGAAAAGCTAAGGTTGAACCCTGGCATTGTAACTCAAGAGCCTAATGCTTAACCATAGAATGCATTGAGTCCCTTAATACAAATAAGAGGATGGAAATTTAAGGATATATGATTAAACCCCACAAGAGCACATAGAGCCCTCTAAAAATTCTAATGGCCCCCCCCATTTCTCTATATTTTTGCTAAATTTTATTTTCATTAAATCCAGTGGGAATTTCGTCTATGGCAGTGGTTCTCAACCTTCTGGCCCTTTAAATACAGTTCCTCATGTTGTGACCCAACCATAAAGTTATTTTCGTTGCTACTTCATAACTGTAATGCTGCTACTGTTATGAATAGTAATGTAAATATCTGATACGCAGGATGGTCTTAGGCGACCCCTGTGAAAGGGTCGTTTGACTGCCAAAGGGGTCGCGACCCACAGGTTGAGAACCTCTGGTCTATGGGTATGTGGTTTTGTCTTTTTTGAAGCTATCTCTCTTGAGAAAGCTATATTCTAGGTAGAGTTCATAAGATGCTCTCTTCTTGCTAAAGGTCACATTGATATGTATTTTCTAATGGCTTATGTTTACTTTATTCATAGGTTGCAAAGACAAGATTAAGAATAATTCTTATATGCAATGACTAGAAGCTGTTGCAGAGACCAGTTATATTTTAGTCTAAATCTCACTTTTTATAAATTTCAGGAACAGAATTTAGTATGTAACTGACTCAAAACTAATAATAAAGCAAAAGCTATACATTTTCTTTCAGACATCATATTTTAAGCAAAAGTACACTATTTTTTATTTTATAAAAATAACCTGAATGTTTTCCATTTCACTTTCAGTGTTTGCCCAAAGTGAAATCTGACTCATATTTTACATGTAGTAAAATTTCTGAGGCAATCTTTATTTAAACAATAAAAACATTATGGTGCAAGGAAGACTGTGTTCTATGTAGTAGATACAGAAGCAACATGTGTTATAATTCCTATCTGAGTTATTTATTACATATCACAGAAGTCTAACAAAAATTTTGAGGACCACATGCTAACCACTAGACTATTTAATCAACTCAATTGAGGTTAAAATTAAATGTAATTTAAGATTATAGGACAGGCTTTTATATCTACAATCCTTGACCACAGAGTAAAGAAAGATTTTTTTTTTGTAATTTTTGTACACAGGATACTGACTCAAAGATATAGTTAGTTTGACATTTGTATATAAATTTTCAGAAAGGATGAAAAGAGCACTAAAATTGTTTACAACTTTGACATTTGTATCTACTTTGAAACAAAACATCCAATAGATATTTTTCTTATTCCTTTATTTTTGAAATGATAATCCTCTCATTGATATACTACACAAAAACAAATAGAATTCAGAACATGCTGCAAGCGAAAGGTCATACAGGTTTTTAATATTCTCAGTATGATGAAAAGTTTAGCTCTGTTCAGTTTCAAAAGTAAAACATATTATCTACTATGGCTTGTTTGATTTTAGCTGACAAATACAAAACAGATTCAACTTTTGGCTTGGAGTAGATTATATTAATGGACAAGAATGTCTGTTGTCATTTTCCATATTTAGATAAATAACATTCACTCTACCATTATGACTGAAGCATATTCTTCATGATTGCTGTTTAATTTCTCATAAAACTAGTTGGAACAGTTTTGTCACTCAGTGAAAGTTTTTAACCCACAGTCACTGTCTAAAGACCCTTCCAAGACTTTTAAGGGACAGGGCAAAACTTGTCAACTGGTTAGTGCAGTACCACTTAAACGTTTTCTCTATGGTTCACAATTAGACATATATTTCATTTTGTGACTCAATGCAAACATATGTGAAACTAAAGTTCTGGAAAACACCAATTACTTTTACTGACTGTGACTCTAATAATTTCAATTCTACACTGTTCTATATTATTGTATTATGTTTCATTAAAAACGTTGGTATGACCAACTTAATTGATTTTAAGACCCAATGGGTTGCCACAATAAATTTAAAAATACCAAACTTCTTTGTTTATAGTAACCAGAAATTATTTCTGTTAGCTATAAAACTTAGAGGATTTTTATTCACATTAACCAAACACATTTTTATGATTGACTCAAGCTTTACTTTTCACCTTTGTCCTATTTATTACCTTTGATTGAGATAGTCATTGCGTTTTTTGCTACCTGACAGAAAATATATAATCTTGCCCTAACTGGTTTGGCTCAGTGGACAGAGCTTCAGCCAGCAGACTGAAGGGTTCTGGGTTAAATTACAGTCAAGGGCATGTACGTCGGTGGCAGGTTAGATCCCCAGGCCTCAGTAGGGATAGGAGTTGGGGTGCATATGGGAGGCAACCAGTAGCTGTGTCTCTCTCACATCAATGTTTTTCTCTCTGCCTCTGCCTCTCCCTTCCACTCTCTCTAAAATATCAATGAAAAAATATCCTTTGGTGAGGATCAATCAAAAAAAGAAAATATATAATCTTACAAATGAAAAAATATAAATATATGTAGGGTACAGAGGTATTTTCTGTATTTATCTATTGAAGCAAACAGAAAAAAATAAACTTGAAATTTTAGCTTCCTTGTCTTCATTGTTAATGACAGCATCTTGAGATACATTTATCCAAATCAAACCAATATGGATATTCTGGATTTTTTACATGCATGAAAAAATTGTTCTAGAAATCAGATCCCAACTTAGAGTCCATGACTTCAACCTCTGCCAGTGGCTCTAGATGACTTAGTTTCCTATTCTCCTGTCCCTTTATATTCATAGAGCCCTTACCTGAAAAAAAATCTATTAAGCTACTTTAATTAGAAATTGTTCTCTATTTATGGAATATTCACTTTATTTCTCAATTGTAAGTTATTCATTTATTACTTCTAAAGCTATTGCTACAATCAATTGTAATGACATATGCTTTAACAACAACAAATACCTAAGTAAATTGCCTTGTAGTAACCCCTAAACCCAAATTTTAAAACATGCATGTTTGGGAGAATAATAATCGTTAATGGAAATGGAAAAATAGAAGAAGGAAGCACGCGGAAGAAGAGAGACTAAGAGAAGAGTAGAATGTTGCCAGCAGCTTGGATTTAATTTAAAATTGTGCAAGATGGTTGGAGAGCTGGTTAAAGGAATTAATTACTGTCTGTTGATCATCAGAGTCCTGGCTCGTACCAAGGAAAGCAGAAAATATTTAATTAAATAAATGGGAGCCTCTAAAACTGAAATGGGTTCAAAGCTCGCTCCTTACCCATATGCAAAGTCAGACGGGGCAGCGGTGAAGCAGCATCGTGGTTGCTGTACACAAGCCCATGTTAACCTTCTCTTAAGGTAGAGATGGAATCAACATGTCTGCTCTATGTCAAAAGTTTCAATACATATTTGTGAATTAAAAAAATAATCATATAAACCATGTTCTTTTTTATTGATTTCAGAGAGGAAATAAGGAGAGATAAAAACATCAATGATGAGAGAGAATCATCAATCGGCTGCGTCTTGCACACCCCACACTGGAGATGGAGCCCACAACCCAGGCATGTACCCTGACCAGGACTTGAACGTTGACCTCATGGTTCATAGGTTGACGCTCAACCACTGAGCCACGCCAGCCAGGCTAAACCATGTCCTTAAACATTACCCCTACCAAACATCTAGAATGTATTTAGACTCTGCTTATAATTATTTTAATAAAACATATTCCTAACCCACTTAAATCCTCTCAGTGATAAAATTTCAATTGATCCATGATTAGGATAGAATAAAGTGTCAATTTAATTTTATGCTTCTAGTTATCATCATGACTCATATTTACTGTTTTAACTATGAGCTCTGTGTGGATCTGATTTCTTAAAAGAGAGAGTATCTCTTAAGATCGGAGATAAAGTCTATTCCATTGATAGAATTTTGAAGTAAAACGCACTCTCAAAGCCAAATACCTTATATTCTCATTGTAAAATCAGAAGCAGATAAACCGAACTTTACTCCCCCAACACGTTATGGGAAAACATTAGTTAGTGCTGCCTTTTGTGCAATCAAACCTTAGCCCCTTTTCACTTAGCCATGAAGATCTCACAACCATAAATCAACAGATCCTTATGGGAGAGGAACAGAGCCAGTCCCCAAAGCACTATGAATATTATCAGAAAGGGGCTTTGGAGAAAAACCAAGCCAGAGCCAAAGCTACTGGTTTTCATTTAGAAGACAAGGCTATTCCATGGAACGTCATCGCTCAAGTCACATCCCCGCAGGATATATCCATGTGTAACTGTGACAATTAACAGTTTCTATTTCCCATTCGGAAATCACGAGGAAGATGGTTATGATTATGACGATTATTTACTCAGGTTATTCCTGTTCTTCGGTCTCTACGTTGTCTCTACAGCGTGCTGTGTTCTTTGCAACGGGAAAACCAGAATTACTTTATTAAGTGACCCTTGAAAATTTCCCCAAATCCCCATTTGGTTTGGATTTCCCTTAATCTCTTCTAGGATGATAATAGAGCGGAGGAAAGCATATGGTCCTAATAGATATTCAGACCAGATGTTAGTCGTCTAATACGTATCCTATTCCTGAAAGGCTGAGCAGAGGAGTCAATAAGAGAAGATGGAGAAGTCGTTAAGCAGAGACCTTGTGCATTCCACTGTTCCCCCCAGTTTACAAAAGCTAAGAGTCCCAGATTGCAGTACCTCCGGTTCTGTCACTTTGAATTTCTGGTCAATGTTAACAGCATTAAACTTGCTGCATATACACATGGGGGGGAGAGGGGGGAAGACACACCTGAGATCAGATCTCAGGCTCACATTGGAAACAGGACTGGGCTGAGCACTGCATTCAATGTTTCTCCACACCTCTGCCCTGCAGCAAGGAGTACACCAAACCTCTTGGAGGAGTTAAGCTTCCCCCTCACACCCTCCCATCCTAATGAAGGCATTTCCCAGGATTTGTTGGTCTTGACTAAGTCTAATTTCCTGGGACCTAACACAGAGCTTGGTAGACATTAGGAGCACAACACATATTAACGGAATAAATGAATAGAAGTGAATTCATGCTGGCATTTTGGGGGACCAGTGCTCTGAGTGGAATTGGACACCTTGAGTTTGAGCAAAGTAGGCATAATAAAACGTCCAGTGTGTATTCTTTTGAATAATTAAGATCAGTTACAGATCTGTTACTAAAGTGATTATACGCCCTGTTTCTTCAAGTGATGATGGAAGTCTTACTGCAGAGAATAGGATTTAATTTAACACAAGATAACATTATCAGAGAACTATTTTTCTCAATGCCCATACAAAAGCGCCTTCTAAAAAAACAACTCAGGGGAAGATGCCTGTACCAACCGCTATCATAGGGGTGGAAGAGCAAGATTTGGTGACCCACCATTAGATCTGTGGGTTAGGAGTATAAATGATCTTTTCAGTTGGTGAGTACTAAAATAAACAACAACAAACATGCGCATAACATGAAACATTTTATATGTGGGCAATTATAAAAAGTCACAAGAACGGTGCCACATTGAAAGCCGCCTCTTCCACGTAGAGACAGACAACACTGCCCTTTAGAGGCCAATTGGAAAGGCTTTTTAATGAGAAGTGTGGTTTGGAGGATAAATACTCGATGTTATTGTTTTAATCCTTAAAATCTGTTTTCACTAATTGATCATCGCTGGCAAGCAAGGGCTGTTAAGTGATAAATGTGGTTATGATGCCTCCGTCTTCATTTGCAACGAAAAATCTGCTTTCAAAAAACAATTTTTAATCAACATGAGCTCGAAGGAGAGACTCAAGGTCATGCGCTGCGTACAGACTGTGGACACGATTCCAAAACCGAAACACGGCATCTCCACAAGGGCTGGCGCGAGTGGTCTCAGAGGATGACCTCTCCTCCGAACACAAAAGGGCATGGGGCCTCAAGATTCACGCCGGCGCCAAAGAAGAAGAAATCAGCAAGAAGTGTAACGCAACAACCCGTCCGCCTGGGTGTGACCAGCAGAAACTTACTGTGGTTTTGCTGGAAGACTCTCAGGGGGTCACAGCATTGAGGGAAACCTGGAGGGACCCGCTTGGCAAGTCAGCAGCGAGGGGACCCTGCAGGTGCAGCGGGAAACACAGCACCATTCCAGAGCTGAAACCCAGTCAGGACACATCTGCTGGGATAAGGGCTGAGGCTTCCCAACTCTTGCCTCTCTCCAATCAGAGCGTCAGGCCCTGGCGAACTTGGAGAGGGTGAGGTCAGGTATCTGCTGCTCTGGTCCGGCAGAGGGTGGGAAGCTAAGGGCCTCCCTTGGCTTTCTTAGTGGGGTGCCAGGACCTGGAATTACCTTCTCACCAAAACTACATATTGCGGGGGGGTGGGGGAGGAGGAGGGCAGGGGGAGTAGGTTTACAGTGGTTGGAACACGAAACAGAGTTTATCCTTGTATAATTATTTATTAATTATTGTATTATTTTCCATATGAACAACTGCAAACCTACTTTTGCCCCTCCCCCCGCATAACGGCTGGCGGTGCCACGAGGAAGGGGAGGGAATGGTGGTTACTAAATACCAAACAGTGTCCAATACCAAAGAAAGTACTTATAACCCAACATGGTGAACCTTAAGTTTAGACAAAGAAACTACTCCATTGGCAGCACTTAGCACAATCTGCACAGACCACAGAGCCCTGGGACGATGGGGATGGGAGAGAAAAGAAGGAAAATGCCATGCCTTGCTCACCTGCTCTAGAGCAAACATTTGGGTGCATATAATCGATGCATATACTCATTTGATATTTATGATTATACAATAAAGCAGGTTCGATTAATGTGCTCACAGTAGAGATAAAGAAACAGAAGCACAGAAGGATGAAATAATTTGCCCAAGGATCACAGAGACCTTAAAGGGGACAGCTGAGGGGTGAAGGTGCGTGTGCCCCATTCCGCAGCCCACACTTCCCACACTAATACACCACGCCTGTGGGAGGCATGGCTCTGCCCCACAGGAACCGCTACTTCATACAAGGCCTGGGAGACAGCGTCTGTAAGGAGGGACGTCGGGAGAGGAGAGAAGGCTGAGGGGGAACTTGTATACAAGGCCTGGGAGACAGAGTCTGTAAGGAGGGACGTCGGGAGAGGAGAGAAGGCTGAGTGGGAACGTAGCAGGAGCAGAGGAAGGTGCGCCTTTATTCCCTAGCCAGGCCCGCAGGAGAGCTTGCTCTGGGCTAAGGAGGCTGGACTCTGTCCAGCCCGGGAAAGAAGAGCAGGGGAGGATTGAGAAGTGGAAATAAATGGTCAGAGTTTAAATCCCTACTCTCGTGGCCGTGGAGAGGAGGGATTCGATGACAGATGACGGTACGTAAACTGGTGGCAGTGATATCAGGAAGCTCCTGCAACAATCTAGTTGAGCAGTTATGGCCAAAGTGAACCTGGAAAAGGGAAGCAGATGAAATGAGAAATTTAATTCATTCAGAGAAATGGAATGACCAGTAGAATCTGGCTCTGTGGGAGAAAGAAAAGAGAAGGTTTCCAGATTTCTGGCTTAGACGTGTGGATGGATGCTAACGTCCACGGTACTTCAGCATACGCGACGATCACCGAAGTTTTGTCAAGACAGACCGCCAGTGCCCATCCCGGCGGTTCTGGTACAGTGGTTCCAGTAAAGGTCCCAAGAATCTGCATTTATAACAAGTTTTAGCTCCATGTTATAGGAGAGAAAATCAGCATCCAAGAGATACTAAGTAACTAGCCTGACATCAAGCAACAGTTCCACTCCAATGTCCATGCATATAAACACCATACCTACCGTTTCACAGTCTAAGGGAGATAAGAGATGCAGGAAAAACACATTTGATCCTGAGTTGGGAGGAGTAGGGAATAGACCAGGGTGGGAGGAAGACTTGCTAGAAACACAAATTTCTCAGTCCTCCCTCCAGCCGGACTGAATGAGAAACTGGAGGTGGGGCCGGTGATGCGCCTTTTATGCTGATTCTGATGTGCTCCTCACATGTGAGAACAATGAGTTAGAACACTTGGAGGACCGATTCGCAGTAAGTCAGATGGACAGGCCAACAGCAGACCCTGGGGAGAGTTCTGGAGTGGATCCCTGGAAAGAAAAATGAAAACCTCATCCCCAGCCCCCTCAATTTACTATGCATTGTGAGGGAGGACTTAGGATTGAGAGCAGATCCTTGCATTATACCCAGTGTCCACATATGTGTGTGTGTATGTGTGTGCGTATGTGTGTGTGTGTGTGTGTATGTGTGTCAGAGTTCTCTATTCTACTTTTATACATTTGTGCACATCATCTGAATAACTCTATATCTGAAAAGTGAGTACCTTGCTCTTCTTTCTAGTAACAGTTTTACATGACGTGATTATTGTTTACAATAAAATAGCTACTATTTCCTGGGAGCTTGCTGTATACCAGACACTCTGTGAGCTTCACGATCAGTACTTAGTAAAATCAACCAAAAAACAAAAGAAGTTTCTAGTAAAATTCTACCAGTGGCAGTTAACCAGGATGTATTGCCCAGGTCAATATACTATACGTTTCATGGCCTGTTGTACTGCTTCAAAAGCAAAATGTGTTAGAGAAGATAAAGCTCCCCTCCATGTTTCCTGAATGCGATGTTCTGCTCTGAAGACACAAATGCGTTTTCGCCCCGAATACAATCTGTGCACTGTTACATCCCATAGCCTCACTCAGCAGCCTTTCCATGGGGGCGAGTATTTTCCCCTGCCCTGTCCACTTGCTGCCTTCCCCGTCCTCACACCTCCGAGCTACACCTCCAGAGAGCGTCTGTGCTTGGTTCAGCTGCGCACAACTGGGCGTAGTGCCTGGCGTCCCGGGCACACGTTCTGGGCTGAGAGATTCACAACTTGAAACTGACTCAACTCTCTGCCCATAAAGTGACTGGAGAGTCTACGTTGCTGGGAGCTTCTGCATCACTGACGGTGCAAGAGAAGGGAGGCCTACGAGGGTTAAGCAGGTTCTAATTCAGAGGCCAGGCCTCCTAGACAGTCCCCCTGGGAAGGCAATTCTCATATAAATGACAGTCTTTAGGGTGAATGTCCGAGTGGAGGGGACACCCTTCACTCTCACTTTGATACTGTTCTTTCTTTCTGTTTCATCTTTCCCTCCAAACACACAAGTATGTGCGCACACACACACTACACACAACGCGCATCAATCCTAGGAGCTGTGATAAAAGAAAGAAGACTGATGATTAGATGCTCTTTTATTCACTCGTTTATCTCCCCTTCCTTAGGACAGGAAGCTATAAAACTAAAACTTTCTCCTACTTTCTGGCTTTTAAGAGACACAATGAAAATACAGTTATCTTCAACACAAATCACACTCCTCCCCTTGTTTCAGAGAAGATCAAGGTATTTATGGCTGCCACTCAGAGCAAGCTCCCCTGGCTTCTAGACATTCAGCCGATGTTTCCTGAGAAGAAAACACTGTAGCATTAAAACACAAGTCTAGGAAGCATCAAAATGACCAAACTAATTTTTTTATGTCGTTTCCCTAAACTCTTTGGGGGGCGGGGCGGGAGATTTTTGTCAATTATATAATGTCATTAAAGTTTACTAGATTTCAATCAGAACTGCTCCAAATAGTTCCCAATATTTTATAGAGAAACTTTCTAAAAGTTCCTTTGAATGCTGAATAAAACATTCTGGATGGCAGCAAGACTAAATTACTCTGGGCAAGAACTATTAGTATATTAAAAATAAGCATTAGAGTTTGAGGGGGAAAAAAGCACAGGGTGCAACATTTTTCATGTGGCTACAATGAAGGAAGGGATTTGAAGGCAAAAGCAAATCTGGCAAATTATGAGTTAGGGTAGTAATTCAAGGAAGTCATAAAATAGAAGACTTTTATTGCACCATGGAGACAGTTTGGTGCTATTAGTGGATTAAAAAGCATGTGGGACTGTGAGGCTGGGAAAGATGGAAGCTTAAAAGAGTTGGTGGGTTAAATATTAACAAAGAAAAGATGTTTACTGACAGTTTCTGCAAACACACTCTAATAAATAAGATTCTCCGAGCACTCAAAAATAGAACTGCGCAAAGCCACAAAAATCCATGCTATTGATCTTCTCCCAAACTCGGTCTCCTTCAGCAACGACGGCTTCACTGCCATCAGAACCCGTGTAAGTGTGTGTCCTTTAGGAGAATATTGCCAGAGTAGTCAAAAGCTAGTAAAAATAGTAAAAAAAAGAAAAATAGACAATGGCTTTGCACTTGTTTTTAAAAGTGGCTACAGTGCTCTGAGAGCAGGGAAGTGTGGTAGAAATGTGGGAATGTGGGCTTCCCTGAGCTCACGTCTCACGCTGTGCAACTGCCCCTCTCGGAGCCTCACGTTGCTTATCTGTAGAAATGAGGGCTTTGCAGTGCTTCTCAGGGGGCTTTGCAGTGCTTCTTAAACTTTAATGTACATATTAGTCACCTTGGGAATCTTGCTACAATGCAGTCTAATTCAGTGAGCCTGTAGGGGGGCCCTGATTCTCTGAGTTTCTAGCAAGTTCCCAGGTGCCGGCCAGTGGACACACGCTGAGTGTGAGGTCTTCAAAATCTCAAAGCATTTAGTGTCTCTTAACTAAACGGTCACTTAATTATGATACTTTCATGTTTTTCCACATCATCATCTTTCCAGACTATTTTACATTATTTGAGCTTACAAATAGCCCTTAAAAAGAGAGAGAGGGAGAGAGAGAGAGAGAGAGAGAGAGAGAGAGAGAGAGAGAGAGATTGAGTATTATCATCCCAAGAGGAAGCCGGATGCATTATGATGAACTGAGAGCTAGTCTCTTTTTGAAAAAAAAACACTTTAAATTTTAAATTAAAGTTTAAGTTCAATATTATTTTGTACTCATTTCAGATGTATAGCATAATGGCTAGACAATCATATACTTTACAGCGTTCCCCCTGATATTTCCAGTACTCAACTGGCACCACATATAGTGACTACAATATTATTGACTGTATTTCCCAAGCTGCACTTTACACCTCATGACTATTTTGTAACTACCAATCTGCTAACCACCAATCTCCGTGTCTATGAATCTGTTTCAATTTTATTTGGTAGTTTCTTTTGTTCTTTAGATTCCACATATAAGTGAAATCACATGGTGTCTGTCTTTCTCTGACTTCACTTAGCATAATACCCTCCATCCACACTGTTGCAAATGGCAAGATTTCATTCTTTTTTATGGCTGAGTAATACTCTGTTGTATATATGGAGTACATACAACTTTTTTATCTACTCATCTCTACTGCAGTATTATGTACAATAGCCACGCTATGGAAGCAACCCAAGGGAATAGTCATAAGCAAAGGAGAAGGGTGACAACTGTAAGAGATAATCGTGGGTCTACAATACATCCAACTAGAATTTCTTGACTTATTCAGCTTTTCAGCTGATTTTGCAGCCCTTAATTTGAAAGGGAACCAAAAGCCTTGACCATCAATGCATTACAAAAAAATTAAAGTCTGTTTAAAATGTACAAAAATTCTAATTTGGGCATAACCTCATTTCTAGACACCAGGAAGAACTTAAGGAAGAAGGCATTTCAAGTTCTGCTCACCACTTATAAATAAACTACTTAGAAGACCTCATTCAAGAATCATGGCAAAGACTATCCGGAATATTCTTTTAGGAAAAGGTAAACTGTCCTAACAATGACTGGGCAATTATCTGAGCTGTAGTAGGCTTCAAATGGTTGTCTCTCCTATTTAAAGGTTTGACCAAAGAGAGAGGACTACCAGGTACTGATTTCACAGCATTGGCCAGCATCTTTTCATGAATTCTTATTGTCTTATTAGTTTCATTAACACATTTTAGTTCTAAGATTAAACAGATGCTGCATAGAATGTCCTTTGCACTTTACATTTATCTTTTAGTGCACACTTTTAGAACTAGGTAAAGATAATAAAAGAAATAATTAAAAATTAATTCAATGTACATTTTATATGATTATTCAAATCAAATATGCTGAATAAATATCTTGTATTTTCTCTAGGATGCTTATAAAGTGCACAGTACAGTGGCTGTTATTGTGAAAGAATGAAGAACTAAATATCTAGGCATACAACAGAGCTTGGAGATTGATGGTAATGGCTCTGGGATGACAGTGAAACTGTGAAACTTAGCCTGAACACTGTATATTTTAGCAATATATATTCATTCTAATTTGGGCATAACCCAAAATCAAACAAGATATAATCTCCAATTTTTTTCTTCCATTGTAAGATTAAAAGATAATAGCATTTTCTCTATAAAAAATTATAACTATTCTTGTGGGGTGGGGGGAAATATGCTTTTGAAAGCATCACTTAAATTTTTTTCCAAGTGACAAAACCCATACCCTCTCTATTTGCACTTCTCAAAAAATTGGTGAGGCATGAGAGGAAAGCATACCATTTATATATACCATTGTCCTAACCATAACCATACCTGGAAGGAAACAATGCTATTACCATACTCATAGTATTTTGTTAAACCTGAAGAATCTGTAGGTCACATGGGCAGAAATAAGCTACCATCTGCCTCTACCAGCAGGTGGATGAGAAAACATACAGTCTTTTACACTAATTACCTACAACAGCATCTAACTCTAAATATTTTGCAAGTAGAGATTTCCTTCTTATGCTTATAAGTACACATATATGACAAAGAGACACTTATTTTAAAGATCTTAATATCTTGTTTGTTAAGCAATTAGTATTTAGGAGAGGGGCTATGCTGACAGATCTGCAAACAGAAGTTTCCACTTCATCTGCTAAAGAGGTACTCACATTCCTTGGCAGGCTGCCTCACTCTGCTTTGTTTAATGGTTTACCCACATTCCAGGTAAAACCACCTTGTTTTTCCCAAACCACCTTGGATATCCATCCCAATAATTAATCTGTTAAATATCAGAGCATAGAATATAATCTGTTCAAGATTCCTCAAATCTTGGGAAATGTCAATGTAATGTCAAAATGTTTTATTTTATTTTTCTCCTGGAGGCACCTGTGCTATTTAATCACATCAACAAATAACTATAAATAAAGCAAAAAAAAATCCAATCTATGAATCCTAGGAAAATAAAATATCTTTCAACCATATCCATGCAGTTTCTTTCATACTTCTTCAGAATAAACAATGCTTCACTTTAAACAGTGTCTGTATGATAGCTCCTCACTAAAATCTATCGTCTCTTCTTCCTAAGAACTAGATTAAATTTTTCAAATTCCCTTGCAGTTAGGCATGGCCCAGTGACTGAATTCCAACCAATGAAATGTGAGCAAATGGAAATTGGAAAAAAAAACACCTCATATAGCAATACTCATACATACTCTTTAAAAAGATCAATGAAACCCAGAGCTGTTTCATTCAAAAGATAAACAAGATTGACGAACCTTTAGCCAGACTCATCAGAAAACAAAGAGAGAGGACCCAAATAAACAAATTCAGAAATGAAAGAGGCAAAGTAACAACTGACCCCACAGAAATACAAAGGATTGTGAGAATGCTATGAACAACTATTTACTAATCAAGCTGGATGAAATGGACAAATTCCTAGGAAAATACAATGTCCCAAAACTGAATCAGGAAGAAGCAGAAAACCTGAAAACGCTAATAATAACTGATGAAATTAAAGCTGTAATAATCAACAAAATAAAACTCCCAGCAAACACAAGCCCTGGTTGGGACAGCTTCACAGGCGAGTTTTACCAGATATTCAAAGAACTAACACCTATACTCCTCAAACTATTCCAAAAAATCCAAGATGAAGGAACACCTCTCCAAGCTCTTTCCATGAGGCCAACATTACCCTAATTCCAAAATCAGATAAAGACACTACGAAGAAAGAGAATTACAGGTTAATATCCCTGATGAATATAGATGCTAAAATCATCGACAAAATAGTAGCAAATCAGATCCAGCAAAATATTAAAAAGATCATTCACCATGACCAAATGGGATTTATTCCAGGGATGCAAGGTTGATACAATATTTGCAAAGCAATAAATGTGGTACATCACATTCAACAAAATCCAACACCCATTTTTGAAAAACTCTCAGCAAAGTGGGAATAGAGGGATCATACCTCAACATAATAAAGGCATATATGACAAGCCTACAGCTAATATCATGCTCACTGGGCAAAAACTAAAACCATTTCCCCTAAGAACAGGAACAAGACAGGGATGTCCACTTTCACCACTCTTATTCAACATAGTACTTGAAGTCCTAGCTACAGCGATCAGACAAGAAGAAGAAATAAAAGGCGTCCAAATTGGAAAGGAGGAAGTAAAACTGTCATTATTCACAGATGGCATGATATTGTACAGAGTAAAGTTTTATATGATGCCGTATGCTGGGTACTGATCTCCTTAAGTGCCCAGAGTTTAGATGGAAGAGCTTTGCTGGGATCCCAGTTCCCAGTAGAGTAAATGTATTACATTCCTCTAAACCAGCATTTCTTGCACCTCATTACACAGAACACTGGTGTTTCACAAATACTAAATAGGTTTGAGGTGGAAGAGGGTCCCTATGCATGGTGACAGAAAAGAAAAGAAAGAAAGTTTAAAAAGCTAGATATGTTGGAAAATGACACATCTTTTTGGAGATTAACACTGCATGTTTGCATATAAAAAAACGAAAAAGTTTAAAAATCAATCTAACTTTGCTTAACCCAGCATTTCTACTAAACACATTTGACCATTCCCAAAGAATATCAAGTAACTTCTCTAGGAATCCTAGTGGCCTGAAAACCTACGTTAGGAACATTATTATTTTAATTTTTAAAAATCTGAAATGTTTCATAACAGTCAGTTATTGAATGGAATACTGAAGCTTTGCCAGCTCTGAATTTATCCACATAAAGGGGACTTATCCTCTCTCTTCTAAGTGTCATTTGTTTGAGAGCATTTCTCTTCTTTCCATGGTTATTGGTTATGCTTTTGCAAAAACCACCAGGAAAAAAAAAAAAAAAAACAGGGAAGCAACTAAAGTTGGTGCTGAAATTTATACCCAACAGTACTTAACTGCAGAAGTATTAAAATGACTATGGTGCACATGGGAACTCATCGGCCCAGGATTTACTATCATTGAAATCACCCCGGAGTCGCTGAGGATATTACAAACACAGCACCATAAAGGAGGCTGCAATATGGGAACAATGTGCTGGGACAGCGTTTCAGTAAACAAAGCCTCGGTGGACTTTACGGCTTTGGGTAATACTCGTCACTTAATACAGTTTATAAAGATTTGCTCATTACATTGTGTAGGGCAAACTGACATACCGTCCCGTGTCTAGCAGTGATGTTGACATAGGTTTCAAAAAGCTGCAGCTGCAGTCTTCCTGGCCCGCCCTCCCCCATGCTATTACAATACGTGTTGTGATGAATCTTTCCATTCAGCTATAAACAATCTATTTTATCAACAACATGCTTTTGCACTCTTTGAAATGGCGCTTTGAGGCAGGTGAGTGAAAGTAAGGATGGGAGAGTGCCAACAGAAATTCTGCAAACAGTGTTTTCAGGGGAGTACAGACCAGGCAGCACCACCTTTTATTTATTTATTTATTGTTGATTCTGAATCCATTTCTAGCCATACAATAGCTGCTTTCTCTTGTTGGCTGTTTGTTGTCATCTCTGCTGACATTTTTAGATAGTAACGGCTCACACACTTTGAATCACGCGTTCAACACAGGAAGAGATTTGGGGGGATCTGGCATCTTTTCAATTGCTATATGTGTGCATAGAGTAAATGCAGGTTGAATTGTGTAGTGTAGGGCATAGTAAGAGTGCCATTTCCTGCCCTGAACTCAACTACTTGAATGTACAGGGCCCCAGGTACTAAACTAAGGTCTTCAGCTCTAAAATACCTGAATGTTATACATGATGTGTGTGTGTGCTTTAATATTATATATGCATATATAATATTATTTCTTTCCTAATTGTCTATTTTTAACTTGGTAGTTCTTTCAGTAGCTTTGCTTCATGATCTTTCCTTATGCTTCTTGGGTTCTTCAGAAACTTTGCTTTAAAAAGATCTGCTCAATGGAATAACAATAAATAACACAAAATAAAAGTCATATGTTGTGAAAGAACAGAGGCTGTGAAATTGAATTTCTCAGCTTCATATTGGTTTGGATTATGAGAACGTCAAATTCCAGTTTAATTCTCTGTAAGTAAATTTTAATTGTATGCACACTAATTAAAGATTTGCTATTTGATATTAGTTTGGAAATACCCAATTACAAAGTACATTTGAACATCATGGACTTTCAATTCTAAAAGGAAATCCTTGGAGTAATCCTTCTTAGTAATTAGTAATTTTATTGAGTTTGGGGTTAAATCAAATATGTCCATGATCCAGAGTCCTCCACAAACCTAGCAAAACTTTATTCATTCTTATCTATGATAATTAAGTGACTTGTTTAATAACCTAAGAAGAAAAATTGAAATTGGGCAGGTCATAATATTTTCACAATAAAATATAGATTTGTATATGATAGCAATATAAATACTTGCATTAAATAAAAAATGGCAAATTCTGTTTTATCTGTGTTTATCTTTAGTTTATATTACCTAAAATATGAAGAATGCTCATTCTAAAACCTTCATTAATTTAGCCATCTAAAATTTACTGGTCATTTATTTTTTTGTTATAAATCCAACTCCAAAGTTATTTGATATTTTATGGCAGAGCAAAATTTATTTGAAATAAATTAAAATTGTGCAAAGGAAACCTTCAACATATTTTCCTTGTCTTTATCAACAAGAAATAAATGTTCTTCTTACCATGGGGAATTTCTGTAAGTTAAAATATTCTTGAGTATCGATTCAATGGTCATGACAGTTTTATGTAGTCTCTTTTAATATATATACTTTAATTATAAGTTTAGAAACTATTATAAATTAAAGTATATAGATTCAAGAAATTAGATATTAATAACATTGATATATCAGCACATTTTACATTAGGACCCACATATTAAGCAATGGAATAATAAAATACTCCTATGGAAGAATGAATACCAGTGACAAATAATTCCAAGCAGCATAGTCACGACATTTCGAAAATAAAGTAAATTTGGACACATTGCTGTTACATCTACACTTCCATCACACTTAGCTTCCAAATCAAAAAATTGGATTAGAGCCATTCTACTTTGTCCTTGAATACAAAGAGCAAATAAGAGAATTCTGGGAAGGCACAAGCAGGGAGCTGAATTTCTCAACCACATACACCCACAACAAAAGGATTAACTAAGGGAAATATAAATTATTTTTCTGTGGATAACAAAGTTATCTCCGGACTACTCCATAGCCTGTTTCTGCTATCCCCCACTCTTTAAATTCCTCCCACTTCTTATCCTCACTACCTTGCACCCACCTCTGAGGCATTCACCAGGACTCTCACACCAATTTGTGTTTTTCCTCCTCCCCGCCTACTGGAGTCACCCCAGTTGACAATGTAACAGACATCACCCACGTTTAAAGATTTAGTAGCTTCTTAGCATGAAGATTATAGGAACAGGCTGATAGGACAAGAATGTGACAGTCACCATAAAACTTTGTGCATTAAAGCACACTTCTCACCAATATGAACACGCTCTGTTCATGATTTGACCTGCTTTGCCTGCATGCCCTCCTCTAGCTTATCTTGAACAACTTCCTTTGGACTCAATTTAGGTAAAACTCCTGCTTTTTCAGGGCCCAGATGCTGGTTGCCTTCTCAGTACAGCCTTTCCCAGCTCCTGGAGGCAGAGCAACCACACTCCACTCCTTTCTGTAATTATCTGTCTACACAGCTAATTCCTCACTCAACTCCAAATGCTTGGAGGACAGGAACTACGCTTTACTCATCTTTCAGCAGTGTGGTCTATTGAATATTGTTGGATAAGTAAAAGAACAAAAGCAGGATTCAATTACAATTTAGCAATGATCTATTGAACACACACACACAACACAAGAAAGACATCGTGTTAGAGCCATGGAAGACGAGTTAAACATGACACAGAACGAGTCCTCCAGGAGCTCACAGGAAGAGGCAGGTCAGATGATGATAAATTCTGGGGCAGTCATTGGACCCACCGTGCTCTCTGTGTAGAGTGATGTGAACGATTTTATATCAGGCTCAGAGGAAAACACAAGCCATCATCACCATCACTTTTTATTGAGAAACTTACATTGTGCAAAGTACATTAAACTCATTTTTTAATCATCAGAAAAACAGTATGATGTCAGAAACATTATCTCCATGGTACAGAGAAGGAAACGGGACTTATAGGAGCTAAACTACTTGCCTGTAAATTACGTATTTGAGATTTGAACACAGACTCTGAATCCCACACACCCTTAATCAATCCTTCTGAGGTCAAAGCACTTCCTATAAAATACACGTTGCCTCATAGACACTTTCTAATTGTACTTCTTAGTAGGAAACTCTTTGGCACAATTCTTATCTTAGCAGCATTCAATCCTTAAGACCGACGCTGAGTAGGACAGGTTTACAAATTCACTATGGCGACACCTCAGCACAAATGTTCACAGAGTGAATGCATTCCCTGTTCTAGGGTTTGACCACGCTCTGTTTAAATAACGTAACTAGCAATTTGAACATCTGGTGTGTTTATTTAATCTCTCAGCATTTTAGCATCAGATTCTAAAATAGGGAATTACCAGTTCCTACTTCCTCCATCGTATGCTTTTTAACACTGAGAAACTGATGTGATATGCTGGGGGAAACCATCCTACAAATACAGTGGGGCCGTGATTTACGAGTTTAATTCGTTCCGTGACGGAGCTCATAACTCGTATGTCCAATCAAAAAGTGAACGAGTGAAACAGGTGATGCTGGGCTGATGTTGTGGCGTTCACTGTCACATTCGCTGCGCCAACTAGCAGTGGGGTATCTGAAGCTGGCTCGTAACCCAAATTTTAGCTCGCAACTCAAAGCAAAAAATCAGCCGAGAGACGGCTCGTATGTCGAAAAACTCGTTAGTCGGGACACTCGTAAGTCAAGGCCCCACTGTACCCCAACGTGGCTGCTTGGCCGGAAGTGGCCGGAGTGGTGTACTGTTCCACAGGTGTGCACGTTTGTCAGACTTTTGGAAAAGCTAACACCCAGTTGTTTTTAAACACAGGCACCTTTTGAGAAGGAAACAACATGGACATATACAATTTAATAGGGAATGGAATTTTCTCTGTTATTTACACACTAGAAACATCATTTCAGGGATAAAAGAAGAGGGAACAGAGCTACAAGTTGAAGGGTGCATGTCACGGATAGGTGAATGATGCAAAAAGCAGTTCAAATGCATGAAATGTGACTTAGGGTCTGAGATGCTCACTGAGGGACTCTTGTAACATGACCAACCCCTTGCCCAGGGCTTCTCCTATATCCGAGCATGTGCCTCCTTCCTCTTGCCCTATATGTCTACCTTCCTCTCCTCTATTACACGTCCTCTCTCTCCTAGACACAGAGAAAGCATTCTAGGAGAAAGAGAAAGGAAACCTGAACTTTGCACCTTGTAAATGAGCTCGCTCTGGAGGAGCTATTTAATGCAAATGGTATATAACCAACCAGCCAGGCCCCGGAAAGCCTTGCAGAGGAGCCTGGGGGATGGGGGGGGGGTGGCCTCCCTCCAGCCCCAGGTGGCACACCGTGGGCACTGAGGGGGCTTCAGCATTCAGACGGAGGGGCTGCAAAGCCCTGGGCAGAGACGTGCTGTATGCACACTCGCTATGGAAAATGCATGAGGGGGGAAAAAAGATTAACTGACAAAAAGGTAATTAAAACAGCTCTGAGTATGAGGCAGAGTGTAACAATTACTTTTAAAAATGCAGCGTGACGCAGGGCCGCGCTGCGTGAATTGAGCACGAATGAGGAGGCCCGCGGGCACGTTTGTGGGCAGGAGAGACAGGCCCCGCAGACGGGACAAGCAGAGCCGGGCTGCTGCGCTGCTCGGCGCCCCGCGAGGTGGCTTCTCCCCGCAGCTTTGGGCGGGAGCTAAGCAGATGTGCTCAGACATTTACCACTGCACAATATTCGCATGCTCTTCAGCCGCCTGCCCTGCTGATTTCGCAAGACGTCGCCTCCAATCTGGAGGCTTCTGGGGGAGCCGCGTGGCCTGCAAGGAGCAGCTCGGCCCGGGTCCCCGCGGCCTCCAATCCGTGCCCTCGTCCAAGGTGCAAAGAGGGCACATGCTCAGGCCGCGGGCTCGATTCCCGACTGTGCAGGCGGCAGCCAATCAATGATTCTCGCTCATCATTGATGTTTCTCTCTCTCTCCCCCCTCTCCCTTCCTCTCTGAAATCAATACTATATATATTTAAATCAATGGAATACACGAGACGTTCTCTGAGCATCTGTCACCATCTCAGCACCATGGATTCATCCCTCTTTCTCCCAGACTGCATGCACTTCCATTGCAATACTGGTGAGCCTTTATTGGGAATCATTATGCGCTTAACTCACTGCATGCTATCTATATATTGTTTTCGATTTTGACTTTCAAATCTTAAACTCTGAATCTAGCTATATTTGCATGAGTTGCTCCATTTCCCCCCCAAATATGCAGCGTATGGTCCCCATCATCAGGTTGACACCTCCTCCGCCTTTCCCCTCCGCATTTCCTTGGATTTCGTTGTGATTGGTCCATTGCACTATGCGTGTTGATGAGTCTGTGTGCACACATGTGCATGTGTGAGTATGCTGTTTGAGAATGTGTGCAAGGTTGTATGTGTCAGTATGTGTGAATATGTGTTTGTGTGTAAATAGGTGTGTTTGTGCTCTTAAGACACTAAAGAGAATCTTGATATTTAAAATAGTTAAGGATGTAAAACCAAATAGATATCATGATAAATATTTTAATATTGAGTGATAAATTTATGTAAAAATACAAGGGCCTGCACTAACCGGTTTGGCTCAGTGGATAGAGCGTCGGCCTGCAGGCTCAAGGGTCCCAGGTTCGATTCCAGTCAAGGGCATGTACCTGGGTTGCAGGCACATCCCCAGTAGGAGATGTGCAGGAGGCAGCTGATCGATGTTTCTCTCTCATCGATGTTTCTAACTCTCTATCCCTCTCCCTTCCTCTCTGTAAAAAAAATCAATAAAATATATTTTAAAAAAATACAAGGGCCTATTAGTCTATGTGTACAGCTTTAATTCTTTGAAAATGTGTGCATGGCATGCCACTGAGTCATGTCCGACGCCTGGTGCCCCTATGGATGAGTGATGCCCACAGTGTCCTGTCCTCAACAGCCCTGCTCAGTGCCTGAGACTCCTGCCCATGGCTTTTTTATGGAGTCAGCTTATCTCATGCTTGCTCTTCCTCTTTTCCTGCTGCCTTCTATTGTCTCTTCCAAAGGACCCTGTCTCTCAGGGTGTGCTGGGAGTAGGACAGCTTCAGTTTTGTCGTTTTTGCCTCCAGCGATGTTTCAGGCTTCATTTGCTCTAGAACCCATTTGCTTCGTCTTTCTGGTTGTGCGGAGTATCCACAGAGCTCTCCTTCAACACCAAAGTGCAGATGAATCTTTTTGCTTGTTTGTTTTTACTATCAATCTTCTTCACTATTGAAGTTTTACATTCATACAAAGTAACTGAGAATATGAGGGGGTGGATGATCTGAGCCTTGGTCTCTAGTGACACATCATTGCTCTTCGAAAAAAAATCATTTTCTAATTCTTCCACTGTTATCCTTCTAAGCCTCAACCTTCTCCTGAATTCTCCGCTGCAATCTCCATTTGAATTGATGACTGAACTAAGCAAAATCTTTAACAATGTCAGTGTCTTCATTGTCTATGTTCAAGTTGTGTATTTCTTCTGTAGTCACAATTTTTTGTCTTCTTCATATTCAAATGCCCTGCTTTGGCATTTTCTTCTTTCATTTCCATCAAAATGTTCAAATCCTTCCTACTTTCTGCAGTAAATTGGTGTCATGTGTATATTTTAAGTTATTGATATTATTCCAACAATTTTCACTCCCCCTTCCTCTGAGTATACCCCGCTTTTATATGATATACTAGGGGCCCGGTGCACGAAATTCGTGCACTGGGTGTGTGTGGGGAGGGGAGTGTCCCTCAGCCCAGCCTTCCCCCTCTCACATACTGGGAGCCCTCAGGCGTTGACCCCCATCACCCTCCAATCGCAGGATCGGCCCCTTGCCCAGGCCTGATGGCTCGGCCAGAGGCGTAGACTCCCATCACCCTCCGATCGCCTGATCGGCCCCTTGCCCAGGCCTGACGCCTCCGCCAGAGGTGTCAGGCTTGGACAGGGGACCCCCATCTCCCCCTGATCACTGGCTCTGGCCCCCGCCCAGGCCTGAGGCCTCTGACCCAGGCTTCAGGCCTGGGCAAGGGGACCATCATATCCCCCCAATCCCCGGCTCCACCCCCCACCCAGGCCTGATGCCTCGGCCAGAGGAGTTGACCCTCATCACCCTCCGATCACCAATCACCGGATCGGCCCCTTGACCAGGCCTGAGGCCTCCCGCAGAGGTGTCAGGCCTGGGCAGGGGACCCCCAGCTCCCCGCGGTTGCAGGCTCCGTCCCTGCCCAGGCCTAATGCCACTGGCTGAGGCGTCTGGCTCGGGCAGCGGGGACCCGCAGCTGCAGCGGCCCCGCGATCGTGGGCTCTGTTTTAGGCCCAGGCAAGGGACCCCTAGCTCCCGGGACTGCCAGCTTCGACCGTGCCCAGCTCCCATCGCTGGCTCCACCCCTACTTCCTGCTATCACTGGCCAGGGCGGAAAAGGTGCCTGATTCTCCGATCATGGCTGGGGGGCAGCTCCCCCCTGGGTTTCCGATCACTGTCAGTGGCAGGGGGCTTCTTCCTGCTTTCCCTTTCGCCTCCCTGCATTGTGCCTACATATGCAAATTAACCGCCATCTTGTTGGCAGTTAACTGCCAATCATAGTTGGCAGTTAACTGCCAATCATAGTTGGCAGTTAATTTGCATATAGCCTTGATTAGCCAATGAAAAGGGTATCGTCGTACGCCAATTACCATTTTTCTCTTTTATTAGATAGGATTCTGCATTCAGATTAAACAAGCAGGGAGGGAAGATGCAGCCTTGCCTGACACCTGGGCCTACAGGACACCATTCTGTGTCTCCACATTCTGTCCCCACAGTGGCTTCTTGTCCACAACCCAGGCTATGCATCGGGGTGAACAAGGGTTGGGGCACACTCATTTCGTTCAGAGCAACCCGCAAACTACTTCAAATGTAGTTTTAAATCATTTTTTTGAAGTTAATTATAAGTTAACCAGGAATACACATCAGTAATATTTTTTTTACCTTTATGACTGCAGCAAATACTCTTTTACATGAAAAGCGGTGTCTTGAAATTGATCTGTGGAGCCAGAGAATACATCTCCTTCTCCTGTCAGAATGTCCAAATGCTTTCCTGTTTTCACGGCTGCTGCAATGAGTGTTTTGTTGCAGCAAAAAGATTAAAATATTCTAACAAACTTAGCTGTTCTCACATCACATTTGATTTCTTTTTGTTATGATATTTAAATTGTAAAAAATGCAACAGGTTGTTTTCGTAGTGTTGGATAACAAATTTTTTAAGACTTCCAGAAAACAAAAGTTCTATCAAAATGAGAAAAAAACAACTAAGCAGAACTCCAAAACACTTCCCTTTGAGCACTACCATGAGCTGGCTTAGCGCTGTCTATCAACTGCCAAACCGACCTGGTAGAGAGAAAAAATCATTAACTTGTCTAGCTGCTTTGGCTACATACTGCTAGTTTCACTTTTTCACTAAAGTGTGTTGGCATTAGGGTGAAAACATATATATATATCGTAGATTCAGAAGCTCAAAGGCTTTCTTTTTTCAAAATATAATTTGAAGAGTTCGACTTTCAAAATTTTGGCCAGACACTAAATTAAAAAAAAATAATGGCATTTTTCTTTTAAAGCAGATACTTCCCTGACATATTGAGACATCACTTTCCTCCTTGTAACATGCTTACTTAATAGTAAGATTGTGTCCTTTTTCTTAAACATATGTTCTCTTTTAAAAGGAAAAGTCATGTGTACATCAAAAGAGGAAAATAAGATAAAGTTGGAGCAATTGTTGAGGAAAATAATAACTGTAAAAACCAGTAGGCTTTTAAAAAATTGAGTAGAATTTTTGAAGAATCAAAGGAGAGGAGGGTCTGAGTTATATCAGGCATTGTGTCATGATTCTACTATCTTATTAAACATGTCAGAAAAAACTGGTATTGACATTTCAAAACAAAAAACAGTACAGTTTTTGCTAATGAATTCCTTTAAAATAAAGAAAATGCCTCATTTTAAATTATTAGAAATTAAAATGTTTGGTTTTATATTTTACAAATTCATATTTATATTATCGTTTTATTTGTTGTTAAGGTTTAATGTCTGCATTGGGTGGTAATTTTAACTACTGTATAAAAATTACGTTTTAAATTAAGTCAGTGAAGTATAGTTTTTACTTTTACGTTATCTGAAAGGACAGATACGTTATTACTTGTATCCTTTAATACCCACTAATCATTAATAATGAAATAATATCTATTTAAAAATTATAACTCAATGTTCTTTCTTGGATCCATCTTGAATGTTTCTAAAGATACATGAACCAAGCAACATAATGATTATTTGCCATTTTTGAGAGTTTTGGTTCAACCCCTGGACAGATCCCTTTCAATTCGCCATCTTTTGTTTGTGTTGCAACATTCTGCATCTCTTGACACTTCCTCCGAATACCTGCTACAACGTTTGTCTCTTCACCTCTTCCATACCCTCGTGTTCACACCTCGGGGAATTATCATGTTACAAGTAAACAAATATGTTCTATCTACCAGTTTGCAAAAGTGGGCAAAACAAGTGTTTTTTACCACTGTTCAACATACACTGTAAATACGTCTCATGCATGCTTATTAAGTTCTAATTGAAACATGAAATCGGCAGCTAAATTTCTATTGAATGATATGGCCCCCTATTAATTCTCTCATGCTTTGTTGGGAAAACAAATCTCCAATTGCTTTTCGTATGTGACAGGCATTGGTGGCTCAATAAAATGACCTAGAGAGTGTACCTGTCTAAAAAAAGAGAAGAGGAAACTAAAAATTTTTATTTGAATTCAAAATCAGCTACCGAGTAATGAAGATAGCTTCCCAAATAAATGTCATCTTTTGAAGTATGATGCTGCATTGCTTTGAGAAAAGCTATGGAATCTGCCCTGGAACCAGATTCCAGGTGTGGAATAACCAGATGTGATTCTCTCCCTATGCCAGCCTCTGATTCCAGACAGCTGGTGGGGAGCCAGCTCACAGCGCTGTCCACCACGAACTCCCAGCTAGGATACAGAGTCTATATTTTCAGGGGAGACGAAATGATTCAGAAGAAGCTGATTCCCGCAGTGAGTGTTGGCAAAAAAACCATTGGTAAAATGGAGCAATGACATAAATACAACCCTAAAATACAAAAAATAAATACAACCCTAAAAATATGTTTCCAGGTTTATTTAGAGATGATATTTATTTCCATAGAGTCATAATCATGAGGTGTTTGAGGATCTGCAGCAAACAATTTAATATTATATTACAACTTGTCAAGGCAGTGAGGAGGAGGTAGAAAACTGTGTGAATGGAAACTTTATATAGTAACGTCAGTGAATGTCATACATTACACCTCTGCCACCTTGCTGGTTAAATTTCTTAATCATTATGCTAATCAAAGAAAAAGTACACGTGGATAATTTTTTTTAAACTAAAGCACTGTGCCTGGACGGTGTTGCTGAGTGGTTGAGCATCAACCCATGGACCAGGAGGTCACAGTTCAATTCCTAGTAGGGGTACATGCCTGAGTGGAGGGCTCCATCCCCAGTGTGGGGCATGCAGGAGGCAGCGGATCATTGATTATCTGTCATCATTGATGTTTCTATCTCTCTCTCCCTCTCCCTTCCTCTCTGAAGTCAATTTAAAAAAAAAAAATTTAAAAGAAGAGCTTTTCAGGGATCTTATGAACTGCTTGTGTTCCTGAACACCATATTTGGAAAAACTTCAGGTTCCGCTCAAGGACCATTCTCTTAAAGGGGACGTTGGTGTGAAGGTCTTCCTAGGCAGCTAACATTTGGCATCTGTCAGCCAAAGGAAGAATTCACAGAAAATAGGGTTTCCATGTCAGCCCGTGTTCTACTAACTTAAAATCATAATCCCCATTCGGGGGGAAAAACTTATGTGGAATAACTTCACATAGATGGTTATGTGTTCTTGAAAATATTTTTATATTATTGAAAAAAAATCTTATTAATAAATAATTTTTTTAAATATGCTGATCACTCACTAGGTTCTTGTGAGAATGAATTTCCCTTGAGCACTAGAAATGAGCAGTACACCGCCTACCCACCATGGAAATTCTTTTCAACACCCAGCACCCTCTTCTCCCTCCATGGAAGCCACAGTAGGCTCCCAGCCAATTAAAACATGCTTCAAGTATGTGGTGAAATATGACCAGACCCTCCCAACCACGGCAGAGGGCTCCATAAAGCTGAGTGAAGGAGGAGGAAAGATAATTACTATCAATATGCCTCCCACATGGGAAACTGTTAAACTTATCATTCCCCTCAGTGGTATGTTTGATGTAATGTGCTCATTTTTGCACTTATTGCTGTTTCAGGATGTTGTCTAGGAAAAGGTGTCTAGACAGAATGGAAAAGAGCCTTTTCAGTGAGACTTGTAATGGTTGTAAAAGGATGACAAAATAGCACAGCTGGTCATCCTATGGTGGAAACTTCTAGAAGGACTGTTTTCTGTAGTAGGGTATTTCGAATTTTTCTAAAATAGTTCTTGACACAAGGAACCTTCCTGTGAAATCGGAGTCTCCCCAAATCTTTCAGAAAATCCATTCTTGCTGTGTAGAATACTCTGAGAACTATACTGAACAAAAACCATACAAACAACACAGAAAACCAATCCTGATTTTAGAGAAATTGCATGTGTATGAGCTCCCCAAAACGTAGGAATAGGACCACTGAGCTCGATGAGGGTTCATCAAAACCATGACTCCACTGACTCCACTCACTAGGGCTACAGTATTGTGCTTTATCTACAGCTATTCACTGTAAACCTTTGGGTAACATGGGGCTGTTGTTATAAATAATAATGATAACTAACACAAAAGGAAGATTAGGATTGTATTCAACATCTCATGTAGATTATGTAATTTAATCATCCTTATAAACTTTGTGAGCATGTTAGATCATGAGAAAGCAATGCATGCATATATAATCTATACTAATTTTGTCTACCAATTATTTGGCATCTACTAAATGCCAGGCACTAACATTTATTACCTACTGCAATCTTTATATACTCATCAGAAAAGTGTCGTTATCACATGTTTACAGTTCAGGAAAGTAAGGCTAAGAGATCTCGAATAAGTTACCCAACGTCACACAGAAGATACAGAATTCAAACTCAGATTCAACCACCAAAATCAGTGTTCTTTCCAGTATACAAAAGCTATTAAGTTTTCTGATTTCACAGGGAATCTTTGATGGTGGTTCAGTATGTGTGAAGTGTTTTAGGCCTAGGAGACAGGCCCAGACATTGAACTCATCTTTCTGAAATGAGCAGATTTCTAATTTAAGGTTTACATTACATAGTTTATAATCCAAAGCTTTAACTATTACCCAGAATATTCTATGCCTTATAATAAGAACTCAGCTTAAATAAATTAAACATTGGGTGTCCTAGATGGCTTTCATATGTCACATTGGCAAATATGGATTCTTTTAAAGCAGGTTCACAAATGAGCAAACTCACAGGCCCACCTATAGTTCACTCAGCTAGCAAAAAAAGTGTAAAACTAGTGAGCCAAAAAAATACAAACTTAACCTGTTCCCAGGGATCCCTTAGATTTTACTGCAAACCTAGTCCTTTTCAGTCCCTCCCATCTCAGTGAACTGTGCCATTATTTAGGATCGTGTGGGCCAGAAACCTGAGCAGCACCCCACCACTTCCTCTCACCCTCCATAAACCCATAGTTACTACTAAGTTTTCCAGGACTTTGCCAAAATCTTCCCTGAGTACAACTTTTCTCTCCTTTCATGCTCTCATCCTCTGAGTGCCAGGCACCGCTGTATCTCATTTGGTTTCCTGCTGTAGCCTTCTCTCTGGTCTCCCAGATTTTGACTCTTGCCTCTTTCCAACCTGTGTTCCAAGCAGCACTAGAGTGATCATGGTGAAGCGACACAAATACTTGGGTCCTGTCACATCCGGCTTAACCCCTTCGATGGCTTCCCATTGCCCTTGAAATAACATCTACATTTCTTAACAACTTGAGCTGGTTTCCAACTCTAGCTCCACATCTTATTCCTTTCCTACCCTCTTGGGTGGCTCCTGGCAACCTGGCCTCCCTTTAGTTCCTCAAACACAAGACAGTCTCTCCTGCCTGTGAATTTCACCCGTTCAGCCCCCTCTGCTTGGGCTGCCCTGTCTAGGTGGCTCTAGGTACTGGCACCATGTCAAGTTTCCTAATACTCGATTTCTTTATGACTTGATCTAAGGAGATATCTTTGTCCATAATTCCCTCTTATTGCACCCTGCTTGTCTCTTCTATGATTTGTAATTTGTAATTACCACTCAGCAATTACAAGAACAGATGAATGAATAAATGAAAATATGTATATACACACACACAGAGTATGTTTGTTTTCTCACTTATTTGCCTTTCTTATGGATGATAAGCCTCACAAGTGAAGGGACCATGTTTGTTTTATCTTTCACCAAAATATCCCTAGTGCCAATAGAAGACTTCAATGGATGTTTGTGGAATAAACACATAAATAAAAAGTTTCTCAGACTTAAACTATGAAAACATCCAAAAGGATTAAAATGTTCAAGAAGAGTAAAAAGAATTTAGATCAAGCGTCATTCCAAAACAGTATTTTGACTGCCTCTGAATAGTCTAGCACAGTGCCCCTGAGAAGACGTGTTACCAAGAGAGCTGCCTCTCTATAGAGTCTATAGAGCCTCTGCTCTCCCACAAAATGGCCCAGGGTGCTACCAGGAGAGGGTCCACGTGCTGAGCGACACTCAGGTCAGACCAAGGCAACAATCATTAAAGTATCACAGAAAAAAGAGTTAGATTGTGCAAAATCTCAATCCTTTATCATCCGATATAATAAAAGGCTAATATGCAAATTGTCCCCTTGGGAATTCGACCAACTGGGAGTTTGACCGCTTGCTATGATGTGCGCTGACCACCAGGGGCCGGTGCAGAATGAACGAAGGCCCGGCCAGCAGTTGCAGCCAGGAGAAAGAATGCCCAGATCGGGCCTAATCGCTGGCCAGGCCTAGGGACCCTACCCATGCACGAATTTCATGCACTGAGCCTCTATCAATATAAAAGATAAAGTAACTCTAGGATTGTTCTTGCTGTTTGTCCAAGAGGACCAGTTACCTTGAGGCAAAATATAGCTCCCCCTTAAGGTAAAGATGTGATAGCTTTGGTTTATTTTTATTGACTACTAAAAAGTATACATCACCTTCTCCCCTGTAAGTAATACTAACTGTATTTTTACTTTCCACTGAAAAGGAGGCTCAGCAAAAGATGTAAGGAAAGAACAATGGGTCATTTCTATGATGTGCTGATATAACTTGATATTATTTCATAATCTGAGAGGTAGCTGGGAATATTATCTTTCTGGATAAGTTTCGCCTCATGAAATAACAATATTCATTATCAAGAGGAACTAACTATTGTACCACTTCAAGTAAAAAGACTTCATTAGTAGGTCACTAACTCCAACCACTGTTTCCACTCGGATTGTCACATTGCTTACAAAAGCCCACACTTAGGACATGAGAGGACACAGCCTGCCCTAACCAGTTTGGCTCAGTGGATAGAGCATCGGCCTGCGGACTGAAGGGTCCCAGGTTCGATTCTGGTCAAGGGCATGTACGTTGGTTGGGGGCACATCCCCAATAGGGGGTGTGCAGGAGGCAGCTGGTCGATGTTTCTCCCTCATCGATGTTTCTGACTCTCTATCCCTCTCCCTTCCTCTCTGTAAAAAAATCAATAAAATATTTAAAAAAAACACACACACACACAGCCTGTCTCTCATGAGCCCACCTTCTGAGTTACACACAACTGCTTCAGCAAAAACAAAAGCACCCCTCTGAGGAACGCTACTACATACACACTTCCCGAGGGGGCTCTTCCGGCCACCCCACCCATGGGCTTCTGAGGCAACGCTCGGAAGTTGTTTTACCAAGAGCCTGGAATCCAGGGCGTCTTCCACTCAGACTTTCTAAGATGCAATTAAATGTCGAGTTGGAGCGTAATCCAAAGCAGATTCTCTCCTGAGATAAAGGCCTGACAAGTGCCTCCTCTTAGCCCTGGCACCTTGTTCCTATATATGTTTGCTACTTTTGCTGCACAAAGAGACACATTTTGGGGAGAGAAAAAAAAAAGATAAACAGATTTTGCCAGGTTGGCTTTGAACCTATCTTTCACACCACTGTGAAGTGCACTGCCAAGGATGTGCGATATGGAGTTGGAAGCAGCAGATGGAAAAGCATTTCTGAGGGGCTTTTTGATGGTTCTGAATCTATGCAGCATTTACACACCAAAGCATGCTTGTTCATCTGTTATATACTTAGGGATATTTAAACTGTGAACATTTGTCTTCCTTAAAGACTACAAAAGTATCTGGAGATTGACTGACTTACGAAATAGACATAGGAAATTGATCAATAATTAGGTTGACATCCCTTTTCCCTGGCCCTTTCACTCCCAGCCAACTCCTGGCCCCCATTCCCCATTGCATTATGTGAAACCTCGAGCACCCTGTGTCCTGGAAAATGTCACTGCACCCAAAGAAAAAATACCCTCCCTACCCTCCGTGTGTGTGTGTGTGTGTGTGTGTGTGTGTGTGTGTGTGTGTGGAGAGAGAGGAGGGGGGCACTTTTAAGAAGTGTGGAGAGCGGCTACAGTGTTTGGACAGGTTCAAGCCTCGGACTAATGAGGGGGCACAGTCCTCTCATTGCCACATGCAAGTCCCAGCACAATTATAGCCAACAGCTATGGTTGTAAGCTTGAACCTATGGTCCGAACACGTGGCCTCACGTGTCTGAGTGATGTGGGCTTGACAGAGTTCAGGTGCATGTAATTGAGTAGGATCGAAACCCACGAGAATGTTGTAAACATCTTGACCACGTCCTTACTCTGCCTCGTGGAATCTGCTATAAAATAAAGACACAGCTTGTAGTCCGCGGCGCTCTCTCTCCATCCGGGAGCAGCGTCCCACCCAGACCCAGCTTTATTCTCTTGTCTGTCTTTTCCAAATCCTTCACCGCCCCTACTCGGGCTCACTGAACCTGGCTGAGCTGTCGCGGCACATAAGGCACCCTGGGGCTGAGAATGCCATGGCTGTGTCAGCCCGCCACAAAGAAGCCCTGTGGAAAATGTGGAGTAATTGGATGACATTGAATGTCAAATGTAGTTCAGCAAAAGGTAGAGCTTTCCACAGCCAGGGGCTTCCCTGCTTAGACTGTTCTGCCAATGTTTCTAAATATGATAGTGGAGATGAGCACCACCAACACTAAACACATTGGAATGAGTCATAGGTCCTTCACCTTTCCCAACCGCATGTGTCTCATGCACTAGAGACCAAAGAAAATGAAACTGAACCCTTCAGATGTAACCCTAGTGCTACAGGCTGAATGCCTGCAGCTCCCCCAAAGTCAGACACTAAAAACCCTAATCCGGAAGGTGATAGTACCTGGAAATGGCGGGTAGGCTGAGATGAAGTCATGAGCGGTCTCGTGATGGCATTCGTGTCCTTATCAGAGGAGGCCAGAGAGTGTGCTGCCCCCCACCCTTCCAGGCAGAATGCCATCAGGAGGCCCTCTGCAACCAGGAAAGGAAGAGGGCCTTTCCCAGAGAGTAGACCAGCCGGCACCTTGACCCCGGGCTTCTCATCACCTAGACCTGCGAGAAATAAATGACTGCTATGGAAGCCACCCAGGCTGTGATTCGATACAGCAGCCTGAGCTGGCTGAGATGCGTGGGATACAGTGACAGCCACTTTACAGAGCTAACACCCAGTTGGGCCTAAGTCCACAGTATTCCAATTAAATGATGTGTACTCTCCAAAACAGCCTAGATCAGTCATCTGTGTTTCGTGCATACCCTTCATTCATTCCTCACCTTGGGTGCCCCAAACTGGCTATGTCAGAGGAAGACGTCATAAGAAGAACAGGTAAGCAGGTACTGGTGGCCCACAAAGTCACCATTGTAATAGGATATCTGGTAGGAAGATTGAATTATTGACTCTAGATTGTTCTGTTCATTCTTAAACCCACAGATTATCTGAGAGTTTCCCAAAGCTGGCCTCAGCTCCTCCTCAGCCCCCACACTGTTGTGTACGTGCTATGGGGCGCTCCAAAGAAAAGACGGAAGCACAGCAGAGCTCTGAAGACAAGCAACCCGATTTCCACGGAAGCTGGCATAGCAAACCACAACATTTTTCCAGGGGAAAAAAGCATCAATTTTTGAACTTTAAGGCAAAGTTTATTTTCTCAGGTATTGCTTGGGTTCACCACAATTAATACTCATAGAAAATCAATAAGTTAAAAAATCAATTGTTTGAAACCCAAGAATCTCCAAAATTTTACTGGCTCAGAGAGTTGAGAACAATGACCATCTACCTCACTGCCTAAACTCCACAACTCCCTGAATTAATTAGCATATGTAAAGTATTCAGCTCAGCCCACCGTGCTAGAGAGGCAACCAATAGATGCCAGTCTGAATTCTCTTTACAGGGTCCAGGATTCATACATGAATCACTTTTTCCTGGCACAGATTAGGGGCTCAATAAATGTTCATTTCCTTCCTTTTGCCCTTTCTTTTGTAGCTAAACAAAAACAAAACCCATGACATTTTTAAAGCATGAAACTCTGATAAATTTGAGAGAACATTCTGTGGACCCAAGGATAAAAAAAAAAAAAAATTATATCGTCTAACTAAAAATAATGTTTGTGAAACTGATTTGCATTTCAAATGTTGGCAGTACACCTATGAAGGGTGTCTCTGGCTCAGAATCCTGGCAAGAGGTGATGAGGACTTGAACTAAGGTGGTGGCAGGAGATTGGAGATAAACGGTTATGAGAGGCGAGATAGCAAAATTGTCAGGACTGGAATGCAGTGGGAAGGCAACCTGGGTCCCTATCTCAGCCCCAACCCTTACTAATTCAAGCTCTTGTTGCACTTTCCAATCTATGAAATAAAGAGGAAATAATCCTGACTTCACTGATGGAGGCAAGGATTCAATGAGACGGTGCATATAAAGCACTGAGCATAGCTCTTCTCATGTTGATGCAATAAATGTTGGTCACTGTTAATAGATGTGTTGTTTATTTCTCTGTGCACACACAACTAAAGATCCCTGTTATACAATGTAGTCCTCACTGGGTCCTTGATCACATTAAAAATCTTCACTGAAAAAAAAAATGCGGAGATGGGACTTGATTCTGCAGGGAAAGAATACAAATCAAAATCTTTATTGTCACAGCAGAATGTTCACTTGGAACCTGGAAATCCGGCATTTGGTTTTTGAGTCCTACTTCAATCAGCAACACAGACTTCTAGTGTCCCAGGTACTGGCCCAAAAGCTCAGACTTAAACCATTCAATTCCTGCCAACATTTAGGTGAAAACCTACATTTGAGAAATAGAGTCTAAAAAAAGTGTGTCCATCTACAGTATTCCCCAAAGTGTTCTAAGAATTAGCCTCTGAGTCACCACAAAAGCAGTGGCCTAGGCTCAGGTTAGTTAGCTTTCTTTTTCTTCTTTTTAAAAGTCCTTATTGTTGAGAGTGTTATAGATTCCTCTTCCCTCCTGCCCCCACCCCAGCCCTCCTTGTCCCCCTCCACCTGGTTCCCACCCTGCCCCTGTCCTTCACCACCCTATTGTCTGTATCCATGGGCAATGCATATATGCATGTAAGTTCTTTGGCTAGGTTAGTTAGCTTTCCACTGAAATATTTTGGATAAATTTATTTTTTAATGCAGAATCAATAAAAGATAGATCTCTATAAAGAACATCTTGTATTGCTAGGAAAACTAGAACTCTTACCCATTAAGTTATTGAATTTATCCATATATAAGACTCCACATAAATATACTTTAATATACCAATAAATTTTTGTTCACAGATATTTTAAACTGTTATATATACAATTTTAGAAAAGTTTACTATTTGCTATTATCTGGTTTCTAATTTGGTTAGATGATATGGCATAGTATTGGAATTTATTGGAGTTTTTAATTTCTGCTAGTACTCTGTGAATATATGAAAAGAAGGTACATTCTCAATTTGTTGAAAATACCAAGTTCTTGACCATTTATTGGCTGGTCAGTTTAGTAGAGTAAAACAAGGAAACAAGTAGTGTTTCCTCCAACAACGGATTCTCCATCTCTCACTAAATTTACCATCCCCAATCCTCCTGAAGGCTTCTTTCCTCTTGATTGGTCTATTCTACCCTGGCTCACCTCACCGATCTCACCTTCCCAGCCTGGTTTTGCTCCTGTTACTCCTGGACTCTGTCTTGGCTTTGAAGTCTCTCTGCTGATCCAGAGTCAGCATTTCATTTCAAACATTCTTTCTTCTACTCTTTGCCCCCAGGCAGCCTCATCTAACTACCTCATGCTCTCCCTTTTGCTATGTGCCCTGAGGCCCTGGATGGCAAACATGGATGGTTGCCTACTCAATAGTGATTTCCCTGTAATTTCTAACAGAACTCTGATTGTGTTTATAATGAAAATATGCCCAGCCCAAAAGCAATGGATCATGCGTGGGCTAGGCTAGTCATGGCAATCCTGCCACATACTTTTCCAGACTACCTTGCAGCTAAGGGTGCTCAGGAGGCTGGGACAAAAATATTACTTGGATTTTTATGGGATGTCAGAAAGTGTTTGGAAAATACTGCCAAGAGAGTGGGGCTTGAGGGAAATCTGAGCTTTCCTAGAAAGATACACTGCCTTCCTCATGTGGTCCTGATTTGAAGGAGGATGTGATGGTTTGCTATTTAAAAAAAATGTTGGGGAAGCTGCAGAAACACTGGCACCAGCCAATATTCTACTAGTGACTCTAGTGACATCCTGGGCCAAAACCTTCTCTATGAGAAATGTAAACCCCTATTTAAAAAAAAAATTGTAGTTGGGCTATTACATCCCCTTTTGGGTTGCTTTTTAATAATGTTTCAATTTGTGGCATATATTTAATTGCCTTAACTTGCTTAATACTACTAATATTTAGGAAAATTTTTCTTATATAAATAGCTAAAATAACCAAAGTCAGAACTCAGCCTATGGTTGGCATTTAATTATGCAATTATTTAGTACGGCTAAAATTTATTAAGCACTTTCGTTATACCATACATCTTCTAGGTGTTTTATATATGTTTATTATTGCCTCCCAAAACCACTGTATGGGACAGCTACTGTTATTGCATTCCCATTCTCACAGGTGAGAAAACTAAGACCTAAGGTCACACATCTTCAAGTGGCAAAGCCAAGATTGGAACTTAAAGTCTGGCTCCAAAGCTTGTGCTCTTAATAACTATGCTATGCTATCTCTTATTTGGCAAGTTATTTTAATTTTCCAGTTTGGCCAAGATTTTTCACATACACACATGTGCCTGGCAAAGATACAGAGTTGCCCATTCCCACATATTCAACACACACACAAAAAAAATGTTTACCCTACACGACAATCAGTTTAGCAAATGGTCATTCTTTTCCCAGGAAGTCCCTGTTTTGGTAGTTGTGGCAAATCGTTGAATCCTTTTTCATTGAAAAGATTAATTTCAGCATTTCCCCTCAAAGGCTAGCTAAAACCAGAAGTACCGCAATTTTAACTACCAAATTATTGCAAAATGAAGGCAGTCATTTGATATAAAATAAGATCTGACCTGAGTCTTGACCCTTTATTGGACTGAAATCAAAACCTCAACTTTTCCGAAGCTCTGAGAATGAACTCTGGGTGGCTTCCCCTCTTGGTTTCTCTACACCTCTTCACTCCTTGGGTTTGTCCAGGATGAAAAAATGGAACCAAAATACCACAGGAAGATGCCTTCTGGGCCCAGGAGAGTCCAAGGTAGTGGAAATCTAGCAAGGAAACCTGCTTTTCTTTTTTTAATTATCTCTAGTGTCCTTTCTACATCACTCTTGTTGAAATAGAAAACACAGATGTTTCTGTGCCTAATAATATGTAGTGTGATTACAACAGAAGAAAATGCTGGAGTATCTCAGTGACAAACTCAGAGTGGAGTAATTAAAACACGGTCCTTTCAACATCACAAGCTCCGTGACCTTGGGCAAGGCACTCCCCCCTCCCAGCCATCTGTGATGAGGATCGTAATGCTGCCTACAACTAGGGGACATGAGTTTTCCAAGAACTGGTGATGCTTGTAAAGCAACATCATCATTATGACAGGAGCAGCTAATACATGCTTTGTGTTGAGCTCTATTCTGCATGTGTCTTGTGCATCCATGTGCCTCATCCTGACAGCAATGCTGTGCGGCAGCTTCAGTGGTCATCCTTTTAAGAGAACACACTAAGGCTGAGAGGGTAAAGAACTGCCCAAGTTCAGGGCTTATAAAAAAAAAGTGATAGGACTCAAACAAAGCAGGCTGACCCTTGTGCTTTTAACCATAACACTGCACCGTGCTTTCAGAAACAAATCTTCTTGCCCTGGCTGGTGGCTCAGCGGTTAGAGCATCGCCCTACACACTGAAGGGTCTCGGTTTTAATTTCTTGTCAAGGGCACATACCTGGGTTGCGCATTTGATGCCAGGCCTGGGTTGGGGCATGTGCAGGAGGCAACCAACCAAGGTCTCTCTCACATCAATGTCTCTCTCTCTCTCTCTCTCTCTCTCTCTCTCTCTCTCTCTCTCTCTCTCTCTTCTCTCTCTTCTCCCTCCCTCCCTCCTTCCCTATATCCCTCTCTCTCTCCCTTTGACTCTTTCTGAAGAGCAATAGGGAAATTATCCTCAGGTGAGGATTAACTACAAAATAAAAAAAAAAACAACTCTTCTTACTACTAAGCTTTTGAAAATAATACATAAACAACTTCAAATTAAATAAAATATCAAATCAAGGTAAATATAGTCAACATAAACTCTACACTGACAAGTGTTTGTGTATTTTATTTAAATAAAATTAAAATGCATACTCCCAAAAAAGTTTGGCAAGTCATCTCTAACCATGCATGTAGATGTGGGTATTTCCAGAGATTTCTACAAAAACAAGATAATTAATCAATTTTATGGTTTTTTATTAAACATTTTTATTTTGAGACAATTGAAGATTCCCATGCAGTTGTAAGAAATAACACAGAGAGATCCCATGTACCATTTACTCCGTTTCACCTAAAGGTATCAGGTTGCAAAACTTGTGCTGCATTTATTTATATTTAAGATACAGAACCTCAGGGATTACTCATGCTGCCCTTTCATAGCTACACTCCCTCCCCTCCAGGCCTCCCCTCCCTGTCTTTACCTTAAAACACTGGCCATTTGTTCTCCACTTCTAAATGGTGTCCTATGCAAATATCCGCATTTCCTGGAAGTTTGCACAAATACAAAGTAGGTAACTAATTGTATGGGATTCTGAGCTCTCCTGTGTTTGTTGTGGCCTTTGAGTTGCCTGGAATTTCCTTGAACCTAGGAAGAGGCGTGGGCACCAGAGTGAATGGGGAGAGAAGTGGAAGAATTAGGACACAAGAGGGGCTCTTTCTTGCTCCTTTACATCCATTTCCTCCCAACACCCCTCCCTTCAAGAACAGTTCTGTGATTCAGAAATGTCAAGCACCCTCTCAGAAGAGCTCATTTCCCAAAGATCTTACATTAATTAACTTCCATTGTAGGAATATCATATACCTGCCTGTTTACACTGTCTTTCACAAAGCCAAGAAGCATAAAGAACCACCAGGAAATGTCAAAAAGCAGTTCATCTGCCCACAATGAAAGGCACCTGGATTACTAAGGAGTTCTGCGTGGAAGGATGTCTCCATACACCCACCAGTGACACATCCACATGCGATGCACAGAGAACAGCAGGAGTTAGCAATGTTTGTGCCTGGAAGTTGGAGCCACCATGGCCAGTTTATTGCTTTACTGCCATTTATGATACTTGTGTAATGCCTTGTGTACTACTTGCATAATAATGCATTCCCCTTATAATAGGAAATAATACGTTTAAACAGAAATATGATGACTTTCTTTTCCTTTTTCCTTGCCACAGGGGCTGCTCTGGAGAAGAATACTAGTATGTATATGCAAGTGTATAGTGTCTCTGCTTTTGAGTGTATGTGTGTCCACCCTGACCTCTCTGTTCCCTGTATCCTAAAAAACGACTCTGCAACTATTTACGAGGAAAGCGTGATCATTGTATTTTTTTCTAAATCGCTCCTGGTTTTACAAATTAGCCAGTAAAAATTAATGACCTTGCATATAGTCCTGCTTCAAAGTTGCCTTTTATACATTGCAAAATGTCACTTCTCAAAGACTTGAATGGGTTAAAATTCTATTGGCGCTGCATGAGTTACATTACATACAAGGTAGAGTGTTAGAATTTGCAGAAAGGACTTGACCAGAAAATATAATCACTCTAAATTTGTTTATAATCAATAATAAACGATCTTTACATTTTTCTAGTCTTCATTCATGTTTGGACTTTCTTGTTCCTTAATCTCTTTTTTTCTAGGCTTAGCTTTATGCTTTGAACTAGGTTGGTGACCAGCAAAAAAAAAAAAAAAAAAAAGGTGAAAAATATCATGTTTTTCTTTTCTACTTCTCTCCTCTGTGCGATCCTGCTAAACATCTTCGTCCTTTGGTGTTTGGAAAGACAGCTGTAATATCTAATGCACAAGAGCATTTCTAAAATGACCTAATCAACCAATTCTCAGAGTTCGCTCTTAGGGACAAATATTGCAGTGGCTCTAAAGGGGTATGATAATAAAAATTGAGAATCGTTAACAGATATCTGATTTCTCTAGACTGACCCCGGCCCAAAGATCTTTGGGGACCCCAAACAGACTTACTTATCAGGCAAGCACAAGTGCCCCCCAATAATGGCATGCAATTTCATCTTTCCCAATAATCTTCTGATGCCAATATCCTGCAGCCAGTCCTTCCTATGCATAGCTCCTCCCACCTCTGCAATCGCAGCTGGAACATCTGTCCAGCATTAAAGGGTGTACAGTAAATGCTTCCTCTGCTCTTCAAAGGCAGTTTGTTTTTTTTGTTTTCTAGGCCTAGATAATATGAAGGCAGCCATTTGAAATGTATACAGCCGAGTCTTTGTTTAAATCTGGAAGTTGGCACATGGAAAATTTGCTGATTTGTTAGCTCCCTCTTTTCGCCTTGATATTTTGATAATGATTTTTCTGGGCTCCCAGAAAAAAAAAAAAAAAGAAGTCACTTTTCTTTTATCTAAGCTTCAGTTGCTAGTTAAGCAGATGATCAGTAACTCAAGTCTCAGTAACTTAATAGGCCTTTGATTAAAGTTCTTTTGAGCCTTTCCCAGTAAGTGCTCTGCGAAACGAAGCAAAAAGGCGAACCTCCATGGGCTATGGGTTGACTTACGGGCCTCGGCAAACAGAGGTGGAGTCAGGTCTCATTAGGCATTATCGAGAATAACTTTAATGCTCCCTTGGAATTACTAGTACATCATGATTTAGAACAAAAGAAACGGTAGGATTTATAGAGTTTATAATCCTGGAAAATTGCATAGAAGCTTATCCTTACTACACCTCCAACTAATATGTTTCCAAAGGTGCCAATGGTCAGATTGCAAATGGGTATAGTGGGAAAATCAAGCCTGTTTGCTTTGGAATCAAGTGTAAACAGTTACACAAACTGCTCAAGGCATGCTAATGGCCCACCTTTGCCTCTCCCCTGAGGCCCCCTCCTGGTCCCTGGAATCCCTGAGTCATCCCCCAGTCTGTGTTCTTTTTTTAAAAAAAAAAATGATTTCTGAGCAGAAGGGAGAGGGGGAGAGAGAGAGAGAAATATCAATGATGAGAGATCATCATTGATCAGCTGCTTCCCGCACACCCCAATCAAGTCTACAACCCAGGCATAGGGCCCAACTGGGAATCAAACAGTGACCTCCTGGTTCATAGGTCGACACTCAACCACTGAACCACACCAGCCAGGCCAAGTCTCTGTTCTGTAGCAACACATCAGTACCCCTCACTCCTGTCCACAGGCAACTCAGTTGAAGTTCTGTTCAAGTTAACTTAATAAACAAACAAGCTGTAAAGGGAGGGAAGCACCTGGGAGTGTGTGCCTATGTGTGTATGCTTTTATGTGTGTGTCTGTGTATGTCTATTTTTGTGTGTGCGTGTGTGTGTGTGTGTGTGTGTGTTTGTAGCTATTAAAACACATTTACTCATTCAAAAGTGTCTCGTTGCAAGGTGAATGAATATGCGGGCAACTTCCCATATTTCTGTTTACTTGTTTAACTATTAAGTCACATGATACTTGCCTGTATATTATGAATGACATGATTACCATAATTCTCAGTTTTCAAAGCCCTCTCTGAGAGGTGGTTTTTTTTCCCCCTTTGTGAAAATAAAACAGTTACTTCGCTACATGCTCTATTGGGATGACTGACAATTGATGAAAACATACAAAGCTCCCACAAATAATTTTAATTCCCATCCAAAATAAAAATGTGCTAACTCCGCATGCCTGTAACAGAAATATTTTCATTATGCTGCTGTTTACACAGACTTAATCGGTGGTGTCACTGGGGTACAGCAAAGCAGCAATGTGACCTGCCGAGACGTAGCACCAGATTGCGGTTTACAATCAAGGCAACAGGAGTCACTCAAGTGCGTAGCTCTCGCCCCAATTACTAATTAATCAGCCCCAAAGAGGTCTCCATAAAGGCACACTGTTCATCTGTGCATCCCACACATTTAAAGGGCTCCTCCACTTTTTAAGGGGGAAGGATGACCTGAGGAGAGATGTCATTACTCGGTACCTGTCTCATACACGAGCTCACGGAGGCCATTCTATGGGGCCCCGCTTGTATTTTCGCCACTCCCTTCCTAACGTTCTGGATACCCATCTTCCCACCATGGCAGTATCCCAGCATCACTGGCATGTCAGGAGGCTGGTTTCTGCATAAAAACAGGGGACTGGCTTGCTTTTTGGAGTTTCTGTAACTGCACGTCTCTTTCTTTTTTCTTTGGCATCTAGTGCCTGTAGCCAATGAAGGGGTATCAGAGGTCGTGGTATTTTAAGACGTGGTTGGGAATAAGAGGACTAGCAATCAGGGTGATTCAGTTCAGCCCGGCAGCCACCCACCTTCATCAAATGAAACATATATGTGATCCCTTCACATGTGGCTAAGAGAAGGGAAGCCTTCCAAACTGCCCAGCTTTGGCAAAAAAAAAAAAAAAAATCCCAGCCACGTAATGGAAAAGAAAGCATGCGCCGCTGCTTTGTTTACTTGAAGCATCTTTAAAAGGATGGATCTGCTTCTTGGTTTGCTTCCTTTCCTGGATACCTGGGCCTCAGAGAGCATTTCCTTTGAAGTAAGTGGCAAACCTCGGCCTCCAGATCAGCCAGGGGAAGGAGAGAAATGAGAATCAGGCTGCTGATTTCAGATCCCTGATGGACAGCCCGGCCAAACGAGGCCAACATGATTCAAGTCGTTTTTCATTCACCACGTGTGGTTGTCTATGGGCCACCTGAACACACCACACCGCATCAGACCTAAAGGCAGGCATATGGCTG
Source organism: Myotis daubentonii (assembly GCF_963259705.1). Classification (NCBI taxonomy): domain Eukaryota; kingdom Metazoa; phylum Chordata; class Mammalia; order Chiroptera; family Vespertilionidae; genus Myotis; species Myotis daubentonii. The sequence goes on along the minus strand of NC_081846.1, from coordinate 7,701,439 downwards.
CATGCACTGTGTGTCGATTGCAGAACTGGAAACTAAGTTGTCTGAGACTTTGATGATGCAGCCTGACCCCTTTGCTTGTAAGGGATTTCTGAAAACTGTCATGAAGCAGATCAGGTTTTGCACAGAAAAGATACAATGACTGGAGTTTTGCATTCTTAACCAAAGGTCACCGCCCATAAATCATAGCTGAGGCAAAAATAAAAAGCTACAAAGTAAAAATGTAAGAGCTATAAGCCACTCAAAGAATTTAAAAATGTTTTACTTAATTTTCAGGTACTAAATGCGCACTGCACACCCAGTAGACAGACCAGGGAGCACAACGTTCATGACCAGCCTTTACATTGCGTCCTCCTTTGCCATTGAGGGGCCATGTGATCTGGCATAAGCCACGCCCCTCACTCCTTCTACACACTGACCTAGATGGTCCGGGAGGTTCCTGACATTCCCAGTACATTTCAAATCCGCTAGGAGAGGTAGATAAGAGCATTGTCTGTGTATCCATTTACTAGTTATTATTAGTCGTTGCGTTTCTTTTCTTAGCACCCAGAGGAGACATGCTTTCTCCACATCACCACAAAGTGTCGAAGTAGCCTGAGCTCAGGGTTATTTTCCGCTTGCTGACTTTCTCTTGAGGAAATGGGTATCCACGGTAAAGAGGGCGGTGGTGTTTCAACAATCATTACTTTTGCATTAAACATGGGCCATGTGCTGAGCACTGTATTCCAGGTCCATTCCTGTTTTACCCTCATGACTCCAGAAAGCTTCTATCCCCAACTCCATTTCCAAGAGGGAAAACCAAGGCCTGGGAGGTCAACGGACTCGCAGCCAGCGTCTCCCCTGCCCGCCCACTCTCGTGCGGGGATAAGATGGGGCTTACTGGCCTTTGACCTCTCCCCTTTGCACACTCTCAAGCAGCGCATACACTGCTGGGCAAAAGAGAGTGTTTCAGGAACCTAACACATTTGTCTTGTTTTTAATGCTGATTCTCCTTTTTAAAAAAAATTAAAAAACAAACAAGCACAAAGAGCCTTTCTACCCTTTTTCACTCCAAGTCTCTTTGGTGTATCCGACTTTAGAAAAGCAACTGTTCATTGCAGACCCAGACCAGGCAGTGGTTACAGAAAGCAGGACCGGTAGGCAGGCAGCCTGTGCAACCTCGCTGGTCACAGGGCCTCGGGAACGTGGAAGAGCCATGACACGCGTAGGGCCGTGGCACACCCAGTTGGCATCTCGTGTATAAAATGGCCATGCTATTTGTAACTGTTTTTGAGGCAGTTAGGTCTTGTCCCAGAAATAGCTAAATAGCGGGGCCAGCTACTTAACTTGCCAGGACCCTGCTCAAGAGGAAAATGCAGCCCAGACACCTGGGAAGTCAATTTCCCCTTCTCCTGGTGCTGCTCCCACCTACAATGAAGGGAGACCCCCAGGGAATTGCACTGTCTGTGCTGGACCCTGCTTGGCACCTAGATCAGGGTGGGCAAGGGGCCCCCATCAGGTGTCCTGCCAGCTCCAAGCCTGGAAGCCAGGATACAGTAGGGCATGACCCCACCCTTCCCTCTTCCCAGGACCCTACAGAGGGTGGAGGCAAAATGCAGGTTCTTCCACCCCATCCCCACCCCTTGGAACCCATAGACTTTCCTGGCGATTGTGTGGGGATGGGAAGGTAGTGCTGGCAGGGCCTCCAGCACCAGGGGTAGGGAGTGGGCAGCTGACAACAGTTGAGGATGGGGGAGGGAGGGTACCTACTGGGGGATGAGGACTGGGCAGCACCTGAGAAGCTCTAAGCTCCCAGCACCTGCTCCATCATCCTGTTGACTTCTTATACAACACAAATTCCAAGATAAAATTATTAAGAATTCCAGGTTGGCAACCCCAAAGCATTTGGGTCCAGGTGCTGACCCTTCTTGGCATGGATCCCCAGCAACTGCATGGGTCACAGGCCCACGACCTGAACCTGTTGAATGGTCGCTCAACACCACCCATTAGGCTGCAAGTGGATGAGTGCAGTTGGAAGAACCAAAGATGGCAATTGTGTTAACTTGCATTTAACACACCATGTAGTGACTTCTATGGGACAATGGGACTCTGAATTGTGCTTTTCCACTGATCACTGCTGTTGCTTCTGAGCTCCTCTGCTATGCACTGGACCCTCTGGGACACCGGGTATTCGACGGAGAAGCCATGAGAAGTTGTGGGTATATAAGAGAGTCTTTATTGTAGAAGCCAGTGGCCATGTAGCCATTGCTAACAAGGAGCCACTAGACAAAACAGTTTTTTAAAGAAAAGTCTCATGCAGTAGCCACACACCAGCTAGGTAACAATCCATCTTTCCCACACAGCAGCAGCCTGCTGGTGAGTAATATATCTTCCCCATAATGCAGCACTCTACCTACTGGTCAGTAGTCTTACACTAAGCAATCTAGCCTTACATAGGAGCAGCCTCCTCTGGCTGGTCAGTAACAATTGTATACTGCTTAGACAAAAGAGGTTTCTTGCCCCATAGTGACCTCAGTCTTTTGGGTTCTAGAAGGTCATGCTTGCACAGTGTACATACAGATGACTGGCCTTGCTCTCGCACCTGTGTATAGTCTGTGGACACCCTGATTAAGATTCCCATGCTCAGAGTGTCCTTGAACATCCGGAGTACTCTGAACAAGGCCTCTACACTCTAATTGGCCTTGAGCGTCCAGTGTACTCTGAATATGGTCCCCACAACAGCTCTGTCTCCTCCATTCATCTTCTGAATCTTTCTTATGGCTTCCCCATGAGATAAGGCCACTGGCTCGGCCAGTTACTCCCCAGAACTGCCTGTTACCTCAGTAAAATTTATCCTAAAGGGGTCTGTTTCCTGAGGCATCCATATTGAGTATGGGGATGCCAGATGCAATAAATCAGACATTTTCTATGACTGATACTAAAGAATACCTGTCGTCACCAAACGTAATTATGTTTTTCTGTAATTTAGAAAGTCCACCTTTCTCTGAAAAAGCACATTCAAACACTAGAATTTTGACAATATGTAAAGCATATTTTAATTGTAGGTTTGTAAAACCATGTTCACTGCCATAAACCCTAATGAATTGGTTTACCATTTTCCAGTTTCCTTTCTTTCTCAGAATGTAAGTGGGCATTTTATTGTTTCTTATTCCTATGCAGTATTGCAAATTGCCTATTGTTTCTCTCTGCTCCAATGATCCATGATGATGATACTTCATATATACAAAGCATGTTACAGTAAATAAAGCAGGTTTATATATAAGTCTGTGAGTTGGTTGAAATACATGTCATTGTCTCCTTAGAAATGAGGATAAAAAATGTCTAGAGGTCAGATGACTTTTTTCACAGTTAGAGAGGGGAGGGCTGAGTGAAACAGGTCCCTGGCTTCTGAGCTCTGGCACCACCTGCCTCTCCTGGGATCAGAGGACACCCAACACCAAGAGGTGGGTTTGATTTAAACTTGTCAAGGTGGGGGTATGTATGCTGTGGCTCTGAACATGGACCTAGATTGGTTTCCCATTTGCTCTGCATCAGTTGGACAACCGATGTTGTTGTCAGGTGGTTTTGAGCTGCACCTGAGGATTAAACTGTAAGCCTATGATTTTTAATATAAAAATAATACATACTATAGTCCATAGTGTAATGTTATTGCAGCATTAAAAGGGGGGGGGGGGGTTGAAGGAACAAAAATATAGTATTTTACTATTTTAAAAGAAGAACCCTGCACTTACAGAGAATTGAATACTAATTCATATTGGACAACTGTAGGGAAAATCAAAGATGAGGCTATTTCTATTTCTTATTTTATCAAATGCCTGGCTATTTCCATAATATCGGTAGGGGTAGGGTGGGGAGGAGGAGTGTTTAAACTCTTCCAACCCTCAACAACACAACAGGGCACGAAAATGCACATCTGTAAGTAAACGCATCATTAGATTCTCATCAATTTGTAAGCTTCGCTTGATGTATAGCTAAAATAATCCCACAAGGAAAACTAAAAAAAAAAAGGGGGGGGTTGGTTCCAAGCACATGCCAAATAGGCGAAGGAAGGGGGTGGATGGGTGAGACCAAATCATTCAAATGAAGAATTTTGCAGATACTAGAAATACCTTTACCCCAGTCCAGAGTGAGGAACTGTTTTAAGTACACAGCTACCAATGTCTTTATGAACAGGGGTGAGCTCTGGACACATTAAAGGCGCCCAGGAAAGCAACTAACGATGCACTTGAGTGCTAACAGGTTGTCATTAGACCAGCATCTGCTCTCATCACAGTTAATTATTCAGTTGCTTTGTTTTCCAAGTAGGTGTCTGGTAAAATTTAGCAGAATCTTAATTAAAACACATTTTCAAACTCCTTGGGTGCTCGTCTCAGCTAAAGAAATCAAGACAATTTCCACCATAAACATCAAGCTTCAGTTGAGCTATCAAATGGAAGAAGGAACTCAGCCAATATACGTTGCTAGATATTAACTATTGGGATGCCCAGAGGATGCAGACAATGAAAACCTACCTTGAGAAACAACTTATTTTTCCCAGACCACCAACTGGCCACAGCACACTGTCAAATAACAGTAATACCTAAGACACTTAATTGACCTTCACTATGCAATATAAAAACTGAAATGTGATTTATCAGCTTGGGACATTCAAAAGACAATGTGTGTTTCTGCATTTATCATTGAATTCCTATTTCAATATTTGAAATAAATTTTTTAAGGCAACAGAAATACTTCCCCAAGTGACCACTACTTACCCTCAGCTATTCAAATGGTGACACCAATAAGGATCCTAATTAAAACTTCTATAAATAACATAAACTGTGAAAATGTAAATAATGGGTCAAGAATGATGATCACCTTCCACCAGCTACTTAAGTGTAGCTGGGAAGCCCACTGTGGAAGTGAATGGAATCAAAGGTAAAGAAAACAAAGTAATCAGGAGAAGAAAAGTTCAGAAAGATTATGGCAGGAGTGAGAGTAAAGTCAAAGAATACCAGAGACATAGAAGCATTGAACAGACCATCCAACCTCAGGGGGAAGAAGGCAGGGGAGGGAGTTGGGGGGTGGGAGGAGATCAACCATGCCATGGTCAGAGTTAGTAGGGGGTGGTGAGGGTATGTGCTGGGGTTGGGGGGACAAGTGGGGAGAGGTCAATGGGGGAAAAGGATTCATATGTAATACTTTAAACAAAAAAAGAATTTTTTAAAAATAAGAACAACACCAACTCCTTCCCTAGAATGTGAGGACCATGACTTTACTCTGAACAACTCTGGATGCTAGAATATGAATTCCCCTAATTATATGGGGTCTTCTTGAACAGGTATCTACATATTGCAAAGACATGGAGTCATGGCAATAACAATAAAGTTATTAGGGATGAATAAATTAATCAGTGATGAACTGTAATGGATATAGGGATTTTCTGTTGGTTTCTCTAGTTCCTCCTCACTTCCTGCTGTAGACTTTTTCCTTCTTTCTCTCATTCTTCCCTCTCCTTCTTCCCTTCTCCTTCCTCCCATCTGCCCTCCTTCCTTCTACCCTTTCTTCCAGTAGTCCTTAATATATGCTGGGTACCCTACTGGAGACAAGGACTACAGTATGAAAAGACAGTATTTGCATTGAGCTTATAGTTTACTAGTGAAAGCTATAATTATTCCCATTTTGTATTGGTACTCTCAGGATAAGAGGATTTAAAAATCTTCTTTCATCAATTATTTCATCTCTAAATATTGGGGAAATATCTAAGTTTAACACACACACACACACACACACACACACATACACATACACACACACACACAAAAAAAAAAAACATGCTCTTCTTTCTTAAAAAAAAAAAGGTTTTCATATTAATTCCAGCTCAGACAAAAACCTTCTGAGATCAGAATTTAAAGATATACACAAAAAGAAGTCCCTGCAACAGTCACCCATCCAGACCCTCCCACAGCCCCCCCTATCAAAGGATTCCATAGGCAGAGCAATAAGGAGTGTCCAGGGTAGACACTGAATGGACTGTTGGGCTCAGTATCACAAACTTGATTTTTCCGCTGCTGTCAGCATATAGTGTGCCAATCTACAAAGATGTGTGGACCTGTTAAATTTCTATGAGTCAGACAACTTGAAACTCAAGAGTGGAGTATAAAGTTGTCACTTTATGAGAGAGAGAGAGAGAGAGAGAGAGAGAGAGAGAGAGAGAGAGAGAGAGAGAGAGAGAGAGGTGCAGCCCAAAGGAACTGAACAATCCCACCACAACAAACGGCTTGTGCCATGTTGCATTTAGTCTCCCTAAGGAGCACGCCCTTGCGGAGGCTGCCAAAGCTTCCGCTGGCATGAGAAATCGCTATTTCTATATCGATGGCTATAATCTATGTGACTCCCATGGGAAACAAAGTCACGGAGGTTCACCCTGACTTCAGGTACAGTCCAACAGCAAGGCTGGAAGACTAAATTCGCAGGTGTCGCATGCATTTTGGAGAACTGATTACTGGGACTGCAGGGTAACAAATCCGTACCACTCAATACAAGATTTGCCTCCCGGAATAAAAATAAAATAGGCACATTACTCCTCAAAGACACATTTGATTTAGTTGTTAAGAGTCGAGTGTTGGAATTTGTGAAGAACTGTTGCTATTTAATAGAGGTGAAAGTTTTAATGTGAATATTGCCTGTGTGAGCGTGTGTGTGTGTGTGTGTGTGTGTGTGTGTGTGTGCAAAGTTGGCGTGACACATTCCGCTCAAATTAGACTTCTAAATAGCTAGTAGCAGCTGTGGTGCTTAGAAATGGGTTCGATTTAAATGATGATGTCATGTGCTTATATAAGAAAACTAGGTGTAGTCATTGAGTAGGAGAGCATACAACTTACCTAAAGAGATAGTGTGCAAGTGTCTTCATTTACAGGCTATAGAGATGCTTATATTTTTGCACACCCTCGAAATTCTTATCATTATGTACCACTTAACAATATGTATGTCCATAAAGATAGCAAAGATAGAATAGACAACAATTATTTTGTGGCAGCCATAGGTTAGACACAAATATTATTCTGTGGCAGCCATAAAAATTACCAAATACGAAGTTGTGAGTCTTAATTCATGTGTATTCCTGTATCTTAATTAAGATCCCTTGTACTTAGATGACTTGGATCCTTTATTCACAGTAAGAAAACAAGAACTCAGAAAACAACCAAGTTCACAGAATTGCATTTTTTATTTTCTATAGGTACATGACATGAAGAGCAGAAGCTAGTAAGCGAAAGCTACTTGAGGATCAATTACATTTAGTTTACTAATTAACTCTTCTTTCCATAAACATTGGCCAGAGATTAATGTAAGGGGACATGTTTGCCTAAAATTTAGAAGAATTAAATACTTTATTTTCCAGACTATCTGGTTGTAATGCCTTGAGAAGGGGATATTATTGGGTGGAGAAAACGGAGCAAATTTAAATATTACTGATGTCATGCAGGATTACTAGAGTCTGAAATTGTAAGTCTGGGTCTGGTCTCGCTTCAAACTTCCAAGAAAAGAAAGACGGCAGCAGGGAGCACAATGTGTTTACCTGGATATTGTCTTGTTAAAGATCAGAGTTAATTATAAAAGCATTACCCGTCTGTAAAAAGATTTCACTCATGTTCTTTATTAAAGAAAACTCAAAAATGAATTATTTTTGTTTTGAAACTCAAAATACAGCTGTCTTTCCTCCCAAAGCCTTAAAGTAAAAAGAAGAGTTTCTCATTCAGAAATCTAGAAGAATAAGGGTTCTTTCATGGAAACCCAGTATTCACTCTTTGCACCCCTTTATCTCTGAATTTAAGGGAGTAAGTCTGCTGCTAGCATACCATTGGTGAGTTATTTTCACAATCATCAGCTCCTCTCATTTCAGCTATTAAGTATTTAAGGATAACAAAAGGAAGATAAACAATCCAATCAAAAAAATGGGCAACACACAATGGGCAAGACCTAAATAGATACTTTTTGAAAGAGGACATACATAAGGCCAAGAGACATATGAAAACATGCTCAAAGTCACTAACCATCCAAGAGATGCAAATCAAAACGACAATAAGGTACCATCTCATACCTATCAGAGTAACTATCATCAACAAATCAACAAATGACAAGTGCTGGTGAGGATGTGGAGAAAAAGGAACACTCGTGCACTGCTGGTGGGAATGCAGACTGGTGCAGCCACTATGGAGAACAGTATGGAGCCTCCTCAAAAAACTGAAAATGGAACTCCCATTTGACCCAGTGATCCCACTTCTAGGAATATATCCCAAGAAGCCAGAAACACCAATCAGAAAGGATATATGCACCCCTATGTTCATAGCAGCACAATTCACCATAGCTAAGTTCTGCAAACAGCCTAAGTGCCCATTAGCAGATGAGTGGATTAAAAACCTGTGGTACATCTACACAATGGAATACTACGCTGCTGTAAAAAGGAAGGAACGCCTACCATTCGCAACAGCATGGATAGACCTGAAGAGCATTATGCTAAGCGCAATAAGTCACTCAGAAAAAGATAAATTTTACATGCTCTCACTCATTTATGGAATATAATGAACAACATAAACTGATGAACGAAAACAGATCCAGAGACAGAGAAGCATTAAGCAGACCGTCAAACCTTAGAAGGAAGGTAGGGGAGGGTGAGGGGAAGGGAGAGATCAACCAAAGGACTTGTATGCATGCCTATAAGCCTAACCAATGGACACGGACACCAGGGGGGAGGAGGTACAAACTGGGGCATGGGGGGCAATGGGGAGATAAGAACACATATGTAATACCCTAATAAATAAAGAATAAAAAATAAATAAATAAATAAATAAATAAATAAATAAATAAATAATAAGGATAAATAGTTGGATACTTTCTCTCCTAACTGTGTGGTATAAATTAAGTCCAAATTCTGATAATAGCTTGTCATCTTAGAGAAAGAAGGAGTGTTTTAAGAGGACACTTAGAACTGTTTCCAAAGAAGTTATGGTGATACAATACATTAAGCAAAAAAAAAAAAAAAAATGCTCACGATGTCCTACCCTCGTTGGAACATCTTCTGGACAGGGATATTCCACAAAGTGATTTCACAGGCAAATGGTTTAATGCATGGCCAGCCAATTTAGCCTTTATTTTAAATATATGCTTTACGCATATAGATATTTTGAGATTGTGCCTTCTGGAATGATTACTGAAACCACATTGAAAAGTTATTATGCAGAAGCATGGGTGTACAAATAGTTCATAGCTTAGGGGAACTATAAATAGAACTAACTGAATCTTATTACAGAGCTCATGTCCTGGTTACTTAGAACTATTTTGGTGGCATCGATCAGCCATAACACTTTTAATAAGCATGTCACTAAAAAAGTTTTTTAAAAAAAATCATATTAGAGTGTTTGGAAAGGAATATGGTGGAAAAAAATACTCTAAATTAGAAAATGAATTATGATCTAATTCCAACAAAAGAGTATGTTTTATTTTTCCATTATACCATAACTAGAGGCCCTGTGCACAAAATTCATGGGGGGGTAGGTCTCTCAGCCCAGATTGCAAGGGGGCGCAGGCCAGGCTGAGGGACCCCACCAGTGCACGATCAGGGTGGGGAGGGACGCAGGAGGCCTTCAGGGCGTGTCCGGCCTGTAACGCTCAGCCCTGATTGGCCAGACCCCAGCAGCAAGCTAACCTACCAGTCAGAGCATCTGCTCCCTGGTGGTCAGTGCATATCATAGTGACTGGGCGACTGGTCAACTGTCTGCCCCCTGGTGGTCAGTGCACATCATAGTGAGCGGTTGAGCAGCCTTAGCATATCATTAGCATATTACACTGTGATTGATTGAACAGACAACCAGACACTTAGCATATTAGGCTGTTATTATATAGGATTCCTTAATTCTAAGGCATCCTATCTAATAAAAGACAAAAAGGGTAATTGACAGAAACTTCGCTACGCCTCCCATTGGCTAATCAGTGCATTATGCAAATTAACCACCAACAAAGATGCAGCTAATTTGCATACTGCAGGCAGATCCCGCTGCGCCGCCCCAGCGCGGGATCCGGGCCTGCTGTGTCTTGGGCGGGGTGGGCGGCAGCATGATCTGAGCGGCCGCTTGCCCCAGCACAGGATCTGGGCCTGCCATCTGCTACCGGGGGAGATGGGGCCGATACTGAGGGATTGGGCGTGCCATCTGCCACCCGGGGAGCGGCCCTAAGCCAGCAGGTGGTTATCTCCTGAGGGGGTCCCAGACTGTGAGAGGGCACAGGTTGGGCTGAGGGACCCCTCTCCCCTGCCAGTGCACAAATTTTTGTGCACAGGCCTTCTAGTTGTATAATAAGTACCTCTAATTCTTAGGTTCATAGATTCTAAAGACCAATGGCAATTGGGAAATATAGAAATACTTCACTAATCCCAAGAATTTCACTGATGGTTATTTTGAGTCAAGTATTGTTACCCATGAGTCATTCTAATATGTGACAATGTCAACTGCATATGGTTGTAGTACGACACTAGTTCCTATAAGCAAGGTAACAGAAAATATGATTTTAAAAGTTTTTTAGGTATAGTTATAAATTGGATAAAAGAGCATGTTAGATTTGATAAAATTTCAACATCCTTGTCTGAAGAAATAGAGCCTGTGAGTAGTGATCTGCTCACTTTGTTATGCCTCTTTCAGGAAATCCTGAAGTGACTAACAGGGACTTCATTCAACATGCCCACTTGGTTTTGCACATTTAACATCTAATTCATCATATCCCACAATTTTAGGAGAAATAGACAATGTGTTGATGCCTTTGGTGGACTACTAAACTGCATTGACACAGTTTACATTGAATATGAAATAGATCATCATGTGTATACACATGTGACATATTTATGTTGTATGTATATGTATATATGTATCCCATTTCAGCATCTTACACAATCATAACATCTATCCTATGTCAAAACTACCTTGTTTTGAATAAATGTGTACACCCTTGTCCCTGAATGAGAAGCTTCATTAGAAATACTTTTATTCATAATCCATAGACCATTTAGGTTTATACATGGTACTTGAGGGTGGGAGTTTGAATTTCCATGCAGTCCTTTCCCTGAACATATAGATACTACCTTCTCTAGCCTTCTCTCTTTAACTGTGATCAAAAGTAATGGCAATCTAATGAACAATTCAACAATCTTATTTAAAATATTGTAAATGTAAAAAGTGGAATGATACATCATAATGCTTTAAGAGTTCAAAGGAGGTTTCCATAGTGTTTAGAAGGACTAGCTACTGAACTCTGTCCCACAGAGCATGATGCATGCACAGTGCTGAGGTAGATAGTAGGAAAATTAAGCCCATGAACAGCAGGAAATATATTTTTACAACATATGTCAATAAAACAGTCATTCGCTATCACTTACTTAAACAAACCAAGAGAATAGTATTTTACACTTTTAGTCAAAAGGGAGGGTCTGGCCTGGCCAGCATGGCTCAGTGGTTGAGCATTGACCTATGAACCAGAAGATCCTGGTTCGATTCCAGGTCAGGGCACAGGCCTGGTCTGCAGACTCGATCCCTAGTGTGGGGTGTGTAGGAGGCAGCTGTTCAATGATTCTCTCTCATCATTAATGTTTCTCTCTTTCCCTTTCCCTTCCTCTCTGAAATTAATAAAAATATATTTATTTAAAAAGGGAGGATCTGGTAGGGAATTGTAAAAGTTTCAAAATGAGGGAAAATCGCTAACTTCAAATTAAATGCATTTCAAATTAGGCTGTTATGATTTAATTTATATCTTCCTTGTTAATCCATATTAATGTATATTAATCACTTCAGTAATTCTTTCCATAAATTAGAAGGAGGATCATTTTTCATAAACTGCACAATGAAGTTGGATCCATGTGTGGAAACAATGATTCAAAGAAAATGCTCCTTTAATCATGCTGTCGTATAGACTTGGACAAGTCTCACTTCTCTTAAACCAGCGGTTCTCAACCTTCTGGCCCTTTAAATACAGTTCCTCATGTTGTGACCCAACCATAACATTATTTTCGTGGCTACTTCATAACTGTAATGTTGCTACTGTTATGAATCGTCATGTAAATATCTGATATGCAGGATGGTCTTAGGCGACCCCTGTGAAAGGGTAGTTCTACCGCCAAAGGGGTCGCGACCCACAGGCTGAGAACCACTGTCTTAAACCAATCAACAAATGACTCAATTATCAGCAGATAATTATGAATGCCTACTGTGTGTTCATCACTCCGCTAAACCCACAAGGATACGATGCAGTTATTATGTATTCACTCCAGGTCACCTCACTTAAGGCAGGACCAGCAATCTTTCTAGATCTACATGGGCCAGTCATGATAACCTACTGTCAGTCTTAATTAGTTCTGAGACAAACACCTGACCCAAGACAGGTCAACTAGAGTTTTGTCCCAAGGCTCTAAAAATGAGCTAAGGATGGAGAGCAGCTACGCCGTGATAATGTGAAGCTTGAGGATTCAGAGGTATGTTTCCTGCTGAATGGGCTGAGAGATTGGAGCCAGAGTTTAGAGCTGAGAGAAGAGGGAGTGTTCAGTGCTCTGGGCTCAGTTCATCCTGAGGGCCCACTGGACACTCGTCTTCCTCAGAGTTACTTCAGAGTGTCCTTCAAACGCCTCTCATCCAATACAGTTCAGATCATCGTTTTACTCCTTGAATTGAAAAGAATTACAATGAATACACTGATGAATAGGAAAACATGGACCCTTACTTGATGCCCATGACTTCTGAAGAAATTTGGAAGAATCAGTATGTTTGGATATAGTACACAAAGGAGCAATATGAAACTCCCCCAAAGGACTTCAGTCCATTAACTGAGCAGCTACGATGTGCTCTAGGGCGCTTGGATAAAGGCCAAAAGTCAGAATAAACAAAGGGGATGGATATAAAAACAACGAAGACAAGAAAACCTAGGTGTATAATGATTGTAAACTGCTTTCATTCCTTTTAGCTTTAGCCTGCTCTTGCCAATAAATTAGCTTCCTATACACCCTGCACTCAGGGGAAAAGCAGTTTATAGTTGCTAAGAGATGAGTCTGTTGTAATAAAGAAAATTCTAGTTTCTCTTTCTTATTTTTCCTCACAGCACAGTACCAAAGTTTAAAAGCACCATTCTTTAAAGCCTTCTACCTTTAAGATCTAGGAAGCAGGAGCTTAATAGAAACAAAGGCAGGGCATAGCCCAGGAATGTGTAAGTGGCTCAAAGGGAATGGCCCCAGGTAGAGGTGGAGGGTGTCTCTCCCCAGAGACCTGAGGGCAGCCTCTTAGAAGCCCTCCTGGGGCAGGGAAAGCAGAAAGGAATTCTTAAATTGCCCCAAGCTCTCCCCCTGCAACCTCCCACACTCGGGCAGAAACATCTGAGAAGGCTGGGGAAACCAAAAGGCAGCTGAGGTGGGAACAAGGTGGACGACATTGGTTTACATTGTGACCAAGGTCACAGTGGGGACAATGGACATTGAAATCAGGTGGCAGCTCAGCAGATCATGGACCAGACAGAAAAAGCCAAAGTCAGCAAGGACCCAAGGCCCCCACTCAGACCAGAAGTTCTGCGACTTCCCTCCAGGCTCCTGATGAAGGATGTGTGTAAATTGACTCTCCACTCCCTTTCCCCCCCACCCACCCCCTTCCCCATACAGGTTGTCCCAGGAAGGAGAAAAAGACAGGCAGTAGGAGAATATCCACTGGACTGAGTTCAAATTCTGAATTGGGTACACTGAAAACCTATTGTGATAGTGACTCAATCTCTAGGGGGCAGTAAGTTAAAGTTTTGGGGGGGGGGGTTGCAGGGGGGGTTGTTTTATTTTAATCTTTATTGTTGAAAGTATAAGTCCCTCTTTTCCCCCCATTGACCTCTTCCAGCCTGCCCCCACCACCCCCCACCCCCAGACCCTCACCACCCCATTGTCTGTGTCCATGGGTTATGCATACACGCATACAAGTTCATTGGTTGATCTCTTCCCATCCACCCTCCCCTGCCTTCCCTCTGAAGTTCGACAGTCTGATCCATGCTTCTATGTCTCTGGGTAGATTTTTGTTCATCAGTTTATTTTGTTCATTAGATTCCACATATGAGTGAGATCACATGATACTTATCTTTCTCTGACTGGCTTACTTCGCTTAGCATAATCCCAGGAGCAATTATAGGTCCTCGGGAGCTGGTAGAATTCGGTAGGAATACATAAAAAGATCTAAACATTTTTATAATTTGTAGACATAAAAAATATGAAGAGGGAAAATGTACTCACACATATCACAGAGTGAAATGCACATTCATTCCTCACATACTCCTCAGGGACATGCAGCTCCTGAGTATAGATATCAAGTCTCAAAGGGCAGGAAACATCATGGAAAACCCACGCTCTTTAACTAATAGAAGGTCTGATTACAAAATTGACTTCTGATGGTGAGAAATAGGACTATTCATCTAAGAAAAAATAATTAAAATACGTGACTGGCTATAAATTTAGAATAAACACATTCTAGACTTGAACTTGGAATGTCTAGGTCCCAGTTCTGTCTTATGAGTGGGCTCTTGAGTATGTCAACTAACAGATCTGAGCTGCTTTTTCTTAATTTGTAAAACAGAGAAAAATAAAGCCTTCGCTACCTACTTTGCTGATTATTGTGAAACCAAAATATATATGAAGGCACTTAAAAAGCAAAGCTCTACATAGATGTAAGTTTCATATCATAACACTCAAAGAGCAGCTCTCTCATAAAGAGTACTTACTGTGTGGTCACGATTACTCATAAAATTATGCATGAGAGGCTAGAATACGATATAGAAACAAAGTGTTCCGAATTCTCAGTGGCTTAATAAAACAAAGTTATATTTCTTGCCTATGTTATACATTCAATGAAGTTGGCAGGAGACACGGCTCCACATAGTAACTTAGAATCCCAGGCTAAGGAAAGCGTCACCATTTGGGGATGCTGCTATATTAAGAGGCAGCATAAGAACTGCTGCATCACTGGAAGAGAAAGTTCATGGCGAACAACACACCCACTCTCACCTGTCTCAGATCTAAATGGAACAGGTCATGTCTATTCACAGCCTACTGGCTAACGTTGTCTACATCGTCCAAAACTAACTACAAGGGAGAAAGTCTCTGGTTCCAGAGTTCAGACAGGGAGTTACCTCTGCAGACTCAGGCCTTAGTCACAGGGGTTTGGACAGGAACTACACCACCAGCTTTCCTGAGTCTCCAGCCTGCAGATGGTCTTAGCCTCCATAGTCTGTCCCATGAAGCAAACTCTCCTGATAAATCTCGTTCTATAATATACCTCTACGTCTCTGTGTATTCTTACTGTCCCCTTCCTTCCAGTGCTTCAAGGGTCCAACTGACTGAAGCTGTTCCTATTACAGATGTCCCCGTCCCCCCTGCCCCCATTGGATTTTTCATCTCTCAGAGTTTGATATAGACGTTTTTAAAGTCTTCTACAGTTCCACCTAGCTTTTTGAACATGTGAAACATAATTGTAATGACTTGTGCATTTCTCCTCTGACAATTTTATCATCTGTATTCATTCTGGGTCAATTTCAACTGTCTGATTTTCTTCCCATTGTGGGTCACGTTTCTCTACTTCTTTGATGTTTTATTTTTTATTGGATGCCAGATGTGAATTGTACCTTATTGAGTGATGGATATTTTTATAAGTATTCCTGAGCCTTGTTTTTGGATATAGTTAAGTTTATTTATTATTATATTATTATTTATTGTACTGGACATTCAGTGAGCTGTTTATCTGGATTCCATGTCCTGTGGTTCTGAGAGATCTTACTTTTGTTTATTTGATTGTATTTCTCTTTCTCTGTTTTCTAGTGACAGTGCCTACAACTCTAATTAGAATGATGTTGTACTTCCTGGACTAATTATATATGTAAAATCCCTTTCTTACACTATGAATATTCTTTTCTATTGCATCCTGTTTTCTTTGAATGCAGTATCTGTCATTAGCACTCTGGGAATATTAAATACAAACTAAAATGTTGGTTTGGTCTTTTTTCTTTAGTCTTTTGTACTCTGAATCATCTGTTTTCTCTGTTACAATTTTCTGTTTTTGTATATTTTTATTTTGCCACTTATGTGATTCTTAACTCACCAATCATAGTTTAAGGGTAAGTGTTTGAAATGCTGATTGAAAGCTTTAAGTGCATGGGCAAGATTTTTAAGTCTTAATGGTGGATTTCCAAAAACATATGCAAATATTTTCTCTTACCCTGGTCAGTTTCCACAGAGAATACATCCATTGTCCACCTTATGTTGCGAGCTTAGTTAGCTACCAGCATATTAGCGCTAAATTGAAAAGGGAGCTGTATCTCAAGATTCACTGGGAAGACAGACCTGCCCTAAGCTCACTGACTTGGGTTTCAAATTTGTCTTACCTGTATTGTTTAACACTATTCAGTCTAGTGATACTTCTCTTAACATTTACTTTATTTCCTTTCCATTTTGTTTTGAGAAGCTGAGCATTTCCTGTTAAAAGGGGAAAAAGTTAAGGAGTGTATCCTTATCTATAAACCATCGCCTTTGAACTTTCTAGTCAATAGGGCCCAGAGTTACAAAAAAAAAAAAAAATAGAAAAAAAAAAGAAAAGGGTAATATTTTAAATGATTAATGAAAACTATGTTGAGAGATTGTATCTTGAATTGGTAAATCACAAAATTCCATACTTACATTATTGCTCCATTAAAAAAGAGATGTAGTCTATCTGAAATAAGAATTTCTCTGAAGATGGTAGCACTTGTTATTTTCTACTCCTGTCCCTGGACCTCTACATGCCCAACGCATTTTCCCTCCAGCATGTACAGCTATAGGACTGTCCACCCTGTGAGGCCTCTTCCGATCTGCGCCTTAGTGTGGGAGCAGGAGCAGCTGAAGGGGAAGCAGTGATGCTATGGCTCAGAACACACCCACTCAACTGCCTCCCTCCTTCGGAACATCAGCTGTTGAGCGGGGGAACGAAGCCAGAATTATCACCAGCTGTTTCCCAAGCTGTTTTGGCAGAGAGTCATAGAAGAATAGACTCCCCAGACATATTCTTGAGTAATGTTAGTGGAACTGAAGATCTGTCTCCACAAACATACAGTACAGAGAAGAGAAAGTGGACTTGATCACTTGTCTTCCAATCTCTATACCAAAAAGGCTTTGCAAGCCCTCCCTACCAAGCTTAAAGTCTCTGATATTTGCAACCATCTCCAATACTTTAATGACCCTACTATACATGGCTCCATAAGTTTTGGTGCTTTTTTATTAACTAAAACCAACTGGAATTGGTTTTGACGTGAGATATACTATAAGAGAGAAAAGAGATCAAAACAATTGAAATCAAACCAGCTGGATTTTTTTTTGTCCTTTGTACTTGATTTTCTTCAATGTACTATACAAAAAAAAGTACTTTGAATTTGACTATAGAAATATTATTTCAAGCAGCAAGTAATATGTCATAATGCAAAGTCACTTGCCAAAGTTGGTTCCATTTGGATAGCTTGAAGAAGATTAGAGGCCAGAACTGCAGTACAGTTAATGGCTTAGGTTTCTAATTTTAATAACTGGAACAAGTAACTATATTTTTATGATGTTCTAAGTACATGGGCACTTCCACCTATTTCCCTAGGCCTCATGTGCCTCAGATTATTTTTACATAATTTGGGAGAAAAGTTCCCCAACATCAGGATAATCTCCCAAAGAAATACATCAAAGGATCATTGTTCAGTGTATATAAATTCATATGAAAATACAAATCACATGGTCCCTTACAACAAAGAACATTTTGAAAGAAGAGCATGTTTGATGAAAGTGTGTATAGAAAGAAAACTAGTCAAAAAATGCAAATGAACCAAAAGTTTATTGAGAAGTCAGAGCTAAGAGAAATGTTAGTAACTCCTAAATTATTTTTCTTTGAGGGTTTTTTTTTTCCAAAAGGATTCAAGACATCTCACATGTTTTAGTGCATGACTGTTTTCTTGCCAAATCTAACTTGAAATATTATATTCTAAATATACATGTCACATAATCTTGAATATCCTTCCCCTTACTTGAATGAGGCATGGCCAAACATTTTCCTGGCAGTTATTATGTCTATACGAATATACTAGAATATGATAAATCTAGCCAAAAAATTAGTAGGCTAACTGCCATATAAGAGTATAAAAATACTTATTTGGTCAATATTAAAGTTTTACAAAACAGACTATATAACATAGACATTATTTGACATGAGCCTTTCAAAATAAATTACTGTTAGAAGAAGAAAAAGTTTCATTTGGAAAAATATCACTACCAAGTTCATTTACCTCTTTACTTAATCTAATGAGGAAGAAGAAATTTAAGCATGCAAAAATAAGGAGGAAAAAGTACATTGACCTGCACTGGGAACACATTCAGGTTTCATTAAACAAGAATACTTGCTATCCCTATGCTCTCTTATCTAAGAACTAGAGGCCTGGTGCACGAATTCGTGCACCAGTTGAGTCCCTCGGCCTGTCCTGTGGGATCGGGCTGAAACTAGCTCTCTGAATCCCTCAAGGAGTCCTGGATTGTGAGAGGGTGCAAGCCAGACCAAGGGACCCCACTGGTGCATGATCGAGGCCAGGGAGGGACACAGGAGGTTGGCCAGCCAGGGAGAGACCGCAGGAGGGCTCCAGGGGATGTCCGGCCCATCTCGCTCAGTCCCGATTGGCCGGACCCCATCAGCCAGCTAACCTACCAGTCAGAGCATCTGCCCCCTGGTGGTCAGTGCATGTCATAGTGAGCGGTTGAGTGGCCTTAGCATATCATTAGCATATTATGATTTGATTGGTTGAACGGCCAACCAGACAAACAGACACTTAGCATATTAGGCTTTTATTATATAGTATAGGATGTTGGTATTCTGCATCTGCAGGGATTTTTATTTTATTTTTTTAGTTGTCTTGTAGCACTAGGTAGAAACTTTTGTTATGTTGAAAAGAAGTGGTAAGAACAGACATTTCATCTTGTTCCAAATAGTAGAAGGATGACATTTAATCTGATTATGTGTGGTGCTTGCTGTAGGCTTTTTATAGAGGCATTTATCAGATTGAGGAAATTCCCTCCTATTCATTGTTTACTGAGAGGTTGTTGTTGTTTTAATCATGAATAGATATTGAGTTTTTTTCAAATGATTTTCCTGCATCAATTGAAATGATCATTGGCTTTTCTCTTTTAGCCAATTAAAATAGTGAATTACAGAGATCGATTTTTAAATGTTAACCCAGCTTTGTATTTCTGGGAAAAACCCTATTTGATGAGGATGCATTATTTTTTGCATATATTATTGGATTTGATTTGCTTATATTTTGAATGAGGGATATTGCCCTAGGTTTTTGTTTCTTTGGCTTACTGGTTTAAAGACTTTATTTTTAGAGTAATTTTAGGTTCATAATAAAATCAAGAGGAAAATATAAATATTTCCCATGTGACCCCTGCTCTCACACATAAAAGACTTTCCCATTATTAGCATCAGTCATCAAAATGGTACCTTTTTTTCTTCTTACTAAGGATGAACATATCATAATTACCCAAAGTTGATCTAAGGGTACACTCTTGGCATTGTACATTATACAATCTGTCCCAATGGGTTAGGATAAATATGTAATATCATATATCCATTTCCTTCCCCCATACACACACCCATCATCTATGTTTTGCCTTTTCTAGAATGGATTGGCTTCTCTCACTAAGTGATGTACATTTAAGGTTCCTCCATATCTTTCCATGGCTTCATAACTCATTTCTTTTGAATGCTGAATAGTATGACGTTGTCTGGGTGTACCACCGCTTATTTATCCATTCACCTACTCAGGACATCAGGTTGCTTCCAAGTGCTGGCAATTATGAATAAAGCTGCTATAAGCGTTTGTGTGCAGTTTTTGTATGGGCATGTGTTCAACTCCTTCGAGTTGATACCAAGGAGTGTGATTGCTGGATTATATGGTAAGAATATGCTTAGTTTTGTAAGAAACCTCCAAAGTGACTCCCAAAGTGGCTGTACCATTTAGCACTCCCACCAGCAAGGTATTGGAATTCCTGTCATTCCATATTCTTGTTGCTATTTGGTTCTGTCACTGTTCCAGGTTTGGGCCACTCTAATACATATGTTGTTTTAATTTGAATTTCCACGATGACCTTTAATATGGAACATCTATAAAATAGTGTTATGAGAAACTGCACATAACTCTGAATGTGTAGAAACCCATTATCAAATAGTAATAACTACACTCATTTTCCTAAAGAAAAATATGAATTTAAATGATCATCTTTCCTATAAATTAAAATGAGAAGTAGACATAACAAAGGTCTCTGAGCACATTAACATTTACAAGAAGCTCACATGTCCAGTTTTAATGTTGAACAAGTTTTATAAATAATGAGATGCAAGAATCATTTAGTTAGCAATTACAAATTATTTACATTATTTTAGACAATAAGCTAAGTAATTAAACTAATTATTCTAGCTTTAATTCCGTGCTTCTCCAAATACAGATTTTTAATTTGTTAAGCTACAGAGGGTCTTGGTTTCAAATGCACTTTTGATATGATAGACAGATAGGCCGATATTAATTTGTAACCCTCCTTCAATGGAACATACCTTCAGAACAGTATTTCCAAATGCAGTGAAAAGTTACAGAGGTCCTTCCATGTTCTCTAAAACCTACCCTGCTGTGTGAATCAGGACATATAGTTCAAGACATCTGGTTAATGCTTCAGGGTATCATAGAAGAGAGAGAAGTTATTACACTGGACGCTGGTACTCATTTCCTTTAATATTTCAACCAGCTTAAAAATGAAATCTAGCCCTTCCTGATCCTGGGAGAAAAAGTCTGTATGAAAATGGGCTAATATTTATCCTTGGAGGTTACAGTTGAAAAAAGCTTAGCAAGTCATTCTTGTGGTATGGTATGGGAGGAGTGGCACTGATGTAGGAAACATTTAATATTATTCTAGGTTGTCATCATTTTATAATAGTTAAGCATTGCATACATTAATGTGACAATAAATGAAAATTCTTAGGTTTATTCTAACTTGTTCTGATATCTGCCTTTCAGGAAAAGAGTTGTTTAGGCTTTATCCTCTAATAAAAAGTCCTTACATCTTCTATAATAATAAAAGCATAATATGCTAATTAGACCGGACAGCCGAACGACCTTCAGGTCGAAGCGTCAGCTGCAAGGGCCAAGCCCCTCGCACAATTTCATGCACTGGGCCTCTAGTTTATTATAATTGGACAGTTTAAAGAGCAGTATCAGTTGGCAAATTCCCTGTCACTTGGTGAGTTTAAAAGGCCTCCAATAACATGTAGCTAATTGAACCGAAAACTTATCTTTTAACGTTTAAATACCCCAGGCACACTTTCCACCTGGAAATGGTGATCAGATATTTTCTTGGGGAGAGGGGGTTGTGGGGTGGGGGTGTAATATGATTAAACTACTCTGACCCTTCCTGGAGTCCATGGCTGCAATGGGAAGCAAGTGGTGGAATTTTCTAGGCAAACATATGCTCAAGCACCCCGTTCACAGCAGGCACCCTGGGGCCTAAATATGTTTCCTGCTTGATTGTAAGCAAAAGAAGCATTAAATATTAGTGATGGTAATGGAGTAGTGAATAATAGCTTTTACCGAAATGTATTGCATTTTTTTTTTCGTAACTCATTCTGATAATTACTGCAGGATTGAATAAACCCCACCTTTCACATTTTTATTCACCTGGTGTTGGGCTACTCATGCATTACTTCAAATCATCCATCTACTAGACAGCGCAACATTCTTTTCCCAGGTGCGCCTACGATGTCACTGCTGCATCTGCTTTGACTCCTTCTGCTGGATTCAGCCTGACAGTCCCAAGGTGAGATCATGCCTGGCCTCTTTGAGAACAGCGAGGAGGACATTGGGGTGTGAAGAAAAGTATGTAGTCACAGAAAAGAATGAGGAGAGGAGGTCCGGGAGTTAACAGGGGTAGGATGTCCACATAGAGTTATATCACAATGTTTTCCAAGTGTGATTGCTGCCCTAGCCAGTTTGGCTCAGAGGATAGAGCATCAGCCTACAGACTGAAGGGTTCCAGGTTCGATTCTGGCCAAGGGCACATGTCCAGATTGTGGGCTTGATCCCCAGTGGGGGGTGTGCAGGAGGCAGCCAGTTGATCAATGATTCTCTCTCATCACTGATGTTTCTATCTCTTTCTCCCTCTTCCTTCCTCTCTGAAATCAATAAAGAAATATATTTTAAAATAAATATATAAATATATAAAAGTGCGATTGCTGACTTCCAGGAAAAAAAATGTTCTTCGTGCCTTTTAATGTCTACTTACCTATCTCTGAAACATTCCATCTTAAGAGGATGAAAATTGTCTTTAAACTAGAAAAATTGGAGTGGCCTCATTTTCACAGGAAATAACCACAATGTATAAGGTCAGAATAGCCCAATACTAGGTTTCTTACTTTCTAATAACGATGTGAAATTCTACATCTTCAATGTGGTAAAATTCTGAAAAAAAATATATCTAGTACAATAAATCTCTTAGATAAGATACAAATCGGATTTCCAATAATCAAATAGAAATATCTGGCTAGTAAAGAGCTATGAGAACATAATGGCTTCTTTTCTATTTCTAATGATTCCTTACACTTCAAAGCTTTAGCCATCCTTGGTCTAGGATAGGAACATAAGGACTGAAAGGATTTTGATATTTAGTCAACAAGGTTATGTAGGAATGAAAAGAATTACACTGAAGGAAAATTCTTTATCATCCCTTGTTGAAAGTAGAACCCACTCATGGAAAACATTGTGGATAACAGATAGAAAAACCGTACATGCTACTCATATGTACAATTTGCCGTGTTAGCTAAATCAGCAGCTTCCTCTTCGGTAGTGGTGGAAAAGGGATATTTCAGTGGCCGCCAATACAAAGTTAAAAATTCTCCTATCGTGAGGAAGACATAAACAGATGGAAGAACATACCGTGTTCATGGACTGGTACAATCAACATCATCAAAATGTCCATACTACCCAAAGCAATCTATAGATTCAATGCAATCCCCACTAAATTACCAACGGCATATTTCACAGATCTAGAACTAACGTTCCAAAAATTCATCTGGAATTAAAAAAGACCTCGAATAGCTGCAGCAATCCTGAGAAAGAAGAACAACGTAGGTGAGATCTCAATACCAGATATCAAACTGTATTACAAAGCCACTGTTCTTAAAACAGCCTGGTACTGGCACTAGAACAGACATATAGATCAATGGAATAGAATAGAGACCCCAGAAATCGACCCAAAACACTATGCCCAATTAATATTCGACAAAGGAGGCAAGAGCATACATTGGAGTCAAGACAGTCTCTTCAATAAATGGTGTTGGGAAAATTGGACAGATACATGCAAGAAAATGAAACTAGACCACCAACTTACACCATACACAAAAATAAACTCAAAATGGATAAAAGACTTAAACGTAAGGTGGGAAACCATAAAAATACTAGAGGAATCCATAGGCAGCGAAATAGCAAACATATGTCGAAGGAATTTCTTCTCTGATAATGCTCCTAGGGCAATGGAAACTAAAGAGAAAAATAAACAAATGGGACTACATTAAAATAAAAAGCTTTTGCACAGCAAAGGAAACCATCAACAAAACAAGGAGACCCACTGCATGGGAGAACATATTTGCCAATGATATCACCGATAAGGGTTTAATCTCCAACATTTACAAGGAACTCATGAAACTTAATAATAGGAAGATAAACAATCCAATCAAAAAATGGGCAAAGGACCTAGATAGACACTTTTCGAAATAGGACATACAGAGGGCTGAGAGACATATGAAAACATGCTCAAAGTCACTAATTATACGAGAGATTCAAATCAAAACGACAATGTGGTATCACCTCACACCTGTCAGAATGACTATCATCAACAAATCAACAAACAACAAGTGCTGGTGAGGATGTGGAGAAAAAGGAACACTCGTGCACTGCTGGTGGGAATGCAGACTGGTGCAGCCACTGTGGAGAACAGTATGGAGCTTCCTCAAAAAACTGAAAATGGAACTCCCATTTGACCCAGTGATCCCACTTCTAGGAATATATCCCAAGAAGCCAGAAACACCAATCAGAAAGGATATATGCATCCCTATGTTCATAGCAGCACAATTCACCATAGCTAAGATTTGGAAACAGCCTTAGTGCCCATTAGCAGATGAGTGGATTAAAAACCTGTGGTACATCTACACAATGGAATACTACACTACAGTAAAAAAGAAGGAACTCTTGCCTTTTGCAACAGCTTGGATGGAACTAGAGAGCATTATGCTAAGTGAAATAAGCCAGTCAGAGAAAGATAAATACCACATGATCTCATTCATTTGTGGAATATAGGGAACAACATAGACTGATGAACAGGGACAGATCCAAAGACGGAGAAACAGCAATCAGACTATTAATCCCCAGAGGGAAAGTAGGGGAGGGTGGGGGTAAGGGAGAGAGATCAACCAAAGGACTTGTATGCATGCATATAAGCCAAACCAATGGACATGGACAACAGAGGGATGAGAGCATGAGTGGGGGGTAGAGGGGGACGATGGGGGTTAATGGGGGGGAATGAGGACACATTTGTAATTCCTTAACTAATAAAGAATTTAAAGATTTAAAAAAGTTTATTTTTAGATAAAAAGTTAATGTACATATTAGGATATACATACTAAATGAATGTTTACTCCTTCAACAAATTTACATACTTACTCCAAAAAAAAAAAAATTCTCCTATCACGTAGATATGTAACCTTTGCCTCGACTCTTTGATGTCGACAAACGTGTCATTTGAAAATGCCTCAGTTTTGCTGGCATGTCATCAATTGATGTCCAAGAAACAGATTCAATTATACTATTTCACTGTTTATCATTTATCCTCTTTTCTCCCCAACCGTTAACAAAGGGGTGGTTTGCACTGTTTAGTCTCGCGTTAAGATGGGATGCAAGATCTGAAGCCCCAGGGCCGGTTCTCTCCAAAGCACTCTGTTTAGCCTGCTGGTGAAATTACAGTGTGTGGTTTAAAAAGGGCTTTGAGTGTTCATCTTTATTCAAATACACGGCATCTTCAGCCAAATAGGATTCGGGAAAGGGCATTGAAAAGAAAGTTCTCAAAATTGTCAACAATTTTTAAAAAATAAAATGTTTAGAATTCAATATTTCTTTCAAATTGAATTGTACTTGACTGGTTGCCTAATACTGATAATTCTGCTTATATACAGAAGAACAAGAAAAATCAATTTATAGTAATTTTATGTATAAGGGGAAATGGACAGCAAATTAATAATTTAAATAATTCTCTCCTAACTGCATATCTATAGGCCATGGGGTCAGGACTTTAAATTACACTGTGGGGCAGAAAACATTTTAATGTCATTTCCTATCATTTTGGTTACAAATAGCATATCATTTGAAATCCTTCACCAAAATCTTGCTGCTTAGATTCAAAAGAATACCAACATTTTGTTCCCTTCCCAACCAGTCATTAGAGATCCTTCTTTAGACCAAAAAGGTCCTTCAAGTCCACCAGAGTTGCCCTTCAGGGTAAAAATAAAACGTTCATCTGTTCATCTCCCAAAGAGATGCGGATAAGATAAAGTTATTAAAAGTAAGAAGAGGCCAGAGTCTCTTAATTCTCTTTTAAGGTATTAAGTAACTGTTGCTTATACAACTCTCTCTCTCTCTCTCTCTCTCTCTCTCTCTCTCTCTCTCTCTCTCTCTCTCTCCAGTTTTCTTTAAAAGGAACTTGAATTAGTATATCACGATAACATGTCTTCCAACTATGTGTGCACTGTGAACAAAGCATGCTGATACCCCATTTTGGTGGTTTTCCTTTTATAAAACGCATTGTGCCCCCAATTACCGTCGACACAGGACTGTCACAGCCCCTCGATTGATGGAGGGACCACTCCTATGGACCCACGCCAGCTCTTTCAAATAGCATTTGGCTGCCCACAAATCCCTTGGGGTGAAAAGAAAAGTTCCCAGAGTCAAATAAATTCGGAAATACTGTATATTGTTTTTAATTATTGGGAAGTCAAAACACACATTAACATGGGCTTTAAGAAATATTTGTAAAGTTAAAACCTGTTTAATTTTTTTAACTGTGTTTCTCAAATGTAGAGGCCAACTGCATCCACGTAAGTGTGTGCACGTGTGTGTCTGTGTATGTGTGTTTCTGAGCTTCTGTGTGAAGCACTTGTTAACATCCCATGGAAATCAATGCTCCTGGGGTTACATGAGGGAAAACAGCTTAGGGCATTCAACTCCACAAAGCCGCCTTTAGGTAAGGAGTAAACACCTTTTACATCTATGTCAACAGCGGGGACCAGCAGGGAAGCCCAGAGGAAGGTCTTCACATGGCCGTGAGGAAGCACTAAGACAATGGGCATCTGGTTTGAGCAGGAGTTTTAGTGAACCCCTTAAAAGAAATCAAAGAGGGGATTATTCAAGAAAATGCTTAGCAAGTTCACCATCTTTCCCAGAAAGAACCCAATTACTTACACATAAGGAACACTCATGACATTATCCTTTGAAAGAAAACCTCTCCTACTTATGGGAAGTTGAAGATGTACATTTTAGATAAGAAAACTTTCATTAAAATGTTTTTAAAGATTGGATTCTGAAGTTATTTCATTTGAAGCCCACAGGACAATGTAAAGATATGACTGTATAAGAGAAAAATTTTATGAAAAAATTACTCAATACCAGAAATATAAGCAATTTACAACCCAAGCAGAATGACTATAGTAGATACTACTTAGTTTTCCTGTCTCCCTTCCCTCCTAGGAATATGACTAGACATTTCCTAGTCTTACTTATAAGTAGATGAGGATGTAAGTCTGAGTTCTGACCAGTTGAATGTAGACGGATGAAGGTAGACACCACTTGTAGAATTGGCCCATAAACATCCTACCCTAGTACTGACCACTCTTTCTCTTCACCACTTTGATGTTTGGATGAGGAGGATTCAGCAGAAGCCTATGAGATCCAAAAAAGACAGTAGAAGAAAATTGAAATAAATTGAGAGCCCGAATTGACAGATGGAAGGCTGGCCCCAGAGCACTTTTGTTGAATTGCTATGTGAGTAAGAAATAAACTGACATGATCTTAAACAACTGAGAGTTGGCATTTGTTGTAACAATTAGACTACACCAGTTCACAGAATACCCAGAAAAGAAAGTAACAAATTGTGTAGCTTACTTATTGGTCTTTTGCAAGAACTGGGCCTTTGAAGTACTTATTACAATAAACATTTTTACTTTGAAAAGCACCCTTTAGATATGAGAGAATATTTACCAATCACTAAAATGAAACATCTCTTTAAATGTAAAATACCATTATCAGGAAAAGACAGTGTTTATTAGCACCTGAAAGCAATAAGCTTAAGGTTGTTGAATAACATTGAAAGGGCCGCCGTAGCCTGGCTGACATGGCTCAGTACTTGAATGTCGACCTATGAATTAGGTCTAGGAGGTCATGGTTTGATTCCCAGTTGGGGCACATGCCCGGGTTGTGGGCTCGATCCCCAGTGTGGGGCATGCAAGAGGCAGCTGATCAATGATTCTCTCTCATCATTGATGTTTCTCTCTCTCTCCCTCTCCCTTCCTCTCTGAAATAAATAAAAATACATTTTTAAAAAAGGGGCCCCATTATGTGGCTTGCTATATTATAGAGCATGAATGAAGAACATAAGGAGAAACCTTTTGAAGTTACATATTTCATAGCTATGAAAATATGAACAATGGAGGGAAAGCTTTATGGAAGACAGAATGACATAGTAACAGGCAGAAAGAAAGAGCAGCTAGAGATACCTCTAAACTCTTCTTGACTAGCACATTAGTGCTTCTGTCACCTAGAAACAGGCTGTCGGAGTAACCTGGTACAGGTGCTGTTTTCCAGGAAACTAAGTCACATGTTCTCTGTCACTTGTTTCCTAGGATTTACCCTGGTTAGGATTGGGAAAAGTATACTTGGCTGATACAAGCAAACTGTGGCTAAAAACAGATTTCCCACTTCTATAATAGTCAATAGCTTCATAGAATCAGGCAAGAGACCACTGTGCCAAGTTGGTTGGAATTAGTCTCTTTCTGTTCTGTGCTCCAATAGAACTAGGATAACACTTCTGCTCTAGCATTCATCACGTTCGGCATCTACGGTTCACTCCAGGAAAAGACTGAAGGCGCCTGGTGGTCAATTAATGGCTGCAACTCCTGAATTAACATGTCCTGACAGCATGTACAACTCCTTGCCGAAGGAAAATTGCTTTATGAGATTCCTGTAATATGCATGTTCCTCTAAAATCATGAATATATAACCCATCTAAAAGTTTCTCTTGGAAGAACTGCATCGATTCCATTTTCACAGAAGGTGACCTTCCAAAGAAGACTATGGCAGTTGCAAGAAACTAAACATTCAATTCTTGAAATGATACTTGGCAAGGCTGACAGTGTGCAAAGACAGAAATATATCTGGGTATGTATTGTTGAAACAGTCCCTTTGTAGAGGAGGTTCTCAGATGTTGGAAGAACTCCAGGACCCCCCAGAAAACTAGGGTAAGGGCATCTTCCTCAAGAGATCAAATCCCGATGATATCCACATTATGAGCATGAAAGGAAATGGTAAAAGATGGCTTCGAATAATGGTTGAAATGAGGACTCCTGCTCTTTCCAAGTATAGTAATATCTAACACCTCTTTTGCACTTCGTGGCTACAAAAGTTGCCAAGGGAGATTTTTACAGTGCCATTATATCATGCTGTCTGCCTTGCAAAGAACTGGAATCATCAGTCTAATTCATCTCATGCCAGTTGCTGATGTTACAATCCCACAGAAAATGACTAAAATTTAACACATTTTTACACAAAGATTTACCACTGAGCAACACTCATCATCTCTTAAATGCATATTTTTTTTAGTCCTATACAGAAAACAGTCCTCAGAATCACACAATTAAAGGCCAGGAAGAGAGGACTCTTCACAATGTCCAAGTTTGTGAGATTTTGGCTAGAAGAGAAGAAGAAGGCATTGCAGGAAGAGAGAGAAAATGAGGTGTAGCATTTTCATTTCATCACAAGTTAAATAGAAGAGGCTGTTTCCATTGGAAACTGTGACAAATGTTAACCTGAATTTCCTGTGTTACTTGTAAGTTGCTTGGAATTGGCTTTATATGCATACATATCTGAGGTGTAGACTATATTAAGCACAAATTATGACTTAGATCCAATAGTGAAGCTTAGGCATCTTTTTATAAAAGCAAATCACTATGAGATAGAGGATCTGAAATTCAAGTCCTCTTTTTTTTTCAACTTTGATCTTTCATGAACCAAATAGCTACAAAATAGAGACTATGAAACTAAAACCACTTTCCCCTCAATGGAATTGAAAAACTAGAGAGAGGAGAGATTGTTCGGAGAGAGTTGTTTAGACGCATTGTAATTCAGGCTTAACTTCCCTTTCCAAATATATTTTCCATCTGCTTTCGCACATACGCTCTCTTTCAACTAGGCTGGTCTATTCGTGGCACTTGATATTTCTTTCTTATCCTCACCTCTAATATCTTAACATTTCTCTTACCTATTTATTTCATTCTTCACCACCAAATATGAGACAAGTATTTGACAACCTCAGTCTGGAATGAACACGTTTTCCCTTGAAACTTGATAAGCAGATAATCTTGCTTTACGTTGGGTAAGTTAGTTGACGTCTCCTACAGAAAAGGAGGTACTAATACCAGCTTTTTGGGATTTCTGTAAGAATTAAATGAGATAATTCAATGAAATGTGCCTCGTACAGTAACAGGCAGATAGCGGCTGCTCAATAAATGCTAGAGAATGAAGTACTTATTTTTCTAATCACTCTTTGATTACCTCAGTGCATATACCCTGTACTGATGTATGTAATATAAACAGAAGCTATTTATTTCATATGTTTTTATCTCTCATAGCTTTTTCACACATATATACCCAGCAAAATCTATAAATTAAGAAATGGAATAATTTTTATTTTTTTCATATATAGGCTAGACCTATCCATTTGTCTTAATTTTACACTTCCAAATTCCAGACATTGGGTTTCTCATGGTATCACTTTTCTAGGGTCCATTTGTCCTTCAGAAGCACTAAAGATTCACTTCTCTGCTATCATTGCCAAGTGCAACAGGCACAGCTATCCCAGACCACCAGCTTAGCCTTTGATCTGGGCAGTTCCAACTTTACATACTCCAAGTACATCACCAATGCACATTGAAAGTTAGTGCTTATTCTAACATATTTTCTTCAGTGTTCACATGTCCTTGGCCCTCTTTACATCATCAGTAGCTGAAAGTCCTAAATTCCTTAACTCCAAGATCATCTGCAGCTTCAGAAGGTTTTCCTTTCCCTTGTAGTACATTTATGAAAGAAAGTGTCCCTACAATTAAAGTGCCCCCACAATTAAACCTCTAAGAATCAATCACTCAAGCTTCAAATCTCTTTTCATCTCTAAATAAGTAGAAAGTACTTATAACTTTAATTGATCCCAAATGTCAAAATATGTATTTTTCATTTTCTATACATCATCTTTCTAAAAAAAAAAAAATACCACATTGCCATTTACTCCCTATCTAATTATTTAATAATTGAATTAATATGTATCAGGACAAGTATGGAAAGGAAAAATAAGAGCAAATTTATATGAAGAGCTTTAAAATTGATGGGCAAGAGACAGAGGAAAGAATGCTACGGAAATGTCTTTGAGTCAGGGAGATGTGATGAAATCTGTTCTCTAGTGGAGGCCTGGCTTTAGAAAGAAACAGGAATAGTTTATTTATAGAAGGAGGCAGAGAGTAGAGTTTAGAGGAAAGATGAAGATAGGGAGTTAGAGCTAGTGGAGGACCATCTGACCATGTACTGTTGGTGATATATATATATTAACTATAAAACAACAAAATAGTTGTGCATGAACAGATTGGCTTACACCAGCTGGCAACCCTATCTAATTTAAGTATTCAGTTGCTATGGTTAAAGCCATATCACCCTTTAACTGAAGGCAACACCAATGACACTTCACCACGGCCCTTCTGGCAACCTGATCTTGTTGACTTTGCCTTGAAGATGTTCTCTTCCTCCTTCAGGAAGTGCACTTCTCCCTTCAGCTCACCTTAAACCCTGATTGTTTAGTTGTCTTGGTTTCTCCCGCAAACTTTTTGATAAAAACACCTTGCATTACCATTTTTTGGTATACACTTCAAAGCACATCAACTAGATAATTATCCAATAACTCAACTTTACATAACTCACATAACCTTGTTTTACATCTGGAAATGGAAAAGGCCATTAGTCAGATTATGTTGAGTATGGGATATAATTTAAATTGCCAACTCCACTTAAAAATAAGGCTAACTCAGCCCGTTTCTTTACAGAAATGAATTTGAATCAAGTTTATATTTCCAAACAATGAGAAATCAACAACTAAATTTAGGGTGAATTTAGCTTAATGTGATGAAGAGTGTGTAGTTTCAAGTTAAAACCACATGGATTTGGAGTTCAATGCCATCATTCACTAATTCACATGATTCAGCCTCAGGTATACATTGTGTATAAAATGTCAATGACACCAATCTCACAGGGTTATTACAAAAGCCAAGTGAGGTAACATCCATTTATCGGGGTATTTGACATGATCAAACTCATAGCACTCACCAACCCCTTCAATACACTTCTCTTTTGGAATCTCAAATGGTTGAGTCTACTTTGTCAGCAAATTGTCTATATACCCAGCTGAAAATTTAGATAATTTCTAAAGGAAGATTGGAAAATTTTTATGTAAAAATATTTTTACTTTTGACAATGGGAAATCTCATCTATCCCAAGCCTAACTTAAAACTGTTGACTCCATACTCTAGGACCTGACAAAAGAGGTAAAACATTTCAGGTTCATTTGGTCCATAACTTTGTGTGATCCTTACATGGGCAGAGGCTTTGAAGTAACTGTATGATATTGTATCCAAGCTGCTGGGCTCCCACTCTACCAACCCCTGAGTGATTCTGGACTCTGCTCTTCATCCGAAGAGGCTCTCAGAGATCATTAGCCCTTATCAACCAGAACCATGAAGATGTGACAGGCTTGTTGAGCAAAAGAAGTGGACTGGCGAAAATTCCAGGTGAATCACTTGGAAATCGCTTATAACAAAGTCTGGCTGGCATAAGGTATAATAGCATTGCTCTCTAAAACTCAGTCATTAAAATATGATTAAAATGTTAGAATACATCCCAACAACAAATACAACATGGTGCTAATGACACGATTACCATTTCATCAAGGTTAACAGGGAGAATTTCCAAGCAAAAGAACATTAGTCACTGAACCAGAAGTCCATTGCGTTGTCTTACAATTTTCCTAACTAAAAGTGAAATAAAGTTCTTATGTGTCTCTAAGATCTGGATTCTTCTTTTCTGTAACATGAGTTGTTTGGATTGAAAGCTTTCCAGTTCTAGATTTTAAAGACTTTAATGAAATTCATGTAATTACTTGGAAATATGTCAAATTAAATTATATAAGTGGTGCCTTTTAATTGACCATTATAATGTACATACTAATTGTGTATAATTGTGCATATTCTTTATTCAAATCAAAATGTAAGCCTCCCAACATTGATATGCTGCCAGAATTTGCAAGAGGAAACACTGGACTAGCTGTTTCAGCTCTATGGATGAAGAACACCTACTCTTAACTCTGCCCCTGGATTGGACAACTATTACCAAGAGAGGTGCATAAGAGTAACAGGAATGGAAAGACGAATAGAAGCTCATGGTAAAAATTAAAGGAACTAAGACAAACATACACATCCTTATAATACAAGGCAAAACATGTCTCATTGTACAGAGGTTTGAGATCATATCCAACATAGGTAACAGGACAACTTCTTAGGAGAGATGCAATTTGAGGTAAGCCTCAAAGCATGTACCTAAGATGCTTCCCCTTTTAACACAAATACGATGGTACAGAAAAAGGCCTTGACTCTCAAGTTGAACATGTGTTAAGTATATGACATGAAGTTCATGGCATACTAGGGATTTATGTATTGAAGATATGACTTAGCCATCCATGTTCACTAAACTTTGAACAGGCCTTAAAACATTAGAAAGTTGGCATATATATCATTACTCATGACATCCATGTCTTCAGAAACGACAACAGAGGGAGACTAGACTTTGGATTTTGAGTACGCAATTCAATACATAGAACTGTACACTTGCAACTTATATAATGTCACCCAAATAAACTTAATAAAATAAAGAAATGATAACAATGGGAGTTTTCTTGAAAAATAGTTTTCTCTGCATTTTGTTCATCTTAATAAGCCCTCTGGCTGACAAATGCCCTGCAAACCTTGTTTTTCTTTGTTTGACAACTGTTAATTAGGCCCAAGTATCGTTAATATGGGCGCGGGGGCCGGTTCTCAGACAGCTGAATTCTGCCTGTTGTGCAGGCATGCGGCTGTTTCACTTTTTAAATTCCAGCTCTAACACAGGCCTCAGAAAGAAAGAAAGAAGGAAAACTGGATGGTTGGATATTTCTTCAAATAAAAGTCCAGAGCTCAAAGGCAAAGTCCTTGAAGACAATGTACAATAGGGCTTTTTTTTTTCAAGTCAAATAAAAGCTGTTTTATGAAATTAAGCTGGAAATATTATAAGTGGGAAGTGGCCACAGCATAAATAGGAACCTTTCAGAAGGAGAGCAAGCATGTGTTATTTGTTCTCTGAGTAAACAGTAGTGGCGGATTCAATCAGCAAGCAACGTTGGGTAGTTATGACCATTTTAATCATGTAAAAAATTCGTAAGTGTTTATGGTGCATTAAACAGAATCTTCAAGTGAGTCTTGAGGAATGTGAACAAGTCCTCCTTACCAATAGACTGGAGATAAGAAGGGGCCGGTTCTCTTGTGTGGCTCCTAATGCAAAGGGGATAGGACGTTTCAGCATCTCTCTGCTACCTCCCTCTACTCTTCACAGACATATGGAAATAGTTACACCCAATGGCATAAAAAAATATTTGAAACTATCAAACAGTTCCAAAGCATGGACTGAGCCATATTTCATGTGGAGAGGGACTGCCTTTAGTTCTGTTCTGAAAGGCCTAAAAAGTGCAAAGCAATAGTACTTTAGGTATTTATATCCACTCCGATTCTCTAATGTTTAAAGTCAGGCTGAAAATGTTAATTTTAGATGTTAATTATAGAGCTGGAATAAAGCGTTGGTTATAAAATAGCTAGCTGAGGTAAAATCCCTCCATAATGATCAGGTTTTCGGTTCTCCCTGTTATTTAAAATACTACCAAAGAAATACATTACAGAAAACACTAGCATGCAGCACCTCTCTTCACTTGGAATCTGTATGAATGATAAAACTAACTAAACACGAGGAAACCAGACATTTATCTGGTCTCCACGCCATTTTATTCCCTTGCATATAACATGTATGAATCTTACATTTGTATCTGGTATCAAAGATCAAAGATAACATCCTAACATAAAGAAGCGAAGTATTTCTTAATGGAGGCAGCCCCCGTTTTACACAACTCCCAATTTTATCTCATTTCTGCCTTGAAAAATACTATGGGGTTTTTGAGGTAGGGATGTAAAATTTTTTAATGTTAAGAACTGTAGAGATTTGGTAAAAGATTAAAGGACTCTTTTTGTAAGTAAATATTTTCTCTAACCATGAGCCAGTGTATGTCAGGAAGTCAATGTACAGAATTAGATTTCCTCTGGGTATGAAATCGAGAGGTCAGTCTCATAAATGCACACGCACTTTACTATCCTTAGAGCAGCATGTGAAGAACAGACCGACCCAAGAAACATTGAGAAGCTGGTGCAAGAAAGTTGTTGATGTGCTCCTGTCTCCATTCCCTAGCCCTTTATTTTTTTAATGTTTTCCTTCTCCTTCAGTTCTTTTCCTTCCTTTTTCCCTCGAGTCACCCATGTCCCACTCTTCACTTTCAGATGCCCATAACCCTTGCTGTTATCTAGACGTTTAACCTACTTTTCCCCCTGTTGAAACTATGACTGATCTACATGCCAAGCCATCAGAAAACTTTTGCCCATTTTCCAGTGTAACGGCTGGTTGCCTCCTGGGTAAATTTATATTAAGAAAATCACAAGTGAGGAAGGTTTAATTGGGCAACCTTCCATAAATACATGTTTTAGTTGTGTAAGCACGTACGTCTCAATTCCTGATCTGAAAGCCACGGGTCACCCTACCCACACGAAGTCCCACCCCACTGCTAATAGCACAGGGAATGCCATCCATTACAAGGCACACTTCTATTTTAGAAACCACAAAGAAGGGGGGGGAATGGTGCTATTTAAACGATGACATCGTGTCTTCATGAAAATCCGGTGTGACATATGAGTTGATAACATCAGCCCCTCATTGCTTTGAAATGGCTTCGTCTATTCCAAAGAATTTGGCAATCTATCCTACCTTCCGTCACAGCGCTTGGAGGGTGAGAATAATCTCTTTGCCACTATTTCAGGAACAAAACATAACACATCTTCATCTACTTGTGCATATCTTCCTTTTTTTAGGTCCATAAAACCCTTGGTTCTTAATTTGTAAGAAAATATGAAATTCTGATCATGTCTACAACAATGTTTCAATAATATAAAACTATTTTCCACCTAGCAAATGGAGAGCTAGCGTGTCATCTGCATCCATATGAGAGTGCAGGGCAACCAACTAGCCCAAAGACAAGGGTTTTAAGAAACCTTTTTAAGGAAAGACAAGTGCCTGCTGCAAGTGATACCAGTAAGACATAGCAATGGCCTACCCAGAGCGGATGCAACTGGTCACCAGGAAAAACGATTCATCCAGGTTGGTTGGAAAGCTGGTGGAGGCCAAATGTAGTCTGGGAAAAGCGAAGTACCTGGAAGATAAGAACATTGAGAGATCCCACAGATTTTTCCACTTTTATACTCTTAAGAAAAAAATAATAAAATAAGTAAAGATTGTAGGAGGATCTATATTCTAGTGGCCATAAATACAACAAACCTGGACTTCATCTCTTATAAAACAACAAGACCAACCTGTATGAACAAGATGTAATGGTTTTGTGTGTTTTTTTTAAAAAAAGGTGCAACAGCCGAAACCGGTTTGGCTCAGTGGATAGAGCATCGGCTTGCGGACTGAAAGGTCCCAGGTTCGATTCCGGTCAAGGGCATGTACGTGGGTTGCGGGCACATCCCCAGTAGGAGATGTGCAGGAGGCAGCTGATCGATGTTTCTCTCTCATCGATGTTTCTAACTCTCTATCTCTCTCCCTTCCTCTCTGTAAAATATCAATAAAATATGTTTAAAAAAAAAAAAAGTGCAACATTTTTCTTTTTCTCTCTCTGCAGCTCCGGTGTCTGTCTTTGTGTTCTTATTTCCATAGTCTTTGCCTTCCCACTGCACCCCAGGCGCTGTAGGGAAATGCATTTTTATCTCTTAGTCCTCAGCATCTCCCACAGTATCAGGCATAATGTAGGTCCTCTGGAAACATTGCCAATACATATTCTATTCTTTGTCTTAATATAAAGCAGTGGAGTTTTACTTTTTACTTAAAAATGTTATCTCCTCTTTCTTACCATTTAAAACTATTAATGCAATAAGAAAATCACTATTCCATAGTTCAGTTGTTCTCAACCTTCTGGCCCTTTAAATACAGTTCCTCATGTTGTGACCCAACCATAAAATTATTTTCGTTGCTACTTCATAACTGTAATGTTGCTACTGTTATGAATCGTCATGTAAATATCTGATATGCAGGATGGTCTTAGGCGACCCCTGTGAAAGGGTCGTTTGACCGCCAAAGGGGTCGCGACCCACAGGTTGAGAACCGCTGCCATAGTTGTTCAAGAGACCATTTGTTTATTTTTAGTGCCATGAAACTATAGACTTAAGTGTAATGGACTTTAAAGGTGTATGCTACCTTAGAGATCATCTTACTTAACCAAGCCCTCTCTATATCTATACTAATAAAAGGGTAATATGCTAATTAGACTGGGAGACCTTCTGGACAAAGCCAAAGCCATGGTGGCAGGGCTGAGGCAGAGGTGGTTAGGGGCAATCAGGCCACGAGGGAAGGGTAGTTGGGGGTGATCAGGCCACGGTTGGGGGGGGGCAGTTGGGAGTGAGCAGGCCATCAGGGGTGGGTAGTTAAGGGTGAGCAGACCAGCAGGGGGGCAGTTTGGGGTGATCAGGCCAGCAAATGGGGGGCAGTTGGGGGCAATCAGGCCAGCAGGCAGAGTGGTTAGGGGTGACCAGGCAGGCAGGCAGGTGAGCTGTTAGGAGCCAGTGGTCCCAGATTGCAAGAGGGATGTCCGACTACCAGCAGTTGGACATCCCCCGAGGGGTCCCAGATTGTAGAGGGTGGTAAGGCTTAGGGACTCCCTCACCCCCCCCCCGTGCACGAATTTCATGCACCGGGCCACTAGTACATATATAAAAGGCTAAGCGACCATCTGACCATCTGACAGGCTGGTAGGTATGACACACACTGACCACCAGGGGGCAGATGCTCAACTTAGGAGCTGCTGAGCTGTGGTGACTTGGCAGCAGTGGTTCTTGGGTGACACACTCTGGAACCAGAGAGGAAGGAGCCCAATTCTGGGTTGCATCACCTAAGAACCACCCTCTCGCAATCAGGGACCCCTCAGGGGATGTCGGAGAGCTGGTTTCAGCCTGATCCCCATAGGCCAGGCCGAGGACCCCACCTACTGGAAGGACCCCATTTACTCCACAGATATCCTTTGAGCTGAGGCGCCACCCCAGGTGCAGCCCAGGTAGGGACCGCGGGAGGTTGGCTCCAGGGTGTGTCCAGCCCATCTCACCCAGTCCCGCCCTGCTGGTCACCTTCTAATTAATTTCCTTTCAATGTGCACAAATCCATGCACTGGGCCACTAGTTTACTGATAAGCTGAATTGCAGGAAGGCTCCATGGCTTGCCAATAATTACACAATTTGAATTCAGGGTTGCCATTCCCTGTAACCCAGGACTCCTCTATTGCTGAATGGTTGCACTGGTATCAGCCTTTGAAAATACCCAGAAAAGAAATAACCAATGAATAATAACTAACAAACCCCCTTATTTGAGGTCCTATGCTGCATTGAGAAACTTGCTATGTCGTAGTGATTTGGCGTCACTCTAGTTTAGCCTCACCTGTCATATAATAGTAGCTGACATTATTAACTGCTTATTACATGTCAAAACAGTTCTTATTATATTACATTTTTCTCCTCAAATAATTTAATAACCATAACCATCAGGAGGTATTCCAATTTAACAAATGAGGAAAAGGAAGCATAGAGAAATTAATTTGACCAAGGTCACACAGCTATGAAAGTGTTGGAGTTGAAATTCTGGCCCGCATAATTTGCCTGAAGAGACCATGTTTTACTAAGACCATATACTGACACTAAAAATCATCTAATTTACAGATGTTTTATTCCTTCAGAAAAAGATTTACTTGTAATTTCAAGTGCAACTATCTGTATGTACCCTTTCTACCCAAAATTACTGAAAAGTTTAAAACCTAAATTCATTAGGTATTCTCAAATGAATTATAGACTTCACATAATCTTATAGGAAATTAAGCCACTATATCAATTGCCATAATAGTATGTAACAAACCACCCTAAAAGTTAGTTGCTTAAAGCAACAACCATTAATTATTTCTCACGGAACTATGGCTCTGCTGGACATTTTTGCTGATCAGCAGTGAGTTCAGCTGACTTAGGCTGCTCTTGCTCATGTGTCTACTCAGTTGATGGATGGACTGGGGTTGGCTGGGCTGGAATGACCTCAGCTAGGACAACACTGATCTTGTCCGGTCTCTCTCATCCCTGGGTATATTCTCCCGATAGTGGCCAGAGTCAGGTTGGATAAATGGATATATGCAGGCATTTTTAAAACCTCTTCTTCTATCAGATTTTCTCTGAATCATTGGCCAAAGAACGTTATGTGGCCAACTGTAAGATCACTGTGGGAGGGTGATACCAAAGTGAGTGCTTACAAGGAGATATAAAATATTGGTGCCATAAGTCAATCAATCTGACATTTCTAGTTTTTCTTGGGCTCCATCCTCAAATCTATTATAACAAATCCTTTATTTGGGTAGCATGCAAGATGCTTATATCTCAAGCATTCACCTTTTCCCTTGAGGAATCTTGTAACTAAAGTGGTATATCCTTAAGGGAATTATCAAATGTTGCCTCAATAATGAAGATGAATGCCTTATAAGGCTGGCTGTTACTACATAACCATTTAAAATTTCTCCTGCATATAGTAATATTTAATTCAGCCTTATTTTATGATAAAGTAAATGAGCTAAGATAAATGAAAGGCAATGTCTGCAAATATTAATGTTAATTTGAATCATTGTGAATTAACACCTTCTGTAGAACAGTCTGCACATGGTGAGTTCATTTGGTTGGTGAATGGAGCTAATACAGATAGAATCATGTATTTAACTTCTATTTTTTTTTTCTGTCCCATGAAAGGGATATGGGCCCTCATTCAGACCACTCATCATATTAATTATTAGGAAGAGTGGACAAATAAGGCTCAATTCATAGATTAGTGGATTGTCTCACTTATGCAGGAAATATTTAGTGAGCATTTGTTCTGTCATCAGTTCTGGGTGTACACAGAAGAATAAGTCTTGGTCTGCCCAATCCCCTCCTTAAGGGAGAGAAGGCGGTGTGAGAGCTTCCGTGGTCAGGTATGAAATGTTAGATTGGTTAGTTCAATCTGGGCCTTGTACAGCAACAATCTGGGCAGAGCCCATTGAGAGAGGCCAAACAGTTGCCAGGATTAAGGCAGAGTCAAGACACTTCGCTTTATATCAGCCTCTGGATTATTGGTGAAGTTAAGCCAAGCAAAGGCACAGAATTAAGTCAGACAGACCTCTCATTAGGAAGTTACCAGGACAGGGACCCTGTGATCAAATGCTATACAAATGATCTGAACTAAGTGCTCTGAGAACACTGAGGACATGGGAGGGGGAAAATAGAAAATAACAATAAGTTCCATTTCAAATGATAAAGCCTAAGGGCCTAACTGTATTAAAACGTTATGCATACAAGGGCATAGGGCACTGAACTATGTCACTAGGAATTTAAACTTGGGCAAACTTACTTTGCCCCTATCGTCAAAAGCAAGAATAAAAACATAAGAAGTACTGGTTAAAGACAAACAACAAAAAGAATGTCAGTAATAGAAAGGGCCTTAAAGTTGTAGGAAGATGACCTATTCATTTGAGAGGATTATAGGAAGAAAAAAAATTCTTAGGATGAATGGATTTGAAATAGAGAAATAGGAGGATAGTCTAGAAGTCTAGACAAAAAGAGGAATTTAGCAGCAGAGGAAATGTGCTGTTTTGAGCCCAGTCAGGAGTCTCATAGTTGAATAAGTTATTTGCCCCGTGCGACTGCCCATGACATAGACCCAAGGATGAAGGTAGCCTTTTGTGGCTATTCCTCGATTTCTACATGCCAGCATGGTTGAATAGCAATAGGACATTTGAAGTGATGAAGCAAGGAGGAAATCAGCCCTCCTCCTGTACTTATCTAATACTAAGAAATGCCAAATATGTAAGGGGAAAATCACTTTGAAAAAAAAGAGCTCAAAACCACATTAAATCTTAGTATAAAGTCCTTTGGTCAAGTTATAATTTTTGAAATAGAGACTCATTATGAAAATGCTGACATAATTTTAACCATAAAAATGCTGATTATTCACAGTACCCTACTATTATCTACTTTTATAACTATATTTGGAATTTTCATATAATATTGAGATTAGTTATATATTTCATCAAAGTGACACATATGCATTCTGTTAGTGAATTTTATGTGACACTGGATTATGGTAACAACTATAAGAACAAGCTAAAGATAAGTCAGTTTACCAGAGGGAAAGCAGTCTAAAGATTGGAAACACTTTAAAATCTTACCTTTTGAGATCAGCAAACATAAGCATGACAGTAGAAAGAATATCTAAGACCAAAGAAGAGGGTAAAGCTTTACTTTTAAATGGCTTAAATTATATTACAATACTAGAGTCCTGGTGCATGGATTCATGCACGGGTGGTGTCTCTCAGCCTGGCCTGTGCCCTTTCACAATCTGGGATCCCCTGGGGGGATGTAGCAGTGCTGAAGTGGCAGGCGGCCAGGGAGGAGCCCCAGCCAGGGCCGGGCGCAGCTCCGCTGCCATTCATCCTGGCCTTGCTGCCCCTGCTGCCTCCATTACTGCCACTCAGTAGCACTGCCACGGAAGAAGGAGAGGCTTCCATCAGCACAGCTGCCCTCGCCAGCTGTGAGTCGGCTTCTGGCTGAGCAGCACTCCCACTGTGGGAGCGCACTGACCACCAGGGGGCAGCTCCTGCGTTGAGTGTCTGCCCCCTGGTGGTCAGTGTGCGTCACGGCAACTTGTTGACCAGTTGACTGGTCCTAAAGGTTGCTTAGGCTTTTATATATATAAACTAGGGGCCTGGTGCACGAAATTCGTGCACTGGGTGTGTGTGGGGGGAGTGTCCCTCAGCCCAGCCTGCCCCCTCTCACATACTGGGAGCCATCAGGCGTTGACCTCCATCACCCTCCAATCGCAGGATCGGCCCCTTGCCCAGGCCTGACACCTCTGACAGAGGCATCAGGCCTGGGCAGGGGACCCCCAGACCCCTCCGATTGCTGGCTCTGCCCCTTGCCCAGGCCTGATGCCTCAGCCAGAGGCATAGACCCCCATCACCCTCCGATCGCCTGATCGGCCCCTTGCCCAGGCCTGACGCCTCCACCAGAGGTGTCAGGCTTGG
Organism: Myotis daubentonii; assembly: GCF_963259705.1. Taxonomy (NCBI): domain Eukaryota; kingdom Metazoa; phylum Chordata; class Mammalia; order Chiroptera; family Vespertilionidae; genus Myotis; species Myotis daubentonii. The sequence goes on along the minus strand of NC_081846.1, from coordinate 7,659,540 downwards.
ACAGGGGACCTCCATCTCCCCCCCATCACTGGCTCTGGCCCCCGCCCAGGCCTGAGGCCTCTGGCCCAGGAATCATGCCTGGGCAGGGGACCCCCATCTCCCTCTGATCGCTTGCTCCACCCCCCGCCCAAGCCTGACGCCTCTGACCCAGGATTCAGGCCTAGGCAAGGGGACCATCATATCCCCCCAATCCCCGGCTCAGCCCCCCGCCCAGGCCTGATGCCTCGGCCAGAGGAGTTGACCCTCATCACCCTCCAATCACCAGTCACCGGATCGGCCCCTTGACCAGGCCTGAGGCCTCTGGCAGAGGTGTCAGGCCTGGGCAGGGGACCCCCAGCTCCCCGTGGTTGCAGGCTCTGCCCCTGCCCAGGCCTAACGCCTCTGGCTGAGGCGTCCGGCTCGGGCAGCGGGGACCCGCAGCTGCAGCGGCCCCGCGATCGTGGGCTCCGCTTTAGGCCCAGGCAAGGGACCCCTAGCTCCCGGGACTGCCAGCTTCAACCGTGTCCAGCTCCCATCACTGGCTCCACCCCTACTTCCTGCTATCACTGGCCAGGGCAGCAAAGGCGCCTGATTCTCTGATCATGGCTGGGGGGCAGGGCAAAGGTGGCCCCGGGGCCGCCTTTGCCCTGCCCCCCAGCTCTTAGCTCCCCCCTGGGTTTCCGATCACTGTCAGGGGCAGGGGGCTTCTTCCTGCTTTCCCTTTCACCTCCCTGCATTGTGCCTACATATGCAAATTAGCCGCCATCTTGTTGGCAGTTAACTGCCAATCTTAGTTGGCAGTTAACTGCCAATCATAGTTGGCAGTTAATTTGCATATAGCCCTGATTAGCCAATGAAAAGGGTATCGTCGTATGCCAATTACCATTTTTCTCTTTTATTAGTGTTGATATGTTTCCTAGATATTTTGAAACAAACATTTTGGTTTACAGCATTAATTATGCTGCAGTTGTGTTGTGGGCTTGTTATATAACCACTATTTATAAACAAACAAAAAAACTATTTTCAATAAATTTTAACTTCCCATTTATTTTCTTTGTTTTTGCATGTTGCCCTCTGTATCAAAGGCACTTTTCAAATCAGAAAAGAAACTGTGTTCTACACTGAGCTATAGCCTTTTGTACACAATCAGACATGATCACAAAGAACAAGTAGGAGACTTCAATGACTCAACAGCAGAGCTTATGTGGGGCTTTTCATTCTCAACAGCAAGGCTTGTCCACACCTTCAGTCCCATAGACATGCCACCCTGGCACCTTGGGAATTGTTCTTCCCTGTCTGGCATGCCTCTGGACGTCAGGAAATGGCATCATCGCCCTTCCTTGGAATTCCTGGACCCTCTGCCCCAGACTCCATTATGGTGAAATTTGGGAGGTGGCACAGCCCAGTGTGACTAGCTGTACCACACACACACTCCGGCTTGGGTGTTCTCATGGATGCACAGAGTCTGGTGTCCTGTTGCTTCCCCCAGGCCTGACCTGCGCAGCCAGTTGCTTCCCTTGGCCTCATCTGGGCAGGTAGAAACAAGACTCCACCTGGTGATATGTTCAGTTTTGACCCTGGCTCAGACACCTGAGCTTTTGAGACTAAAGCATTACCTCATCTTCCTTCTCTGCCTTCTGAGGCAAACGAAGATCAAATGTCTTGCTAAGAAGGGTTAAGGAGGAGAAAGAAATACCAAGAACAAAACCACATCAACTTGTATCTCAATTATACTTTCCAGGGGCCACAGATATTCAGATCATGAATAAAAAACTATGGTTACCATCCTTTGTGGATTCACAATGCATGTGAAGAGGGAGTGCTCACTCTGTAATGTTTGCTCAATTCTTGCTTCAGAACGCTGGGGCTCAACATTCTTGATCTTATTATTGAACTTGTGCCAAGGTCAGTTCCCAATCCTACCGCGGGCACATAAGGGTAAGGTCCCTCCTGGTAGCAGTTGGTGGGGAGCACACTGTCTCTCGGGCCCGAGGACAAACCTTGGCCATAGAGCTGAAGCCTAAGGGCAGGATTGGGTGCGAGTGGGCTATCGAGTGCATGGGGTTCCCTGGTGGCTTTATTCCAACCCTCAGATCTCCTGTGGAATTACGTGGGAGCCAGTTAGCTATGGAAGGATAAGGAAACTGTATTTTGTAAGCAAGACAATTTATACCCCCAATAGACTGCGCATATGTACTTTGTTGTATCTCTAAGTATGTGCTAAAACCATCTGCTAGTCATGGGGTGTCTCGGTGCCAAGGGAAGGGATCCTGACTCCGCGTGGGCCACACCCTCTGTAGAAAGAGCGCGCACCGTTGAGACCAGTATGGAGGTGGCTCTGGACAAGACACGCAAAGAACTCAGAGGGCTCAAGTGTGCCCTGTTCTCAACTGGAGATTCTACCTTCAAACGCATAAATAAGAGCAGTCATTTCCTAAGCCAGGCCTCCTTTTCCTAAATGTAATCACAGATCCTGCATTCCCCGCCCTCCCGGCTCCCGAATTCTGCAGCCTTTCCAGGGTGGCCTGCCCCACACCCCCACTGAAGGCACGTCAGTCTATCACTACCACCCAAGATGATTGTTAAACTCGACCTTGTGTAATTGGCATCTTTTTTCATTTCCAAATATGAAATTATATTTTAACATGTAATATGCCTCTTAAATACCACAAGCACTATTCCCTCTACCACTCGCTGATTGAAAGTCTCTGCTACAGGGATTCTGGGTTTTACCTTATTAAGGGTGATTTTAATACCTAACAGGTCTGCTGTGTGTCTGAACTGGGGACATGCAGTTAAACAAAACTCAGCTCTTACATTCAAGGAGCACAGAGTCGAGTGGTGGAGACAGAAATGTAAACAGGTCATTAGAACACAATTTCTTGATAGAAGCTACGGGAGAACTGAGAAAGCAAGCGGCATTGACTAAGGAAATGGGCAGGATACCTGAAGAGAGTACATTTAAACCGTGTGTGTTTTTTTAATTTAATTATTTTCGGAGGATAAAAGCTTTTGCAGGAAAAAAAAAAAAAAAAAAACAGGGGAAAAAATGCCACCCAGAAATAGCCATTGAAATATTTTGTTTGTGTTTTAGGACTTTACCTATCTTTGAAAAATAAATTTGAGCTATGTGTTTTATAATTTACTTCTCTCTCTTGAGACTACATTTTCCAAAGACTTTATGTCATTAAGTATTATTCTACAGGATGATTGACAAGTAAGCAGCTTTCTGTAATGACAATAAGTAAATAAATGGATCACCCTGTGCCCTGTGCCTGGCAATTTTCTAAGTGCTGTACATATAATAAATAATTTATTCCTAAAACAACAAAACAAAACAGACCCTATGAAAAAATTATTAATTAATCCTTATTTTAATGCTCATTTTACAGATGAATAAAATAAAACACACAACAATAATGTAACTTGGCCACGGGTAGTAAGTTAGTTGCTAGCAATGATAGTTATTATTACCTAGTACGAAGTAAGACGGGCTCAGCTCACACTCTGGAGTTTCTTCCAAAGGCTATTGTTTTTATTGTTATAAACGTTGCTTCTTTACCTACTTTAAACACACACGCACAACACACACTTTTAAAGGCTGTCTCCTGATGTGTTGTTGTGCCTGGCACTCTTTCCTGCACTGAGAAGAACATAAAAATCAAGAGTCCCTCAGATATGTTCGTGACGTGTCCCAGTAGTGATCCATCATGGAATTTATCCAAAACACACTACTACAGAGGCATTATTATTGTAAGGAGCATGCTCATTGTTGCATTATTTCACTTGCATGATTTTATTATTAATGGTGATACACAAAATAAAAATAGAATAAAAAACAATTACTCCTTAGGCCTGGCTAGTGTGTTCAGTGGTTGAGCATCGACCTATGAACCAAGAGGTCAAGGTTTGATTCTGGTCAGGGCACATGCTAGGGTTGCAGGCTCCATCCCCAGTGTGGGACTTGCAGGATGCAACCCGTCAATGATTCTCTCACATCATTGATGTCTCTATCTTTCTTTCCCTCTCCCTTCCTCTCTGAAATCAATAAAAATATATTTTAAAATAATAACTACTCCTTTGTCCAGAGTGCTCACACCCTATACACTGCCACTCCCCTAGTCACGTAGAGCCATTTTGATGATCAGACTGACTATCATGACATCACAGTGCTTATGTCGAAATCACCCTTATTTTACTTAATAATGAGCCCAGTGCACAAGAGGAGTAATGCTAGAAATGTGTATATGCCGAAGAGGAGCTGTAAGTGCTCCCTTTAAGTGAAAATTCTCAACTTAATTAGGAAAGAAAAACCTTTGTGTGCTGAGAACAAACCTTCTCTCCATGAAATTGTGAAGAAGGAAAAATAAATTTGTGTGAGCTCTGCTGCAACTCCTCAGACTTCAAAAGTTACAGCCGCACTGCATAACACGTGCTTCGTTAACATGGAAAAGACATTACATTGACAGGCTGGAATTTTTTAATTAAAGTTTTGAGAGACCACATTCCCATGGTTTTTATTTACAGCATATTGTTATAACCATTCTATTTTATTATTAGTTATTTTTGTTAATATCTTACCGTGCCTAATTTATAAATTAAAAAACATAGTATAAAATATAGTATATGTAGGGTTTGGTACTACTTATGGTTTTAGGAACCCACTGGGGATCTTGGAACATATACCCTCAGGGAAAGGGTGAAGAACTACTGTACTATATGAATACTAATCAAAAGAAGTTTGGAGTGTCTAAATGATTCAGAAAAAAATATTTCTGAGTAAAGAATATTACCAAGAACAAAGAAGGTCATTTCCTAAAGGTAGAGTTCTTTTAATCAAAGTAAAAATATAAAAGTAACAATCCCAAGCATTTATGCACCTAACAGTAGAGCTCCAAAATATCTGAAGCAAAAACGGATGGAATTGAAAACAGAGTAAATAGACAAAGCTACCATTATAGGCATAGATTGTAATACCGCTCTCTCAATAATTGAATGAGCAGGTAGATAGCAAATCGTGATTTAGATTTGAAGCTGGAAACAACACAATTACCAAGGGGCCTAATTAACTTATTAAAACACTTCGTCTAATAGCAGCAGGAGGATCCTTGGAGTTGCACCAGAGGGCCCAGGGAGGAGAGTGGCAAGGAATGGCATCCATATCCTAGGGCACCAATGTCTCTGTATAAAATGATGTAGCCTCAACTTGATTCATTAGTAACTCAAAAGACTGCAAAGCAAGAAAGCTTCAGTATGTATCATACAAGTTTTCTCTATTAAATCTTATGTTCATATCATAATTTAAGAGGTCATAGTCTTTATTGATTAAAGTATTATATATGTCTCCTTTTTCCATTGACCTCTCCCCAGCCACTCCCACCCCCCAGCATATGCCCTCAGTCCCCTAGTGTCTGTGAAGAGGTCACAGTCTTGATGATGTTACTATAAAACTGTTTAAATGACCAAACTGGACATTTCCTACCTTTTTCTTTTTTTTTCAAAACAAAGGTCATTAGTCTATTCAAACATGGTGGCATTCTTTCTATACATTTCTGCATCATTAGATGATTTAAGGCCAATCAAAGCTTGATAGCTAGATTTAAAGCTATCAAGTTCAACATCATTTAAAGATTAAATTGAAAAGGTTTGGCTTAATAGAGCTCCTGTCCCTGATTTTTTTTTTTTTAAAAAAAATGTGTAGAATAGGCATTCATCTGTGTGATATAATAAGATTCTAGGAAAACTTTCTTGCTCAAAATTGTTTTGCAACCCATGAGTCACAGTGATAGACACACCACATTAGAATTCCTTAAGGTTAAAATACTGTTCCCCAAACTAGCTTCTTTATCTTTCTTTTTCCTCGTTGTTTTATTTTTAAATATATTTTTATTGATTTCAGAGAGAAAGGGAGAGGGAGGGAGAGAGAGACAGAAACACAAATCCTTGATCCACTGTCTCCTGCATGTCCCTACTGGGAACCGAGTCCACACCCAATCCTGGGAATCAAACTGTGACCTCTTGTTCATAGGTCAATGCTCAACCACTGAGGAACATTGGCCGGGCATTTCTGTGTCTTTCTTTTCTTATTTTTAAGGCGCAAATGGCTTTCTCTCACATTCCAAGAACAGTTTTAAATTGTCATCTTACTTGTCTTCTGCCAAATTTGAGACTGAATACATTTTTTTTTAGTTTCTGTGTTCTCTAAATAGTCTTGAGTTCTTCAATCCTTCTAATTCATGCTTAGAAGATATAAGCAGTGCTCACAAAATGGGTTTTTATTTAATCCCACTCATTTTTATATGTCGCCTCACTGCAAACATCTGCTGGCCTGTGCCTCCAAGACAGAAGTTGTTTTATTTTCCCCTTTTTACAAAGTCAACCCTCTCTCTCTTTTCTTTAGGTACCAGAGGGCATTTGTCCTGGCTGAAAGGGATAGTAAATGGGATCTGAGTGTGGCTTTTGGTCCATGGAGTTGACAAGAATCTAATACATAAAAAATCCACAAATGTTTTAAGAGAGATGTACTAGCGAAAGCACCACCAGCTTGGAACAGCAACCACCAAAAAGACTGGCTGTTAACTTTCTCCAAGTAGAAATGTATACATTTAATGCTACAAATTTCTAAGTAGAGTGGGGCCTTGACTTATGAGTTTAATTCATTCCGAGACCTAGCTCGTTAACTCAAATTACTCTGTCAACTCAATGCAAAAAATCGGCCAAGAGACAGCTGGTATCTCAAAAAACTCGTTAGTCGGGACACTCATAAGTCAAGGCCCCACTGTACTGCTTAATTGCTTCCCACTCATTTTGATATATGGTGTTTTCACTTTCATTCAGTTAAGTGTCAGGTCAGAGGAGTACAATTATTTATTAATAGAGGCCCAGTGCACGAATTCATGCATGGGTGGGGTCCCTCGGCCTGGCCAGTGATTGGGGCTGATGGGGACTGCCAGAGGTTGGCTGTAGGAGTGCACTGACCACCAGGAAGCAGCTCCTGCATTGAGTGTCTGCCTCCTGGTGGTCAGTGCACATCATAGCAACCAGTCATTCGGTTGCTTAGGCGTATATATATATTCTTGTCATTCTCTCTTAGCATTTTTCACCCATAACTATGATTTTTTTCATTTCATGGCTATCAATGAAAGTATCTCATGAATCTTTAATTATAGGGCTTTTTTGTTGATTTATTTTTAACTTGTTGGCACATTATTTACTTAATAAGGATTGCTATGTCAAAGCAGTCTACCAGAGGTCTTGAATCCGAAGCTTGATGTGTTAGAGAGGAATCTTCAGAAAGCAAGCTTAGGTCTATATGTAAAATCATCTAGTAACAGTGGCACTACATCTGCTCATTTGTTAATTATGACTTCTAAAGAGTTTTGAGACTCTAAAATAGAAGCTACCATATAATTATAGAGTATTATTATATAAGCATGTATAATCAGGGATTACCATTACCCAAAGAAAATGTATGGAATCTTTTTTGAGAGGACATACAAATGGCCAAGAGATGTATTAAAAAAAAATGCTTAAAGTCACTAATCATCAGAGAAATGCAAATTAAAACCACAGAGAGATATCACCTCACACCAGTTATCAAAAATCAACAAGTGCTGGTGAGGATGTGGAGAAAAAGGAACACTAGTTCACTGCTGGTGGGAATGCAGATTGGTGCAGCCAGTATGGGGTTTCCTCAAAAAATTAAAAATGGAACTTCCATTGGACCCAGCAATTCCACTTCTGGGAATATATCCTAAAAACTCTGAGACACCAATCATAAAGAATATATGCACCCCTATGTTCAGAGCAGCATTACTTAGAATAGCTAAGACTTGGAAACAGCCCAAGTGCCCATCAGTAGGTGAATAGGTAAAAAGCTGTGGAACATTTACATGATGGAATATTATGCAGTTGTAAAAAGGGGGTATCTTTTACCCTTTGGGAAAGCCTGGATGGACCTGGAGAATATTATGCTAAGTTAAATAAGCCAATCTGAGAAAGACAAATATCACATGATCTCAAATTCGTGCACAGGTAGGGTCCCTAGGCCTGGCCAGTGATCAGGGCCAATTGGGGCCTTCCAGCTGCTGGCCTGGGCCTCCCTTCATTCCACGCCCCCCGTCCCCGCCCCCGGTGGTTAGTACACGTCATAGCGAGCAATTGAACTCCCGAGGGGACACTTTGCATTTTAGCCTTTTATATATATAGAGAGAGAGAAGATATGCACAGCCCGTGGACACAAGCAATAGGGTGGTGAAGACCTGGGGAAGGTGGGAAAGGGAGAAATGGGAGACATCTGTAATACTATCAACAATAAAAAATATATTTTTAAAAATAATAAAAATATTTTTAAAAATACACTATGTGGCTTTCCTGATCTATGTCAGAACCACAGGGAGCCACTGTCACAGCAGCACTTCCCCTGCAGGGATGAGCCATGCCACACGCCTCTAACTGGGCTTGGTCCCTCCCGCACACACCGTCTCAGCGGCCACTGTGCAGTCAGTCCCAGAGCTACATTCTCGGTAGCAGCCACCGGTGACTCCACCTAGAGCAGCAGCCGGGCTGGCCCCCGCCCTCTTGAGTCCGGGGGCAGTTTCACAGAACAAACCACACGCATGGGACGGAAGGGGAGGAAGCGATCACTGTAAGTAGTTATCTATTTGAATAGGTTTGTTTTTCTGACATTCTGCGGACATCCCCTGGCTGTGGGTTCTGTGGAGCCTGCAGCCCGCGAAGGGCAGGTGGCTCGTCCCTCCCACAGTCACTCACCGTGGAGCAGCCATGCCGCGTGGACCGGGCAGTCAAACTGAGCGACAGGAAACCACCCCGGGCAGAGTGGGATGAGGGGGGTGTAGAGAGAGGGAAGTAAAACCAAAACAACCGAGATGCAGACTTGTCGCCAAGGTCTCCGCACACCCCGCAGGTCCTGGAGATGCTGGGGAGGGGGCGTTTCCAGACACAGGTTTTGTGCCCTGGATTTGAGCGTCGCCCCTGGTGGCCAGGAGCCTGAGGATGTGCTCAGGCTGCTTCTGGGCCGGAGAGAGTCCTGGATGACAGGGTTGTTAAATGGGACTGTGGAGAAGTGATTACATGGTTCGAGTCCTCCCACTTATTCCATTATTACTGCTGAAGAGTAAATATAGAAAGGAGAAAAGAGCCACTGCCGACTTTAAGAAGAAAGTCTAGAAATTTCTTTGCGGTATGCGTAGTCTCCTGCATTTACTCCAGTTTTAAGTGCAATTACACATCTGTAGATCTGATTTTTTTAAAGATGGAGGTAATGCTGAGATAAGATTTTTTTGAATTAGAGTCTTACTCAAACTATTTAAATGATTTCAATGCCAACTTCTCCTATTTAAATCTTTCCTTTAGAATGTCCAGCCTTTCATTTAAAACCATTTTCATTCATACTTAAAATTTAAAGACCAGTGTTTCCCTCAACCTTGATCAATTATATGTTTTATTAATATATCTTGAATTTGATCTATTTAAATGGAATGGTCGAAACATAATGCTCCATGGATGTCTTGACCATGACAGTCATTATCACAACTGGCACGGAAACTGTAACTAACTAGATCAAGCAATAGCCTGCCTTTATCCTCAAAGGTGTTTCTAATCAAATCGGCCACGCCGAAATCCGTTTCAGTTACAGGCAACAAATGTGGTCAGAGCCAGCATTCTACATGCACTTATACCTTTAAGCTGAGGGTGTCCCCCTTTCACTCATTCCTTCTATTTACTGATTGCCTACGACCATGGATCAGCATCCCGGCAGATGCAGATGCCATGGTGGCAAAAGCCATGGAGTAGTTCCCCCCCTCCCCCCCACCCTCAGGGACTTACAGCCTGGAGATGGATTAAGAGAGGCAGTGGCAGTAGAGTATGGAGTAAGCATTGTAGCAGCTATTGTCGGAAACCGCAGGTGCTTTGGGAATACACAGGCAGGACTCCTAACCTGGGCTGGGGCTCAGGAAAATCTTGGGGAGAACTCATCTGGCACTGAAGGAGAGTAGAAATTTTTTCTTAACATTCATATGTTGTTGTTTTTTAAATTGATTTTAGATAGAGGACGGGAGGAGAGAGAGAGAGAGAGAGAGAGAGAGAGAGAGAGAGAGAGAGAGAGAGAGAGAGAGAGAGAGAGAGAGAAAGAAAGAAAGAAAGAAAGAAAGAAAGAAAGAAAGAAAGAAAGAAAGAAAGAAAGAAAGAAAGAAAGAAAGAAAGAAAGAAAGAAAGAAAGAAAGAAAGAAAGAAAGAAAGGGAGAGAGAAGGGAACATTGACATGAGAGAGAAACATTGATTGGTTGCCTCCCACATGCACACCGACCAGGGATTGAACCTGCAATCTAGGTATGTGCCCAGATCAGGAATTGAACCCGAGACCTTTTGATGCGTCAGAGGGTGTTCCAACCAACTGAGCCACACCAGCCAGGGCAGCATGGGAGGTGGGAGGAGGCTGTTCTGGCCAGAGGGACTACCATTTGCAAAGCAGAGGAAAGAGAAAGCACCATTGCTTAGGCATGAAGGCCGCGATGATTGGTTACACATGAGGGGAAGTGAGGGGTGTAAGATCAAGAAGGGCTGGGCAGCCATATGGAAATTTCCCCTGGTCCTCCAAAGTCTCTCTTTATTATCACCTTCTAATAAAAAATGGTTCATATTAAAATCTTTAAATAAATCAAAGCTCTAGATTTTAGAAGTTTATATGATATCTTTTTGAAGAAAAAGAACTTTATGTACACATTAATCTACATTTTGTCAAAGCTTACAGCATATTCCGAACAAAATCAAACCAAGGTTTCAAAAATGATGTTTATGCTATTTGTGGCAATTACTTTCAGAATATATTCACTTTTTGATCAAGTGAATAAAACTTGAGTTTACAAGTTCATTTAAAAAATTCCAACTGACTATGAATTTATTTCATGAGTCATTTCCCAACCATCACTCTCTCCCTCTCAACCATGCAAATTACAAAATATTTGGCATCAGATTCTTAATAAAAATCTAAAATATTTATAACAGTTACTAATGATTAATGAAGATCTCTTCTGAAACCCATATGTTAATTATTCACATCATCCTCGATTTTTCTAATCCGAACCAGACTCTTTTCTACTTTCCTTTTTTATAAAAACTAATTTTGAATATTAAATATATGATGCAAATAATCATTTTAGGATGGTTATTTTCCTCTACTGCCACCTGTTATATATTAACAACTGTATGAATTCAAATCTTAAGAAAATGTGTACTTCTGAACACTTTGGGAAATAAATCTAATAAGGCTGACATTTCTATTTGAGCTATAATTACAAAACTGGAACTATTTTATGAAAATTAAAATTTCACAAGAACATAATACTTACAGGCCAATGCCAGGAAAACAACCATGCTATTTATAATTCCATATGGAATCTGATGAAAAAGCTAGCTAATAAAACAACTTAGTAATCAGTACTATTTATAATACATTAAAAAGGAACTTGCAGTGCTGACAGAATCATTTTGAATTTTAAGCAAAAATAAAAAGAAAAAAGAGGGGGCATGATTAGTTTCTATATACCATAAGATGAATGCAAGTCTATTTAGAATTACTTTTCCAAACCAACTTTATAGTCCAGCATAGAAGGCAAGTAAGTATATTGGCAAATAGGATATTTTGATGGTTCAAAAATCTGACTTTTGACAATAAGCACAACACTAGAACATAAGTACCAAGAAAGATGTGAATAGCACTACTTAAGAAAAGTACTTCTTTTACATATCGGAATTAGCCTGGCTTATTTCTTTCTTTCTTTTTTTTATTATTATTAGTTAAGGTATTACAAATGTGTCCTCATCCCCCCCCATTAACCCCCAACCTCCCCCACACACACAAACTCATGCTCCCATCCCCCTGTTGTCCATGTCCATCGGTTTGGCTTATATACATGTATACAAGTCCTTCGGTTGATCTCTTAGCCTGGCTTATTTCATCCTTTTACAATTTCTTCCTCTTAGGAAAAAGAATGGGGAAAATAAGAGCTGACATAGTTACTTCTTATGGTACCTCATTTAACCATTTCATATTCACAACCAGCCAGGCAGTAGAGGCAACCCCCTTCCACAGATGAGACGACTTGTCCATAGTCACACTGCAGGGAAAGAGCCCACGCCGAGGTCCATCCTCTACTGCAGGGAGCGCCCACTCTTACAAGATAATTCTTAAGTTAAAAATTTAAGAAGTTACATTTTGAGTCCTTTTTCTGTAGTCAGAATGAAGAATCTGTGGTGATAACACCCTCACTTAGCTTTTTTCATCCACCAAGAAATTAAAACATGCCTTAAAAGGAACTATTGTGTCTATAATATTTTCTGTGTTCTAAAGAAGATTAGCACAAAACGTTTTAAATATTCCTTTTACTAGCCAGAGTTAGATTTGGGTACAGTCACACAAAAATTCTAAAATGAACGAAGTTCACACAAGATCGAAGTTTATCTCTTATGTAAGAAAGTCCAGAAATGAGTAGCCTGAGACTGGTAAGGCAGCTGCAGTAGGGACCCAGATGCTATCTTTCTGCTCCATCATTCCTTCCAGTGTATGGATCACAGAAGCAAGGTCACCTCATGGGCCAAGATGGCTGCTGAAGCTCCAGCCATGACATCAGCGTTAGAAGCCGGAATAAAAGAGAAAGACAGAGGGCCAAAGACTGAGCCTTCCAGGCTGAGTCAGCTCCCTTTAATCAGCCTTCCCAGAAGACTCATCAATGACTTTCACTTATATATCATTAGTCATCTTATTAGTCAGTCTTGACACATAGATACATCTGAACCCAGGTGGACAGGAAATATACTCATTTCAAATGGCCATGTGTCCATCTAAAAGCCAGTGTCTGTTGCTAAAATGCAAAGAAAAAATGGATATTATGCTACACACATATCTCAGTTACTACTGCAGTTTTTTATGTGCAAAGATGTTATTATGAAAATCAACACACATGAAATGTTGAAAGATATTTAATGCATCTTTACCTACAGGATTAAGCATCTTTATCTGCAGGATTAGGTCTATAGTTCTTCTGGCTTTCAAGATCCCTAACATCTTGATATCTTGTAACTGTACCTACACTACATGACCCATAAACCTTCCGCTCCCTTTATACCCAACATCTCCTCAAGGAACTGTGTGGGCCCCCCTCTTTGTACTGACTCAAGCAGTGATCATGACATCTTCTAATTTTGTGCACCCCAATGCCTAGCGCGGTGCCTCACAGGTACCAGCCACACAGTTTCACAACTGATTGCACCCACCATGGACAAGGTGACATGTTAGATGCAAGAAAAAGATACAGAGACAACTCAGAAACATTCTTTGCATCAAGGATCTAATAAATCTCCATTAGGTTCAATTCTCCTAACAACTCTTTATTAAGTGTGTTCTTGGAGCAAAGCCCAAGGCTGAGTGCTCCAAACCCCAGAGAGACAGAGAAACACTGGCCGAGCCTCTCGGGATTATGATGAAGAGGGAAGATGTCAAGCACACACACCAATATCATTCTGGATATAGAGAGAGAATAACGAGGGCGAAGGCACAAAAAGTGCTCTAGAACCCAAGAGTACAGGCAGCAAAACACACGCACATGCACCAAGAAAGCTGTTCTAAATGGTTGAGTTAAAAAAAAAAAAAGATGAAAGTCAAGCTTATTTAGTCTTTTCTTTGGATTAATAAGCTCATATATGGAAGGTCTGAATAAGAAGCGACCAAGTTAGCCTTAATTATGTTTTTATTAACCGCCCAGTTGGATGGCTAATCCATCTCTAAATTGGGTGGTGCTACAGGTACACGTTTAGGTATACCATGCCACATTAAAAAGCAGTTGATTAAGGCTAACCTCACTTTCAGGACCCATTGCAAACAATTCTTTATGCTTGGCGTGCACTTAGAAAGAGAACCTGTGAGAAGTATTATATGTGAGCACCGGTCAAAGGAAAGTTAGTTGAATACCAAATGTGAACCTGCTATGCAATGCTGCGGGTCTTAAAGAAAATGCCATCCTAGGATTTTATAACCAACATAACGAACGTCAGGTCAAGGAAAAATGGCCTCATGATCTTTTGCTAATCGTGTTCTCTTTAAGGTAGAGTGGGCTCACGTGTAAATGAGGGACAGGGGTTTGAGGCAATACTTTAAAAAGCCACACACACACATACACACACACACAAAACTAAAAGTTTTCAAGGCTAAGCATTAGAGGTTACACAAAAGGAAATTGACTCTGCTTTGCCTTAAAAACTGAAACACCTAAAGGAGAATATTTAACATCAAAATTTCAAATACAGTGGGGCCTTGACTTACGAGTTTAATTCGTTCTGTGACGGAGCTCATAACTCAAATTACTCGTATGTCAAATCAAGAAGTGAACAAGTGAGACACGTGATGCTGGGCTGATGTTGTGGCATTCACTGTGACGTTCGCTGCGCCAACTAGTGGTGGGGTATCTGAAGCTGGCTCATAACCTGAATTTTAGCTCACAACTCAAAACAAAAAATCGGCCGAGAGACAGCTCGTATCTCGAAAAACTCGTTAGTCGGGACACTCGTAAGTCAAGGCCCCACTGTATGCTAGGACAAACTGAATGCTTAATCAGGAGTCATTCATAGGCAAGCGCAAGGCATAAATTCCTGCTGACCCACTGCCACTCACCCCCAACCTGGGTCCCAGTCACACCTAGCAAAGGTGGTCACCTTTGCAACTCAAGTGGTTTGCTCAGTCCCCTTAGCACTTGACGTTTCCCTGCTGTTCTCCTTGCTTACATTTCCTGTGCTGCAGGTGGGCTCCCTACATGAAACTGCGCTGACCCACCCCATACGTGGACCTTATGTTTCCTCTCAGTCTCCTTCATTTCCTCCATGTATATTCCTTCACCTATTTTTACAGAATTCTTGTCCCATCTTTTTCTTGTTGCTATAAATCCTATGTCTGCCCCCTATCTCCTGAATTCCCATCTGACTGCAACTGCCCACAGAGCAATGCGCACACTGCTGCAGATTCGATGGGTCAGAAACTGACTTCATTTTCCTGGCCTCGCACCGTCCTGTCCACTGTGTTTCCCAAATCAGTGATCCCTGTTCTTCCCTCACCCATGCTGGAAGCATCAGACAGATGTCCCAGCACGTGGAGGGTCAGACATCCTCCCAGGCTCCCAAACCCAGCCCCCTGCTCTCCAATCTGAACTTTTGTTTCGCCATCTTCAGGTTTTCATATGCCCCATCTACCACTCATGCCCTCACCCTGTGTATACCTGGAAGTGGGGGTTTTGTTAACTCATTTTCCCGCTAGTCAGCCTTACCTCAGGCACCTGTAAGTCTAAGTTTTTTAATGTGAGGGTCTCAATGTCCTGGTCTTGAATTCCTATATTTTTGCCATCTTCTCTATGGAGAGAAAACAGCACTTTAATTTCCCCGTGACCCTAATGTTTATTACCCTGTCTACCATTCTGTCAGCCTGAGGTGCCATTTTCTCATCGCCACCTCTTACAATCTTATTTAGAATAAAGCTTTTCTTAAACAATTAATGCTCAAAATGTTTTATGGCTCACTTTTTCAGGAAAGGACAACCGTGGACAAAATTAACAATGAAATATCCAAAAACAAAATCTAAACTAAGACAAAAAATCTAAACTAAGACAAAAAATCTAAACTAAGACATATCTAACAAAAACAGAAAGAAACAATGTTTTAAATGTAGTGAGTCAATGACAATAACAACACACACACACACACACACATCACCACAAGTAGCTTTCAACACACCATTTCAGCAGGGCCTTTGCAATTGTGAGATGAGCAAGGCAAGACATTCAATTGTTCCAAGTGATTTTTCTGACACTGTGTGCTGTTTATTAAAGTCCCATTCCATTGTTTGACGAGGAAAAATTTAGAAGAATTTAAGCAAAGTAATTCCCTTTTTGTCAGTCACTCTACACTGATGGTCTCCCAAGAAAATACATTCCTGGAAACATAATCCATGTTTGTTTGTTTGACATATGTGAAGTAGTAGTACCATGTGAGACAAAACTCAACAGGTTCAGGTGAGATGGTGTGGATAAAAATGACGGAGTAGTAAAAACTAGAATCTGGTAAATGCCACAGAAATTGTGTCATGACCGTTTAAAAGAGAGGGGCAGATCACTTACTTAAGATAAGGGAGTCAGATAAGACACATGAAGGAGATATTTGAAATGGATCCCGAAGAATGTGTCGCAGGCCAAGTAAGTAGCAAGGCTGAGAATTCCCCAAGGAAGTGGAGAATGTTCACAGTCCAGGCAATGGCGAGCATTCCAGTTGAGTGGATGGAAGAGTAGCAGGAAGTCACTGAGATCAGGATCTTTATTTCTTTTAATATTTTTTTTATTGACTTCAGAGATGAAGGGAGAGGGAGAAAGAGATAGAAACATCAATGATGAGAGAGAATCATTGATTGGCTGCCTCCTGCCCCCCGCCACACACACACTGGGGGTCAAGCCCACAACCCAGGCATGTGCCCTGACCGGGAGTCAAACCATGACCTACTGGTTCATAGATCAATGCTCAACCACTGAGCCACGCCAGCTGGGCCCAAGATCAGGTTCTTGATCAAGCCGTCATAGAGAACCGTTGATGGAGTTTGTGGTGAAGAAGAGGAGTCTGGCAGCACGTTAGAAGCCAGATTTTTGGAAAATGAGAAAGCACTGGAAGGAAAGACCGGATGCCTGCCACAGCATTTCTATAGCATATGACATCCCATCCCTCTCCCTAGCCCTCCAAAACTTAAATCAGACTAGATGCTTCTAGAGGAGAAGTGAGACCACATCACTGACATAGGGAGTGGGTTCGTTGGGGTCCTGAAAAGAAGTTTTACCATTAACCCAAACCCACCCCAGCCCCAGTGTTCCAGAGTCAGGAGATGCAAGGAGCAAGGTCTAACACCTGTCAGCTGACCAGGGTCACCCAAGACTTGCTATTGCTGAATGGAAGATATTTTTAAATATTTATCGAAACCTCTCAAATGTTTCCAATTATTGTGACTTTCTTACTGATAAATTGGATCAAAAATTCTGCATTATAAATACAGTTATATTTCTTAAACTAGTTTTACAGTTCTGCTAAAAAAAATCTTATAACTAAATTTTGTCAATTACCTAATCCTATGGGGGGGAAAAACCGTCAGTAAAGTATTATTAACATTGATGACAACATACCATGAAGTGATGGGAATATTTAATTTTTGGTATTATTTATTCTGCTCATATGTTTATTTTAAATCTTCTTGATTCTTGAAGACCAAAGAAATGCTGAAATTCCTAGAGGTTTTGAGTAGTTCATAACTAGCATTAACATTTTATACAAACCAATAAAAACAGTTTTGGAAATGAGTCTGAAAACTTAATAACATGGGAAGGCACCAGGGTATTATGCAATAATCAGGCCAAACCTTTATCAGTCAATAACTTATGAGACAAATTCAAAGATTTTAAAACTCCTTCTTTGGGAGAAACAGAATGATATATGAATATCTGGACAAAAGTTTCTCTTTTAACTAGGCTTTTAATTAATTTATGCTATGTGTGGAGTAAAAATTAGCTGATGTACTAAAGCAAAAGCAAATCTTGGCACAAAATTAGGCTGACATGATAAAGGTGTTGTATCTTTAGTTCTGCCGTCATCCACAATAAAAACAATTTTTGTTAATTGAGAACTTGGGTGCTGCTGTAAAAAGAAAACCTAAGTTCAATATTTGGTGACATTTCATAACTAAACCCCCCCCAAAAATTGGCTATTCTTTCTTTACTGCATTCACTCACTCACTCATAACTATTTGTTCAGCATCAATTGCCAAAAAGCTCTACGAGGAATACAGAAATAAAATTATTAGCCTGAAGGTACATATCAGTTTGTTTCCTAGTAGTCTGCAATACCAATTTATCACCTCAAGCATGATAATGTTTTCACTTATTTTGATTGTTGACACTATTACAAGGCCCCCCATTTTGCACCGTTTTGCCCTCTCCTCCCCAGTCCCATCCCCTTCCCTTTCCTCTGGCCTTCAGAATAACGTTTTTTAAACTAAGATGAAAGAAACATTCAGGAAACTAAAGATAGGCCTGTTCTAAAATTAAAAAAAAAAAAAATCTTCAGAGAGAATGGACATAGCTTGAAGTGTGATTAGAAAGATACTAAATACAAAACTGCAGAACTACCAAGAAGTATTCTTTTTAAAAAAATATGTATTTTTTATTGATTTCAGAGAAGAAAGGAGAGGGAGAAATAGAAACATCAATGATGACAGAGAATCATGATCAGCTGCCTCCTGCACACCCCACCCTGGGGATAGAGCCCACAACCTGGGCATGTGCCCTGACCAGAATTGAACCATGTCCTCCTGGTTCACAGGTTGATGCTCAACCACTGAGCCACACAGGCCAGGCCCAAGAAGTATTCTTGAATTCAAAGAAGCATGAATAATAAATAAATTTGAAGACCTAGGGAGATAAAATAATATTTATATTGCTACTTTAGAGTTTACAAAATGTTTTCATATGTGTGATTTCTTCTAATGTTATCTTTTCAGGTATAGTACATATGGCAATGTGTGTGGGTGTGTGCATGTGTATGACAGGCTTTTTTTCAAGCAAGTGATCGTTGCTTTTCCTGTGGGATCTCCTCTCCATCCCCAAAGACACTGAAGACTCATCCATCTATGTCTAAGCCAAAATGACAAGGAATGTTTTCTTTGATTTATTAGTAAACAACTAAATAGCAACATTAAGCTTTTAGGAAAAGATTAACAACATTGCACTATAGTACCTGTCATCTTAATTTAAGGAAAAGCTGTTAAAAATGTCCATTCTTGGTAATGGAGTATTCAATCGTCTTTGCCTAATGGATGGGGAGGTGGTATGAAATACCTTTATGACCAGGACAGTGAAACCAAGCTATAGCTAAAAACTTTACTCTAGAACCAAGCTTGTTTTAAAAGTGGTTACATACTGAATGTAGGATGTTTATTTGTGTTTCCTTAATTTCACATAATTTTTGTGTAGGAAACTGAATGTGTTTGGTAAAACTAAGAGTTATTCACCTAATTTTACAACTTGACTTATTTTTCTGTCTGCCGACAGTTACCTGTATATAAACAGACACTGCTCATAAAAAAGGACAGAAATAATAGTCAAATATGAGAATATGGTGTTTTTTCTCTTGTAACTGTGAGAATTATCACTCCTACCATGGAAGTATCAAAATAAATCACCGATGAATAAAATCTTTTTTTTTCAATTGCACAGGAAATAACAGAACTAAGGAGAACACTCTAAAACTTAATGTTTTTCAACAAAAGTCACAAGGTATCATTCAGGAACTAAATGTTCAATCCATCCTTCCACTTAGTCTTGATAGTATGTTCGGGCAAATGAACTTCTTCATTCTGGATATGAATTAATATCAAAGTTCATCTACCTCAGAAATTAAATTTCTGGACCCCCATTTAGAGACCAGGTTCATGTCCTTATGAAAACCTGCATCAATGTGCTTATTTATATTCCAAAATATTTTCCCCCCTCTGACTACAAAGCTGAACATATGAAATTTGAATCAATAAATGTTTCCATCACACCTACCAATGTTACATAAATATTGATGAATCAAAGATCATTGTATAAATTTGGTTAATTTGTTTATTTTTATTAGGCTCTTCTACAAGACTCCCCATATTTTATCAAATCGAGTTTGTTTTCATAGACACAAACCAAAATTAATTTATTTGGAAAGAAATGAAAATATGCAAACTCATATCAACATTAACCTATGCTAAAAATATATTTAAAATATGTATCAGCACTGGGAAAACTATTATTTGCACTTTTATTTATGTTTACTACTTAATAAAAATGAGAAAGCAATAAAGCTTTACTAGTATTTAAATTTAAGCCAATAGCGGTGCTGGTGTGCGCCATGTGGTATTCACAATATTCGGCTGGAAAAACTGGAGTGGGCAACAGAAGAACCTACAGCCACTGAAGAGCCCTCAGCAGCGTGTGTCCTCAAGAAAGTGATTACAGATTTTATCACCAATTCTTAACAAAACTCACAGCAAGAACAGCTTAAAAGATTTCTGCAAAGAAACTGGACTGGAGGAGACACCATAAAGTGAGCCGAAGCCAAGAGCAGGAGGAAATGGTGCTGCCCTTTCTCTTTTCCCCACGACGAGCCACACGCTGGGGGTAACGGCAAAGATAACCCACATCTGAGATGCTGTAGGTCAGCATGTTGCAGTCTTCAAGAGGCTATTTGAAATGTGGATCTGGATCTGCTATTGCCGATGGTAAACCTCACTTCACAGGTGCCATTTGCCTTGCGATGTTATCTCAGGTAAAGTTGTACATTAAACTTGTGATACACTACCATATTCTTTTTAATTATTATTTTTATTTTAAATTTAAAATGTTATATTATTAGAATATATTCCTTAGGCATAACATACAATATATTATGTAATATGTATTATTTAAAGTATAATAATAATGACATGTAATAAATAAAAACACATGCATTCACTAGTATCAAGTGCTCATGCTCTAAATAATTTTCCTGAAGTAGGTGTGTGACCAAAACACTGTTTGGGGTCCATTGTATGAGTGAAAAAGCAGCTCACGGTGTAGCTATTGGTGCACACAGCAAAGATCTCTATGGATCCATACTCTAAGTAAAGCCAACCAAAGAAGCCAGAGAGCTGTAATGAATAGAGTGACTTTGGTTACTGCTACCTAAACATCATTAAACTGACTGTTGTTCTATTTGGGCCGGAATATTTGTTTATGTGTAAGATGGGTACACACCAGTTGTGTACTAAAGAAAGAAGGAAGGAAGGGAGAGGGAGGGATGGAGAGAGAGAGAGACAGAGAGAGAGAGACAGAGAGAGAGAATATGAGAGGGAGGGTGGATATGGGGCACAGGAAAGAAGAACAACGATGAAGGAAAAAAGGGAAGGAAGGAGGGAAGAAAGAACAACAGAAATGACAAGATAGAAAGACACAGAAAGACACACAGATGGAAAGAAAGCACCACTAGAACTGCCCCTCCACGAAGCAAAAGGTCATTTCTGGACCCACTGTCTCCCTAAGAAACCCTAGCTACGCCTCGAGAGCGCTGGGAGCCTGGCACTCCCTGCCTCCACCTCCTCCTCCAGGCCTCCGGCCTCACTCACCTCTCGCCATCCGTAGCAGAATGTTTCTCTGTGTTTCTAAGAGCCTATTTCCCTCAGGCCACAGGAATGCGCTAGAAGCCACAGTTTCCATTACAAGGAAGATAGGGAAAAGTGCAAACAGTGCGTAATTCATAATGAGGGTTAACTAGGTCTTTAAATGGTAGAAACCTTCATGCATACTCTTTTTCCAAAACATGCAACAAACCTGCAGCACAAACTCCACAAATAAGAATAATTAATTTATGCCAAGATACTCTGTGGGTAACAACCATGATAGAGAGTAGGAGTCAGCAGTGCTATAGATATCTGCAAACAGGTCAAAATGAGTATCCACATTTTAGAATATTGATTTAATAGCCTGGCCAGTGTGGTTCAGTGGTTGAGCATTGACCCATGAACCAGGAGGTCACAGTTCCATTCCCGGTCAGGGCACAGGCCCGGGTTGCAGGCTCAATCCCAGTGAGGAGTATGCAGGAGGCAGCCAATCAATGATTCTCTCTCATCATTGATGTTTCTACCTCTCCCTTCCTCTCTGAAATCAATAAAAATATATACCTTTTAAAAAGAATATTGATTTAAGATACGCTGAGCAGTGATACTACACATAATGTGGATATCAGGCAGTGATTCAAAGAATTTTCAAGATATCACATTATTAAAAAAAAAAAAACAACCTACAGCCTATGGAATGTTTTCATCTTCATTTCTGTTCACTCTGCCTCCCCCGGATCGGCTTGCTGACCACGCATCTCCACTATTACACGAACCCTTTATGTGCCACCCTGTCCTCCATCTCCTCACCTCAACCAGCTTAGTAACTATTGCCCTAATACCCTTCCTAAGTTTTTATTTGGTGACTGTTCAAAATTCTTCTTCAATGGCTGCTTGTTGCTTACTAAATTCTTCAATCGAGAATTCAACAACATGGTCCAACCTACTTTCTAAGACTACAGACTACTGCAACCTATTTCATCATCACTTTGACCATTGCAGTCCTCTCATCCCTTTGTTTAACGGGTGATCCTCCATTCACCAGAGTCCGTGTTCCTCCTAGCCAGCTGCAAGCGCTCTGCCCTTGGACTCATCCCAGCCCTTGGCCTTTATCAAGGTCCATGCTGATGGCCTCCACAGAGGGTGACTCCAAACAAGGACTTAGACTTGTTAAATCATTGTGTTCCAGCCACTAGAATGCTACTGGGGCACATCACAGGGCAAATGAAATAGTGAGGGAAGGAAGGAAGAGAGGGAGGGAGGGGGGAGGAAGGAAGGAAGGGAGAGAGGGAGGGAGGGAGGGAGGGAGGGAGGGAGGGAGGGAATTAGGGATGGAGGGCATGCCTAGTGTTACAGGTGACTTACCTTATTTTCTCCCTGAGGTAAGGATATTGAAGGCAAGGCTAGGGTTTTGTCCTCATCAGAGTCCCTAAACATCCTCCCCAGTGCCTCACGCATGAAAACAAACTCTAAAGTCTCCTGTGAGTAAACTATGATAGCCTTCTCATGCTTTAGAAAATGAGAGCAACAGGGAATTTCTTCAAAGAGCAGATTCCATTTATCAGCTTATTCTCCGGAAGGATGCGCACACAGGCAGCTGCGGGAGGCTCTGCTGGGAGTGGGCTGCAGTCATTCCGACGCCGTGGCTTCATTCCTGAGCTCACAGAGCCGCTGCGGGCTCGGGCAGGGGCTCGGGCCAGCAGCTCCCCGGCCTGCCCTGCGGTGCCCGCTGTCGCTGGGCCACAGCTCTCTGCCCACCGTGCATCCCCTTGGACTTGTGTGATCTCAGCACAGGCTGCCTGTTGCTCCTCTGTGAGGAGCTCTCTCCCCTTTGCACATGTGACGTGTTTAGCCGCCAGGAGTCTCATTCGAACCGCTAACTCTTTCTATTGTAAACGTGTATCTGAGAAGGCTACATATCACACAATGCTTTGTATTTTTAAATCCATTGTAAGTGGCTTATTTAACCTTTGCTAAATGACGACTAAACCTTTATTTTGATACCTGGCAATGCTAGTTAAAGGGGAAAGTCACATTCTCAGGCCTCCCCACCTCCTGTTAGTCTACTCTAAGGTGTCGTTACTGTTCTTAGGGATTAGCAACCAAGATAATCCATACCTTTCAATTAACAGAAGCTAAAAATACTGAAGTGGAAGAAATTAGCATTTAACCATAATATAATAAATACCGTATTTCACATCAATTTTCCTTCCTTTAAATCTAATCCTGTATTTTGGTTACATTATTACTCTTTATCATACTTTAAAATAGAGCTCACACCCACTTGTAATTAGATCATAAGTGATGCCAGATACTGCGGGTTATGTATGCCTGTGTTGTCACACTAGAGGCTGTGTATGGGATAGCACCATTGAGGAGGAAGACTTGACCCACGAACCAAGAGGTCACTGATTTGATTCCCTGTCAAGGGCACATGTTCCAGTTGTGGGTTCGATCCCCAATAGGGGGTATGCAGGAGGCAGCCAATTGATGATTATCTCATCATTGCTATTTCTTTCAGTCTCTCTCTCTCTCTCTTTCTCCTCTCCTCTCCTCTCTTTCTCCTCTCCTCTCCTCTCCTCTGTTCTCCTCTCCTCTCCTTCTCCCTCTCCATTCCTTTTACTCTAAATATATATATATACACACACACACACACACACACACACACACATATATGACCGCCTCACTGGTGTGCACTATCCCTGGAACCTCATGAGGATCAATAAATTACAGTTCTTCAGAATAAAGGGCTCAGAGAGTGAGGCTTCTCCCCAAACACACAATTCAGATCATTCCAGCAAAAGCAGATATGGAGAGGCACGTGGCTGCAAAATAGCCCTTAATTTTTCACATCTGTTAGCAAAATATTGCCTCTCTCTGGCTGAGAAGATAGGCAACAGGTTTGTAAATTTACCTCCTAAAAAAACATTTTCAACTATTTTGGAATCGGATGCTATTTTGCATATGGCATGATAAAAATAATTATGCTCACAAATTCTTAAATTCTCATGTGTAAGTGATCGTGCTGTTAATATGTGAACTCTCGTCAACATGTGTGTTTTTAGCATGTCATCTTCTTTGCAAGAAAGTTTCCTCCCCCCAAGAAATAGCCTCCTGCTGCCATTCATTCCATGTTAATTTTATGGAACATAAACAGTATATTTCATGTGTCTCATGAGAGCTCCCAGGTAAACAATGAAAATCAAAACAAAACCTTGGTAAAATCAGCAAATAAAACTTACAAGTGCTTAAAAGTCACCTACTTACTTTATGTGCATTTTTATTAGCATGCAATAAATAGCTTTTAGTAGGTGAGTTTTATGACAACTACCAACTAATTAATGTCTGGCCTTTGGGGGCGTATATTGTATGTTACCTGAGCACCTCGAATGTAGGGCTGTGCGTCTGAGACCACATAAGGACTCCATAATTCCCGTGCATGTACAAGTAAAATTGTCCAATACTAATATTAACCCATCTTTGAGCCTGAAAAGCCAGAAGTATTAAAAAGCTTAAAGAGACAGAGAAGGCATGAAAACCAAAGGCCACAGGGTGTCATGGTGGGAAGGTCAGCTTTTCTGCACTGGAATATTTTGCTACGTTTTTTTTCTTTTACCAAAATGACTTCTCTGTGCTTCAGTTTTCTCACCTGAAAATGAGCACCAGTAGTAGGATTCGTTGTGCTATTAGGAGGGTTAAAAAGATTAGCATTTTGCCCTAACCAGTTTGGCTCAGTGGATAGAGCATCAGCCTGCAGACTGAAGGGTCCCAGGTTCGATTTCAGTCAAGGGCATGTACCTTGGTTGCAGGCACATCCCCAGTAGGGGGTGTGCAGGAGGCAGCTGATTGATGTTTCTCTCTCATCGATGTTTCTAACTCTCTATCCCTCTCCCTTCTTCTCTGTAAAAATCAAAATATAAAAAAAGATTAGCAAGCATCTGTAAAGCACTTAGAACAGTACCTAGCACATCAGAAATGCTAGATAAACAGTAACATTTGTACTATTTGGTTTCAACTATGTGACATTCTAGAAAAGGCAAAACTATGGAAACAATAAAAAGATCAGTGGTTGAAGGGGGCGGGAATAAATAGGCAGAGCGCAGAGGATTTTAAAGGCAGTGGAAACACTGATATTTCAGTGGTGGATACATGTCATTATATAGGAAGATATAGATAGGTCGGTCCACAGGCCATTTCAGTGAGTGATGTTGACAACGGGGCGATTCTGCAGGTGTGGAGGCAGGGGTGTATGTGGGAAAAGGGGCCATTCGTACTGATGTTCTACAGTTTGGGATTCAAGACAGAGGGACTATGAGGACTTCATCACGTGATTTTCTTATCCTCCCTGGCCTTCCTTTCTTCCCACATTCCTCAGTGGAGGGAAGAGACAGAACTTTCTTCCCATATGGTAGGACTCCCTGTTATGGTTCCTTAGGCCTAGCTGCACCCACATTGTAATAGCCCTGATGCTCAGATGGGCCGGGCCCGGCTCTTGTTATGCAACCAGCAGAACACCACAAGAGCCCCAAGATGATCAGGTTCAAAAAATATATTGGTTTACTATTTGTTTTTGTTTTTTTTTTAAAAAAATCCACCAGTCACCCCTGACAGGCATTTACCTTTCCCCAGAGAATGCCATCATCAGTCAGCAGGAGTGAAGTGTCTGTTACGGAGACCCCATGTCTGTGTGTATCAAATCCAGGACGGATTTACTGCCCGTGGGCCTAACCTCTCTGTGAGCTATAAATAGCCCGGTACTTTCCCACTACTCAGTAATGAGAAATGATTATCTGAATGTCATTGAGGGTCTTGGTTCAAGGGGGGGCAGTTAATAAAAACTATGACGAAAAAGTCTACCCCTAAGATATCCCTGTAGGTGTCAGATAATAATATTTATTAACTGTGTCCTTTTTGGTGATGTTGATTTCAAACTAGACTCCGATGTGTTTCCTTTGCATATATAAAATATGTAATGCTAACTGATAGCTTAGTCTGACTTGCGTAAGGGGTCTCTTTCGAGACACTTCTCTTAAATTTAATGTAGGTTTTGTGCCCCTGAGAGATTCCATTTTTGTCGTGTGCTAGTTTTTGCTCAGTATCACTTTTTTGCTCTGAAAATCTGGATGCCACCCTTTGGGATTGTCACGTTTGAAGAAAAAGAAATCACAGTGGTAGCTGCTGTATATATTCTATTTAACAAGAGCTCTTTATTTTGCTCTTAGTTTTTCCATTTCAGCTATCAACAATGCCATTGTTGCTTAAGTAAATAATATATTGCAGATGCATGAAGTAAGTTACCAAACGCAGTAACTTCTATAAAAGTAGAAGGGAGCATTCATAACCACTAGAATCGATTCACGATATCAAACGCTCTGTCCCCTTCCAGCAAACACTGGCATGTTCCTGGAGCTGGGCAAAGGCTGCCTTGCCTGGGCTCTGAGGTTCAAAGACAAGGTGGGTAGCGCAGAGCAGATCTGTCTGTTCCAAGATCTAGCCCTTTCTTTCCACAAATGAAACTGCATTCTCTCCCTGTTCATTGCTATATTTTTGGTGTATACGTCATAGTGTACATTTCATTTTTTCAAAGCCACTTAGCACGGTTTGGTATAAATGGCTCTCAGCAACTAAAAGAGGCAGTAATCGCTCTGAAAAAATGGACACAACTCTGTGTTTATTCCAAAAAGACAAGGGACGGGTGGAAATTGAGAGCACATCCATGCGAAAGTACAGTGTTAGGAGGGGACACAGACATGTCTGCTGAGGGCCCTCTTCCCGGGTCATGGACCTCGCCATTCGCTGAGTCCTCACAAGGGGGAAGGGATGAGCTAGCTCTCTGGGGTCTTCTTAATTAAGGGCACCGGTCCCAATCACGAGGGCTCTGCCTCGTGATCTGATCACCTCCCAAAGGCCCCACCCCCTAATACCACCCCGTTTGTAGGTAGGATGTCAATTATTCAGCACAGATCATGGGAAACTGCGTCTAGGGAAACAGAATTTGCAAAAACGTCAGGTAAGGTTTAGGGAAGCTAACCAGAATACTGAGCTTGAATAAGTCACTTAGGTGAAAGTATGTCAGTTCATTTAAGAAGTGAATAGTACCCCATAAGTGTATGTAAAAGTTTTAGAAGGAAAAGACACATAGCAAAATATTCATACTACCAATGTTATCCTATAAAACCTCACTTGTACACAATGCAGCCATTTGCTCGAGCAGGCCATAATTGGTCAGTCCATAAGCTGGTTGTCAGACAGAGAAAATTGCAGTACAATAAGTCAATATTTTACTTTAATATCAAAATACCTGTACTACTACTGCAGACATTTTATTGACATCAAGATATAATTTAGTTTCAATAAGAGGCACTTGCAGTTTAACTTCATTGTCATTGATTTTTACCGGATTAGGTAGAGATTCTGATGCAGAGTTATTTGCATAATTTTAATGTGGTCGCATATCGCACTTGCTTAGAGAGTCTTGGAGGTGGAGTCTGACTGCATGCATTTTTGCTACAAAAGAAATTTTTTGTGGTCCGTTACCATATTTCTTCCTCCTTAAGAGGGCTATGGAAGCACACAAAAAAATGCTTTCTAACGTTCATTTGATTAAAAAAACTTTCTACATATGCCTCGAAATGTAAATCATTCAAGTTTCATATTTTAATGCCAAAATAATGATACTATTCTAACAAAAACACTGGTATTTTAATGCATGAAAATATATCCTGGAATACCAAAAACTAGTATTATTAACTCTGAGTATTAAAAATCTAGGAAAGGTCTGGCTGGCATGGCTCAGTGGTTGAGT
Source organism: Myotis daubentonii (assembly GCF_963259705.1). Classification (NCBI taxonomy): domain Eukaryota; kingdom Metazoa; phylum Chordata; class Mammalia; order Chiroptera; family Vespertilionidae; genus Myotis; species Myotis daubentonii. The sequence continues at coordinate 7,631,536 of NC_081846.1, read as the reverse complement.
GTCAACCTATGAACCAGGAGGTAACAGTTGGATTCCTAATCAGGGCACATGCCCTGGCTCTAGGCTCAATCCCCAGTGTGGGGCATGCAGGAGGCAGCCTATGGATGATTCTCTCTCATCATTGATGTTTTTATCTCTCCCTCCCTCTCCTTTGCTCTCTGAAATCAATAAAAATAAAAGTATTTTTTTTTAAAAAAAAACTTAATATTTACTAGTAGTCAAATTCTTCCCTTTCATGGACATAAAACCACCCACAGGTGTTTTTGAGGATGAAGGTTACTTCGTGAATATGTGTATATATGGCCTTATTTCTCCCTCCGGGCAGGGCAAAAGGCTGATGGGGAAGATGCTATTAGTAACTATCACTGTTAGCATTACCTCAATCGGAGGGGTCAAGCTCACTGCTCCAATCAAATGGTAGGTGGGTTCTTTTGCTTTTCTAAGTTTCATTCTTTTGCCAACATTTAAAAATGGTTAGATTGCACATTAAAAAGTTCAACTTTTCCATGAAAATCCAGACTTGTGGTTTCCCTTGAAAAAATGCATTTCTACTTGGCAAAAAAATAAAATAAAAATCACCAGGATTCAGTTGAAAAAGGAACTGTGTTCCCCAGGCATCCACCGCTTGCACTTTACTCAGTCAGATGAACTACCTAGGCCCATGGGGGCATTAGAGTTTGCTAACCCCAAGCCACCGGTGCACTGGGTGCAAAAATGCTGGGAGCAGAGGCCATGCTGGGGTCCAAGTGCGTAGAGACTACTGGACAGCTGTTAGTCTGAGTCGGCCTGTTTGCAGTGTTCTGGGCACAGGTCTAGGAAAATTCATTGTTGAGGAGTAGGTGTTAGGATCTGTCTAGATTACAACCCTGTCATTTTCTACCCCTCTCTTCTTCCCCATGATTAATGTCGTGGAAAAAATTAAGCCTCTCTTTCCTGCTTTGGAGAAACAAAAACAAGCTTCCAGCAGCCCACCTGTCATTCCAAGCAGCAAAGAATTTTGCTGATTATCATTACCTTTGTAAGGTCAGATTTCTATTCCACTCTTCTTTTCAGAAAATAATTTCCAGATAGGTTGCTCTCACAGGTTCCAAAGACAACAGTATTTGCAAAATAAATAATGCACAGGAACGAGAATTAGAGCCCAGAGTTGAGCATTTCGATGACCAGGTGTGTGAGTCCATTCAGACCACTATAACAAAAAATACCACAAACTGGAAGCTTATTAACAACAAACATTATTTCTTAAAGTTCTAGAGACTATGACGGTCAAGCTCATGGCACAGATGTCTTCTGAGGGTCCCTTCCTACGTCATGGACTTCGCCTTTTTGCTGAGTCCTCAGCTGGGGGAAGGGATGGGCTAGCTCTCTGGGGTCGCTTTCATTAGGGCACTGATCCCAATCACTGGGGTTCTGGCCTCATGACCTAATCACCTTCCAAAGACCCCCACCTCCTCCTCTATCACCTTTGGGGGTAGGATGTCCACATATGAATTTGGGGACACACAAATAACCAGACCATGCTCTCCTGACCCCTTTAATACACATAAACTTAATATCATTTTATACACTACTAATGCCCCAGTGCACGGATTCGTGCACATTGAAAGGAAATTAATTAGAAGGTGACCAGCAGGGCAGGACTGGGTGAGACAGGCCAGCCACACCCGGAGCCAACCTCCTGCAGTCCCTCCCTGGGCCACACCTGGAGCAGCACCCTGGCTTAAAGGGTGTCTGTAGAGTAGCAGGGTATCTCTGGCAGGTGGGGTCCTTCGGCCTGGCCTGCAGGGATCAGGCCAAAACTGGATCTCCGATATCCCCCGAGAGGGTCCTGGATTGCGAGAGGGCATTCTTGGGTGACGAACCCTAGAATTGGGCTCCCTCCTCTCTGGTTCCAGGATGCATCACCTGAGAACCGCCGCTGCCAAGTCACTGCAGCTCAGCAGCTCCTGTGTTGAGTGTCTTCCCCCTGGTGGTCAGTGTGCATCTTAGCTACTGGTCAGACAGTTGGACAGTCACTTAGCCTTTTATATATATATATATATATATATATATATATATATATATATATATATATATATATATATATATATATATATATATGGCACTTTATGGACATAGCACTAAGAATTAGAAAGATAGTCAGGTTCCTACATCCAATGCAAAGAAGTGAGTTTCACCAGTGACCTACCACCCCTCTCAACTCCATAGCCACCATTTTCCCAGTGCATTTCTGGGTGTACCAGCCCCAGAGCTCAGGAAACATGGCCCATGGGGTAAGGGAGTGATTCACTGTGTGAATGAGTCAAAAATAACCCTCGGGGTCCCAAGTGCAAAAGGATGGGCAAGCACAGGAAGTATAAGAGCTGGTCAGAGAACACAATAAGAATCAATGGCCTGCTTCTACAAGGTTCTCGCCCTTGAACCCAAAGCCCCTACTTATATCTCTGGCTACTGACCCTAAAGATCATGTAAGGCAGGGTTCCTCAAACTACGGCCCGCGGGCCACATGCGGCCCACTGAAAACATGTATACGGCCCGCCGGGTGTTTTTGCCGCCGCTGCCTGTCCTGCTTAGCAGCCAACTCATCCCGGGCCCGCAGTGCGCATGTGTGGAATGTCTGAGGGACAGCGAACTGGCCCCCTGTTTAAAAAGTTTGAGGACCTCTGATGTAAGGTAAAAACAGACTGAGGGACTGAATTCCATGCCTAAACCTGGTATTTTATCACCAAGGTTGAAAAGTGGTGAACTAATAATAGTGTTTTCTACTCTCTTAGACTCTAGTGGGACTGTCTGCTTGATAGCAACTCTGTCATACTTAGGGCATCACATCAAATTCCATATTTTGATATTTAGATACTTTCTTAATTGATAAAATATAGCCATTGGTAATTGCTAAAATAAAGCCATTGGTAAGGAAAATATAGCCATTATGGTAATATTTAAATACAATAGGTTTAAGGAATGATGCATAGTTTATTGCAAGAAGAATTCAGAAATACAGTGGGGTCTTGACTTACGAGTGTCCCGACTAATGAGTTTTTTGAGATACCAGCTGTCTCTCGGCCGATTTTTTGCATTGAGTTGATAGAGTAATTTGAGTTAACGAGCTCCATCTTGGAACGAATTAAACTCGTAAGTCAAGGCCCCACTGTATAGGAATATCATCCTGACTAAAGTAAGAATGGAAGTACAAGTCAGGAAAATAGTGTCCAAACTGTACTGATGACAAATGTTTTAGAGATTTGACATATCAGATTTCATCCCCTCAAAACTGGATAGACTACTTGGAAGAACACTTTATTCTAATTTAAAATGAGTGAATTGAGTTTCTTCTTCAATGTGATCAACCCAAAGCTTTTACATATAAATTGGTCAACAATGTCCCTTATGGCTTATACCTGCTACCTATGTCCTATCAAAAAGTTGATGATCAATTAAAATCAAAACAAAATCACCAATTAAAAATCACATTGTATTTGACTGGAGTCCCTGACCCACACAGTAACTAATGGCAGTAATAATGTCTCATTTTATATGAGATTCAGTGAAGAAATAAGTGAATCATAGAAGCTTAAAGGTATATCCTATATTCTACTTTTTATTACTTTAAAAGATAATGTCTTAAAATTAAGAAATGGAAATTCTTTTAAATACCAAACTTAAATGGATACTTTTCAAAATATTTATAAATTTTGAAAATTTAATGTAAAAAAGACAAAAATTTTATAACCCTAAATAATCTGCTCATTTTGCTTTTCTCAGAGGAAGCAAACAACTCAAACTCCAAAATTAAATTTAAAGTTTTACACTGAAACCAGAAATAACAGTAAAGCAAAGAGACGCTTAAGTAGCATCATGCCAATATAAGAAACCATCGTGAATTTATAGAATTCACTTTATTTTTAACTAAATTCACTGCTAAACACATGTACAGGTAATTTTCTAATTCAACTTTTGTTTGCAAGTGTGGTTGCATGTCTGCAATTCCTTGGTTTTAAAAAAATCTATGTTTAAAATTAGCTATTTGTTTAGTCAGCAAATTATATTCAGGACAGTGCACCTCTTTCCATGGATCAAACAACCATGGAGCTACTTAGTAAGAATAATACTTTCATTGAAACCTTTAAAAAATTTCTCCTGAGTAATTCTAAGCATAGTGTGCAAAACAAAGATCATGTATCCATTGGAAGGAATCTAAGCGTCTAAGGATCATGGGGTTTTATTGCTACAGATGAGGAAACTGAAGCACACTGCCATGAGGAAAATGGCAATCAATGTGACTCAGAAACACACAAATTATATCATCCTAACTAAAGCGTGAATGGAAATAAAAATCAGGGGGTAGCCAAACAAGAATTGGAGAGTCCCAATTTCAAGTAAAATGCTTTTTTTCTAAATAATTTTCTCTTATAACTAGAGGCCCGGTGCACAGATTCGTGCACCAGTGGGGGTCCGTCAGCCTGGTCTGCGCCCTCTCACAATCCAGGACCCGTTGGGAGATATTGGAGAGCCAGTTTCGGCCTGATCCCCACAGGCCAGTCCAAAGGACCCCACTGGTGCATGAATCTGTGCACTGGGCCTCTAGTATGCATAAAAGATCTTCCTGCCCTCTCCCCAACCCCCTTCCTTCTGAGATTCATCAGTCTGTTCCATGTTTCCATGCCTGTGCGTTGAGCATCTGCCCCTGGTGGTCAGTGCACGTCATAGCTACCAGCCAGTCTGCCCGTCGGCCAGTTGCTTAGGTTTTCATTTATATATATATATATATATATTCTTTTTCAAGAAAAGAATATTGGAGTGGAGTGGAGTGGAGGATACAGAGAGGTAACTAAGCTAATTGGCATTTTACATGACCTCATGTTCATGTGAGCTCATGGCTGATATAAATTCTAGATTAACTTCCCTATATATTGATATTACCATGCCAAAGTTTTTCAATCCAATGACAATATTAAAAGTTACACTTTAAAGAAAAAGACCAAGTTATTATAAACAAAAATACAGTAATAACTCCTACCATGAAAATTTTAGTCTTGTGAACTGTGGTTATGTGTATAATTAATGTGCCTTTTCCAAGTAATTGCGTGCACATGGAGGCATGCACATCTCAATCCAAAAACCTGTGCAGATGCAAAATAAAATGGGATTTGCTCATTCTTATTTTTGTTTATTTGCCTGGTTTTCCATCTTGTTGCTTTGTACACCATAGCCCATGGACACAGCATATTTGCAGGCAGAATCAGATCATGGCCAGGTAAGCCACAGTTCTGTACATAAAGAAGGAAGGATCACCTGCTATTTTACGTAGAGTTGGGGGAAATCATTGCAGTTATTCTCCAGATAGCTTGCTGTTTAAAGATGCACCCTGGATTATTGTGCTTCTTCTAGTTAGAGCAGCTTTTTTATTTTCTATCTCTTTTCCTCATTTAAAACATTTTCAAAGATTAGGGGCACATAATTTCTGTGCTATAGACAGAAACACCTATAATTAATATAGCTACTTATAGTTCTAGTAGGACTTCAACCATGATTGATGGAAAAAGAGAATTTTGTTAGGCTATTATTTCAAGACCCTAAGATATGGCAGCAAATAATCCCTTCCGATAGGTCGCTTCCATTACCATAAGGTGAGCCCATATGAAACAGAATTGAGAACCCGGAAATCGAACCAGACCAATAGTCAATTGATATTTGATCAAGGAGGCAAGAGCATATAAAGAAGTCAAGATAGCCTCTTCAACAAATGGTGTTGAAAAAATTGGACAGATACTTGCAAAAAAAAAAATGAAACTTGACCACCAACTTACACCATACATAAAAATAAACTCAAAATGGATAAAAGACTTAAACATATGATGGGAAACCATAAAAATCTTAGAAGAATCCATAGGCAGCAAAATATTAGATATAGCTCGTAGCAATAGGTTTACTGACACAACTCCTAGGACAATGGAAACAAAGGAGAAAATAAGCAAATGGGACTACATCAAAATAAAAGCTTCTGCACAGCAAAAGAAAACATCAATAAAAACAACAAGAAAGCCCACTGCATGGGAGAACATATTTGCCAATGTGATCTCCGATAAGGGTTTAATCTCCAAAATTTACAGGGAACTCATACAACTTAACAAAAGGAAGATAAACAATACAATCAAAAAATGGGCAAAGGACCTAAATAGACACCTTTCAAAAGAGGACATAAGGAAGGGCGAGAGACATATGAAAACATGCTCAAAGTCACTAATCATCCGAGAGATGCAAATCAAAACAACAATGAGGTACCATCTTACACCTGTCAGAATGGCTATCATCAACAAATCAACAGATGACAAGTGCTGGAGAGGATGTGGAGAAAAAGGAACACTCGTGCACTGCTGGTGAGAATGCAGACTGGTGCAGCCATTGTGGAAAATAGTATGGAGTTTCCTCAAAATAACTAAAAATAGAAAATACATTTTTTAAGGCTGTCAGGTATATTGAGTTCAAGCCATATATTAAAGTCTAGCTTTAACAAATGAAAGAAAATGATTTAAATCAATTTGTTACAAGCCAGAACAAAAATATCTACCACTCTATATAGTGAGATAAAGGAACTGTGAATGACTCCCTGTGACCAATAATTAGTTCCCTCTGTTCACCTTTGCACTCTCTCCACCCCCGCTTCCTCTTCCTCTCTCATCTTTCTCGCATTTTCCCCAACCCAAGCTAGCCTTAGGTAGGAGAAAAATTCAAAATGCTTCTGAAACATGAAAAGAAACTATTGGTGGATTGTATTCAGTCAATAATTTGTCAATTCAGGGCTACATAAGCCAAAATGGCTCAAGAAAACTAAGCCTAGTCAATTCAACCAGAATGATCTAATGTTCCCATCCATCACAGTGCCTTTCCTGGAATTTCACTTTATTGTAAATAGATCATGTGACAAAGATTTTTATTTACATTATGTAAAACATTTCATGGAAAAATACTAAAAGAGTTAGTTCCAGATGCATGTGAGTAATAAAGTAATATTGTAGAGATTTTCCTTTTATGCCCACAATCTATTGTTCAGGTGTTACCAAAATATTAACTCTATTTTTACTCTTACTTTTGGCAGACACTGCTGGTTGCATACTTAATGGCCATTCCCCCATCTCTTAAATGTACTTGGATTTTGTTTAGGTATTATACAGCCTCCTCCTTCATGGTGGGGAGTAGAATGTTGAGTAGTTTGAGCCCATCAGAGTAATTCCATTCCCCTGGCCATGGTCAAGGTAGGCATGGCTACGTGACCCAACCACTGACCAATAAGTCAAAGGAAATATCTGATTTTAAATGCTGGGGGAATATTTCTTCTCCCTTTCAAAGGGGCACATGACAGAAACTCACCTCGTCATGTGTTCAGACAACACTGAGTGAGACATAAAGAGAAAACCACCAACTTACTAGTCATAGAAGTGCCATCCCCTTACCTTCTCACTTTTTAAGATAAAATGCCCTCTACGTGTTAGCCACATTTTAGGATGATTTTGTTGCTTGCACCCAAAATCATCCTAGCTAATATGCTGCCCTTCGGAAGAAAAAGATAAGCATTTTTAGATTCTTTCTTGCCTTACACTGGAGTTGGCAGCATATAATTTAGTAACTAGTACTGGGTTTCTGTGAGAATCTGTGAATGCTTTCACAAATAAGAGTACAACCACTTAAAGAAACCAGCCAGCCACATGTTATTTGACCTAATTGAAGTATACCTTCCTAAGTCTTAAAATAAAACTCTATTTAGTCCATAGTCTTCTTCAACTATCCAGACTATATTAATATATAATTTTTTGGATCCCTTTTCATCAAACATTATCTGCAAAAATAAGACACTAGGGTAACCGGAATTATCATTTTCTAATCAAACTGTTGATTTTTGTCATGAGAATGCTTTCATCAATTTAAACCAAATTACATCTCAGACTGAAAACGTGTGAAAGATTGAACCCCTTTCAGCCATCTCACCATTTTCTCATCCAGTTGGGATGTAACGCACAGGTGTGCTTTGAAGAATATAAAGCAGGCCCCAGTACTTTAAAAACAACTTCTGAAACTTTTTTTTTCCAAAAAGAGAGAGTGTGAATCACCCCACGCTTAGGAAGGCGGGCCATGTTCATCATATTGACTATTATGACATATTAGATTATTTCCTTTCAGCGCTCCAAAGGCACACGCTTTCCGAAAGGGAAATATAGTTCTTTATATTTGGTTCACATAATCCAGACCTGCAGTGTCAGTGCCTGAAACAAATTACTGTTTATATTAGAAACTTAGTTTAATAAATTAGGTCTGGTCTATGAACTGTCAAAGTCCTTATAGTCTGCAATTCATATATAACAGATGCCTTTTCCATGACTCGTAGCTAGAAGTGGCCAGCGTGATTGCTTCCTCCTTGCCATTACTCCATTCTGGAGGTTTGGTTATCTACTGCCCACAGAGAATTAAAAACAATTTAGAAGGGCATCTGGAATAAAGCACTCCAAGGGAAAAAAATCTTTCCATATACAATAACTTTCTGTTTAGGTCAGAGAATTATTCAATAATTGGCACTTGTTTAAATAGACCATTCAGGATCAGTTTGGTTTTCCAATCTCAGATTGAGTTACAGGACTATTTTTTTCCCAAACGCACTTCTGCAAGTCCTAATTTCCAGCATATTTGTGGCATGGCCATGATGAACAGAGTAGCTAATTTTCGTGTGAGACACAAACACATTTTTCAAAAGTGTTGTAAATAATTCACTAATTTTTCCACAGATTGTTTATAAATTATGAATTCTAGCCTACTTGCCCTAGTTTAGAAAATATACTGGTAAAACCAGGGGAGAAAAAACGGGAATTTTAGTTTATGAATTTATACAATTCAGATTTTATGAGAAACCTGGGTTCTTTCATCTTTTATGCTACTTTTCACAGAAGCACTCCTTTAAGAGTTAAATCAAGAATTCTGTGCCTGCCGCTCATGGTATTGTCATCCCTTGCGTTGTTTGCATTCATATAGAAACAGTTGTTGCATAAAAAGGTAATGACGGTGCCCGTCTACAAAGATTAAGTAATAAGGCCATGGACCCTGACATCAACTCGCATCCACACTTATAAATTCAGACCTTTGGACACTTCAACTGTTAGCCGTTTGTTTTCTCAGCCCCACTTTGAAATATTATAATGTGTTTCCTTTAGAGTTGTTTGGTCAGCAAACTCTCAATTCTAGAACTTTTATGCAAAGCATTAGTCCTAATACATGGTGATGGGAGAAGATTTGACTTTGGGGGGTGGGGTGGGCACACAGTGCAATATACAGATCTTATAACAGAAACCCATACCTGAAATCTATATGATCATACTAACCAATGTCACCCCGATACATTTAATTTTCAAAGGAAAAATACAGAATATTGTATTTACTCAGATCTTGGGAACTACAGAGGGGACTCGGTGACTTTTTAATATTTGTGTCTAGTAAACATTGACATTTCAACCAAGGAACAGTTCATCTTGGTCTGAAATAAGGTCATTTCCTTTCACCACCACCACCACTGTCTGTCAAGCAAGTTTTTGAAATCATATCAGTTTAAAGCATTCTTAGTAACTACTTCAAATTGTGTTTTACATGAAGTTATTAGCCCATTAGAATGGTGAAACGCAGGTAAACAATTCTCAATAGCTTCTTCCCCAGCAACACAGTCACTTGTGAACATAATCTTATTTTAAATTTCACTCTTGTTCTTCGATTTTTCAAATGATTATAGTTTTTCTGGAGTGAAAATAACTTAAACTTACTAGACTTTTTAATATCTTTACAGCCAAACTGCTACAATTCTCACTTTGCTAATCTGTAATTCTCACAGAAGAACTGGCAGCGTTACCCGGCCTTTAGCAAGGACCCTGAAGTGAAATCACTTAAAACTTCCTCTATTTTAATTTCAAATGATAACTCTGTATATTAACCACACGAATATGCTCTATCAAACACATGGACACGTACCTGCGATGCTAACATTGCCTCCTGAAACCGCCCAGCGGTGGGCAGTCTCGGACAGTGGAAACGTTGGCTTACGGAACAGGTCGAGAGCCGGGCTGTCTGAGGATGTTTATCCTCTGAGCTCTCTGTTTCCTTTAAAGTTGTTTGGTCGGTGGAAGGCCCGGGGGCTTTAGGTGATTTGACTGATAGACCACAGCTGAGTAGGGCCAACATTATTGCTTCGTCCTGTGCCCATTACTTAGTTGTTTTTCAATCCTGCTTGCCCTACAGATCACCTGGGAAGCTTTGACACTAGAACATCTCAGCCCTTCTCTACATTCTTAGTTGCTCTGGGGTGGGGCCAAGGCTTGGGTATTTTTTTTTTCACATCTCCTTGGAGATTCTGACTCGGTCTAGATTTAGAACCACCAGACCACTGCTCTTTGTATCACGTTTTTTTTATTTCAAAAGATCAGAATTATATATCCAGATTTATCATCATCCTTTCACAGCCTCTCCTCCAAAAGCAGTTGACAAATGTATGTGAATATTCAGAGAATGAAGCTGAAATTTGATCAGCAAACACGTCATAAGACCCAACTGGGTAGGACCCTTGAGGAACTAGATTATGGCTACGCACTTCAGTTTGAATATACATAAACTAATCACACAAAAATTAACATTTGTTTTTAAAAAGTAAAGTCAAGGGAGAACAAATATCTAAATAGAGGATAAACAAATATTTATTACAACCCAATACCTATTTTCTCTGAAAAAAACAAACATGGAGACTATTATATCATTTAAAATATCTAAATATACCAACAAAATTAAACATCTTTTTCAAACTAATAGTGAAGTCACAAAATAGATATATAGTAGATATAGTATATATAATAGCCCTAGTAACAATATTCCATTTTTTCTGCTAAAAAAAAAAATGCATCTCCCCCCAACACAGTGTCACCACCATATATATTTTTAATTAAAAATATCCTGTCAGTGAGCATCGGGTAGATGCTCTCAGACTTGCTGGTGATAATACAAGTTGAGACAACCTGTGCCCCTTGGAGGCTGTGATGGTTAATTGTATGTGTCAGTTTGACTGGGCCATGGAATGCTGAGAGAGCTGACTACACATCAGTTCTGGGTGTGTCTGCGAGGGTGTTTCCAGAAGAGAAGAGAATCTGAATTGATGAACTAAGCAAAGCAGACAGTCCTCCCCAGTGTGGGTGGGCGTCAAGTTTGAATCTTTCTCTCTCCCTTAACTATTTGAGCTGGAACACCAATCTTTACCCACCCTTGGAGCTCCTGGTTCCCAGGCCTTTAGACTGATTGGAAGCTGTAACCACTGGTTCTCTGGTTCCCAGGCCTTTGAGCTATACCACCAGCTTTTCTGAGTGCCCAGCTTCCTGATGGCCAATCATCAGACTTCTCAACCTCCAGAATACATGAGCCAATACCTTCTGAATCAATGCCTTGTAATCAAGATAGATAGAAAACTAGATCAATCAATCTCCCAGATTTTGCCTTGGGATTAATTTTAGTTTAGCCCAATTTACTGAGCATTTAGAATGCTATCTGTATGGCTCCCTGGGAAGAAAGATATAAAGGCTCATGAGAACAGGATACACAACTTAGGTGCCCCCAGTCAGTTAAACTGGCTCCCAGGTCACAATGGAGGAAAAGGAGAATGAATGAGCATTAGTGCCTACAACAAATGAAGTCCTGGACTAGATATTTTTCATCCATCACCTAATTTACTCCTCTCTGCAGCCCCATGAAATACATGTTATTATCCCAAATTTCCATTTTACAGATGAAAACACCAAGGCTCAGAGCAGTTAACCCATTTACAGCCAGCGATCCAGACCCGGGCTCCACAAGCAGTGGTGGGAGACCCTGAAATATCCAACTTCAACCAGTCACTTGGAAATTCTCATATCTTAAAGGCAAATCAACATTCAGATCAAAGCGTAAAGCAGGCATGAGGTGATTCCCTTTCTGCAGACAAATTCTGAGCCAGAGAAGATGAAAAGGCAGCTGTGTGCAGCCACAGGCTCTCAAAGGAGCAGCCTCCGGTGCTCACCTCACTGCTTCCACCTGCAGAGAAAGCAGGACCTCATCCCACTGGCTCCTGTGGAGAGGTCTCAGGTGAGTGCCAATCATTCCTTCTCTAATTATTTGATCTACATCTGATGCTTAACATAGCTGATACATGAAATTTTGTAAACCCAGAGGACATTAAAGGAAAACGTGCCATTTCTACAAGGTAACTGAAACAAAGGCTCAGAAAAAAAAAAAAAAAAAAAAACCCTCATCATCTCGATTCTAGATTTTAACCAAAAGCCAAATATAAGCAAAGAAAAATACCAGTGCTTAGAATTTCACGTCAACTGGCAGGAAAGACCCTATTAATCAGGCTGTCAATTTGAAACTCATGATGTCTTTTGTTTCTTAACATTTTTAGTAGAGGCCTGGGAACATGAGTACAAATTTATCCTAAAAAATATGACCATTTCTAATGGTGCATACAACTCAAATATTGGTTTGTTATATTCAAAAATTAAATTCAAGCTAAAAGCAATATAGAATGGAGCCAGTTAAGAGTCCATATTGTATTTCTGAACACAATTTTGATGATATCTAATGTATTATTTCACTCAGAATAGTCCAAAAAATAACACTGCAGTATCTAATAGTGATTCTGTAACTGTATAGAGAGTTGGTGGCTACTCATCAAAAGGAACAATGATTTATTCATTTGTCTAGCATTCCATTTCACTAAAACACTAGAAACCTACTTAGAATTATCTTTGAAGAATGCAAAACTATTTCATTTTTCTATACCTCAATACGTCATCGTTGCTGAGACAGGGAAGTCTGGGAGCTCAGGCTCAACTGCCAAACAGTGAGAAAAGTCCTTTCCATCCTGTCACAGAGTTAGATATTTCCAGCATCATTTCTTAAACACGATTTCTAAAACATCCCTTTAAAGGACAAATATTTTCATTTCTCCCAAGTGCTAGCCTTGTGGAACAAATTGACCCATTGTCATAATTTCTCACCTGGCACTGCAATGGTCCCCGAGGGAACAGGACATAACACAAGTGAATTCTGGCAGGAAAAGCGGGTTGTGGTACCACAATACAACCTTGGCCGGGCAGAGCGAAGGAGAGGCCTTTCTTCAGTCGGTGAGTAAAAGATTGTAAGCAACCTCTCCTCACTTGTTATTAGGACCAGGCTGCGGGTTCTTCATTGAAATATGTCTCTCCGTTTCTGTCTTTTAACTTTCTAAGTTGGCAATTACTTTGTTGTAACTTTTATTTGACTTTCCTCTCCTGCACCCATGTTTCTCTGTAAGGCTCTAAGCATCCTTCTTTTTTCAGCTTCTTTGGAATTCAAAATCATGTCAATAGACTCAACGATACCTGAACACTCTTGGATGATACTGACCAGAGACAGCCTTGGGATGGCCCTGGTGGGAGAAGTTTAGAGCACGCTTCTCCAAAGTAGAACATTGAGACTGGGGTTTTCCTATGGCTAAAAAGTGGGCCTCAGTGCACCATTATTTTCCATGCCACATATCACCAGCATTTTTCAATGTGTTCATTGTAAGTCTGCACATATTCACAAAGATAAATAGTAAAATGTGCTCCCCACACAACCTCATATGAAAGTCTATAATCTTAGAAATAACTTGTTAAAAGTTATTTATTTATTTATTGCTTCCTTTATATTGTAATCATAAATACTTAAAAGATAGCCTGTAGAAACCAGCCAAATTAGAAATTTACTTTACATTTTAGTAAAATATGTTATTTTAAAATTTGGCATCATGTTTTCTTGAACACCTAGTGGTATCTCTTGTTTCTTGTTTGAATTTTCATTGGAAACAATTCTGAAACAATACTAATCAAACCATAAAATATGTTCATGTGAACTCTAAACAATTTCTAAATGCAGCATCTAACCAGGTTCTTTTACTCGCAGTAAAATGAATAGCTTACGTTTCCTTGAGTTTCCTCTTTTCACTTTAAATATTAAAAATAAATAATTAGATAGTTTCTGTTTTCTCCTGGTTATATCTTTGAATTCCCTAAATTTTTATCTTATTATATGCATAATCAAGCTTCACATCATGTACCAGCCCCCTAGGCTCTCATTCTTCAAGTGTAGATTTGGCGTCAGTTGTACATGAAAAAAAAAATGGGTTCAGAGAAATCTGTTGTGGAAAATAGAAATGCACTGTACATTCTCACCCTTGTTTGTATCATTTTAGAGCAGCATGTCCACAGTTTTTACCATGTTCACCAATATTCAAACCACTATCATCTATCCTTAAAAAAAGAGCTATAATTATGTATTTTTGGTTAATCGAATAAGTTTAAAAATAATCATAATGATGTATCCCAGAGATTACAGGGAAGTAGGCAATGCCCCAAGGCAAATAAGGAGTTGAAACCAAAGGTGTGCACGATGAGTCCCTTTCGTCTCTTTAGGCAGGCCCCGCCTTGGCTTAGTGAGTGTTATGTGGCAGAAGGTCTGGACTCACTCTGTTACACCTTTTGGACTGCAAGGGGTAGGAAAGTGAGGGTTAGGCAGAAGGAAAGGGCCAGGGTACCCATGTAATTCCTATCAATTTAAAAAATTGAGCATCTTTATAAAAGGCACAGTAATACTAGAGTCTTAAGGGTTTCACACAGAGACACACACATAGGGGGAGAGAGAGAGAGAGAGGGAGAGAGAGAGAGAGAGAGAGAGAGAGAGAGAGAGAGAGAGAGGTGATCATTTCTGCCCATACTTTCTCTGAAGTCCAACAAATACATGTTAAAAAACAATTGTATACCAGTCCTACCCTGGAATCACAACGACAAACCAGATGAGAACTCAGCTGTAAGGAATTCACAGTGTAGAAAAGGGAGAGGGATGAGTGATCCCATGGTCACTGTCCTAACAATTCTATTTGTTGACATCAAAACCAAGTATGTAAACAACAGTGATGCAAGACTTCCCAGGAGAAGTGTAATGAAACTAATCAAGTAAGGAGAAATCCTATCTGGTGCGAGTAATATGCAAATTAACCATCACTCCACGACAAAGATGGTGGCGCCCATAGTGGTGGGGGAGGGGGGGGGACGCTGGCAGTGTCACACCAATCACGCAAGCCCAGCATCCCACACCATGGCCATGCGGAGGGAGGGGCCTCTGGCCAGAGACCGGGGCATAGGACACTGGCTTTGTTGCAGGCCGGGCTGAGGGAACCCCCTCCACTGTGCACGAATTTCGGGCACCGGGCCTCTAGTACTTGAATGGCAAATAATCAAGTAAAGCATGTGTCAGCTATGTGAAAATACTCTTCTAAGCTTTACATATGTGACTTCAAATTTACTCACCGAGCAACCCTACCACCATTTACAGGTGAAGAAACCGAGGCACCAAGAGGTCCAGTAGCTTCCCAATGACAGCACGGGGCAGAATTGGGGTGTGAATGTGGGAATTCTGCCTCTGGAGCCTGGTGTCACCATGCCTCCTCAGAACATGCAGGGAGATGAAGGGAAGGAGAGCTTGGGAAGGAAGAGGTTGCCAGTAATGGCTCTAAAGGCATTGACATATTTCACTTATTTCACAAATGTGTCTTATCAGTTGGGCACAAGACACTAGCCTAGGTGCCAGGGCTACACTGGCAAATAAATAGCAGCAATGCATTACAGCCAACTTGATGGGTAGGTAGTAGCTCAATAAAAAAAATGAAACCAGGTGTGGATTGGGAGGAAAGGCTTTCCCCTGTGAAAATCACTCTATTTGCAAATGCACCAACATGGGAACAAGTGCTTGCTTCTGCATTAACTGCAGGAAATAAGGGAATTGAATTTAAGTTCTATTATAACTGAGAGGAGGAGGGAGAGGCAAAACAACTCTTTGGACCTCGGGGTCGGCAGCCTCTGCAATGGCCCTGAGTGCCCTACCTCCTGATATGCATGCCCTTGTGCAGCCGGGTCCCTGAGTGTGGTCAGGACTGAGGAACTCACTCCTGATGAACAGAATATGGCAAAAATGAAAGGGTGTCACCTCTGATAACGAGGTTATAAAAGGACCGTGACTTCCATTTGTGTTCTTGCTCACATGAGGTCCTGGAGCAACCACCGTGGGGAAAGCCAGCCTCCAGGGCATGAGGCAGCCTGAGGAGGGGTGCCTGTGGTGAAGGACTGAAACCTGCCAGCAGCCAGGGGAGGAGCCTGCCTGCTGCCCCCCAAGCCTCAGATGAGACCCCAGCCTCAGCTGACAGTTTGATTACGACCTCCTGGGAGAACTGAGTCAAAAGCTCTCAGCAAGACCACACCCAGACTCTTCCAGGAGGTCATGGGGTCAGGGCTGCAGGCTCAATACCCAGCAGGGGGCGTGCAGAAGACAGCTGATCAATGATTCTCTCTCATCATTGATGTTTCTATCTCTGGCTCCCTCTCTCTTCCTCTCTCTCTAAAATCAATAAAAACATGTTTGTTTGTTTTAAATAAAATAAACAAGACCTAGATTCCTAAGTCGCAGAAAGGATGAGGTAATACTCGTATATATTTGTTGTTTCAAGCCACTGTTTGGAGTCATTTGTGATTTAGCCATAGATAACACATAAAGCATCTTTCTGCAGCACCTCCGCCGCTCCCGCTATTTCATTGTGAAACACCCAGCCACACATGTTTGTCAGAGAATCCTCTTTCATAAACAACCCTTGCCAAGACGAGAGGAAGATGCTAAGGACAAAAAAAGGGGGGCAGAAGGGAAAGGGGGAAGCAGGTGAGGAGGAACGGGGAGGGGGAACAAATGGAGGAGACTGCGTGAGTGCCCAGCGTGCCTGGATCGGAGCGGCATACAGGCTGTGGGTATGGGTAGGGTTCCTGATGTTTTCATAGCTGCTGTGTATTATTTTCTGTGTTGTCATGCTTGCATTTTTAATCGGGTGACAATGCTGGCTAAGTTCCTTTCAAAGTGTGGCCGCCTCCTTAGTCGACACGTATTCATTGAAAATTGCTGCTTCTTAATTAATCATCTGATTAATGTTATCTGTGGCCCAGAACTTCAATTAGAGCTACACCTTTTTTATAGACAATAAACCACATGGAACAACTGATGTAGCCCAGCATGGGTGGGTAGTTAAAGTGGGCATTATTTTTTATTCGCTTTCAAACTGCAGAGTGGGCTGAACAATAGGTAATAAACAAGTCGTTCTGCATGGCTTTTGTGGGACTTGAAAATAATTTTGACTTAATGGAAAACGATGCTTTGTTAGAAGCCCTGCCAGAGAAGCAATAGAAGACCCACATGATACGTGCCCCAAACGTATCTTCACAAACGATCGTCACATTTAACTGGGAAATTGGGTTGTGAAGGTCATCTTCTAGTGCAGAATTAATAGGTGGGAGCTCACCGAGGCCCTTCACCTCCTGACTTGAGAAAACTTTCAAGGTTTCTACAGATAAAGGGAAGGACTCAAGGACCGGAGACACCTCAAATATGTAGATGACACTGTTATCTTTTGCTTAAGCTAAAGACCTTGAAGCAATGGTGAAAGAATATAACAGAGGAGCAGAGAACCCGGATCATTATATAAAAGAAGAATATGCAAAATCATGTCGAGTACATACATTCAAGAGGATAAGCCGGCTGCAAAAAATTGGGCCTTGCAGAGAAGGACTTGTTGAGACCATATGGCGTGCATTGTTACAACCTGCGAGGTTCAGAAAGCAGAATGGAACCTTGGTAGAGTCTCTGATACGCTGAACATGAATAGTTTCCTACATTTAAAGAATTAAATGCTGGAAAGAGAGAGATGATAGTAGTGCATTCCTGGTTTTGGCAATTATAGCAAAAGCATACATATTTAACACAGAGAGAATGAAATGTGGGTAATAGAATAGGAAACACTTTTTGGCACAGTATGAACAGACAAAAGAAAAGCTGGTTGCAGCAGAACAAGATACACAATTACTGGGAAGAGAAACACCTACCTGGCTTCCCTCAGCGATGTAACAGAGACATGGGATGAGCCTGGTGACACCCCTGGGTAAGGAGCCCTTCCCAGAAGGTCCCTTCCTGAACTAGGACCTAAGTCTTTAAAAGTGTATGTGGATGAGAGTCACCAAAGCCCATAGACAAAAAGATGCGAACGCTATGATTCTCTTATATTCTAAACTAAGCCTGGACCATAGTTAGTTTTCCTTGAAGTACCCCTGCCCTCGCCTTGTACCATGACTGCTTTGTCCTTGGAGTTGGAGGTTTTATGACAAAAGTATTCTCAGAGGAGTGTAGTTATACAACAAGAAAGGCTCAAAGAACTGTTAGTAAGCATTCATGTGGAAGGAAAAATGGGAGAGCAGGGAGAATAAAGCCTCATGTAGCGGCTCCATTACCACCCACATGCTAGTGACAGCTAACTTTATATCTCTAGCAAGGGTGTCTTTCTTCCAACAATCAAGATGCTTCCCCATATCTCCAACCTGACATATAAGACTTTTACAACAATTTTATTTGCCCCTCCTCCTATGTTATTCCAGTGTTGTTTACTACTGATAATTGCAGACAACTGTGCTTCTTCTTGTGGTATTAATGCATTTATTCCAAGAAATTTCATCTGTTCTTTATGGTATGCGTTCTTAGGCACACTTTAAATTAAAGTATATATTCTGCAAAATGTACACATGTCCTCTTCATCTTACCTTAGCTCGGGGACTCTGATTTTACTTAAATAGTGTCTGACAAGGAACTACGCTAAGCACTTTACATGGATTATCTCATCTCCTCTTGAAATAAACCTGAAGTTAATTATTATTGTTTCCCCCCCTGTTATAAAGGAGAACATGGGTATGGGAATGGTCAATTTGCCAAAGATCTTTCTC